>NC_069118.1:2225000-2542000 GCF_025612915.1 Magallana angulata
CATATGACCTTTAACGAGTTTTAATTTACACTGCCTAAGGTTGCTTTCAATAAAGTTAAAGCTTTTTTAGGCAAATGGTTTTTTAAAAGAAGATTTTTAAAGGTTTTTCTCTATATATTCCAATGTAAATTGCCCCCCCCCCTCCCCGGTTGTGGCCCCATCCTACCCCCGGGGGTCATGATTTTAAAAAAAATTGAATCTACCCAGTCCCTACCTGAGGATGCTTCCACACAAGTTTTAAAGTAAATTTTTAAAATTTATTTTTTAAAAACACGAACAAACATTTTAAAAATTCGTTAAAAATACATGTAATATCACTATCATCAGATTTATATTTGGTATGTATATGTTTTGGGGTCTTCTTTAAAAATTGGAATAAACTGTGTGTGTATAGAGCCACCTTAAGAAAATGATTTTGATTTTTTTTTAAATTATACTTTAATTATCTCTACTTTTAAAAAGTCGTGCTTCCAAATTTTCACAACTCTGAATTCCCTTTGCCATAGGGTGCGTTGTGCCAAGTTTTGTTGAAATTCGCCCAGTGGTTCTAGAGAAGATGTTGAAAATGTGAGAGTTTACAGACAGACGGACGGATGGACGGTCAGACTGCAGACAAAATGGATCAGAAAAACTCACTTGAGCTTTCAGCCCAGGTGAGCTAAAAAGTGTTACTTGAATTTCATTAGTATAATATTGAAAATGGATGATGTTTGCAAAGTGCTATATTATAGACGACATTGTTTAGTAAGTGCACAATAGCTTTTTTTTTACAGAGCCAATTTTCATGAAATTGCCTATCAAGGGTATTATATGTCTTACAAAATATTAATGAAACTACAGTATTATATTTTAATAAACATACAACCAAGATTATGAACTTTTTAACATATTTTTTGCAATTAAGTTTGTGTTGACTTAAATATTTTTTTTTTTGGAGTGAATATTTTATTGGCTCAACAATCATGGTACATATATTTTTAGAACATAATTCAAAACGTTTCACAATAGAATAAATGATAAATGGCATTGAAACAGATCAATATATGAGTACCTTGGACATGGAGCTAAAATATTAACATGGATCTAAAATATACATGCATCTTAGTTTTAACATGGTACAAAGCATTAATCAGCAATCTTCAAACAATCAAGACAATCCATATAATACTGAAAGACTACAGTTTATAAGTTAACTAATATTGGCTGCCATAATTCATAAAAAATGAGCATTTGATTCTTCGAACAAAGATAATTTTCTTTCGCATGAAGTTTGTTTCTTAGAAAAATTTTAAAAGCAATGAACTCAATTTGTTTGCCAGGAGATTTTGAATGAATTAGATGTATAAAGCATTTTCCAAGTAAAATACAATAATTTAGTGGAACATTTTTTACTTTGTAGATACCAAATATGACATCTTGCATTGTTAAGTGATTGACATTTTCTATATGTTGTTGCCACCAATATATTAGATCTTTCCAGAAAATTTGTATGCTTCTACATTGGAAATATCTATGATGTATAGTGTTAATTTCATTACAGTTGTCTGTGTTACAGTTCGGACTTGGAATCAATTTCATATTAAAAAGCGACTTGTTATGTACTATGATTCTGTGTAATATTTTGAGCTGAAGAGATTGTGCGTTAGTTTGTGTGCAACACTGAAAAGGTAAATTAAATATCTTTATATAATCAGAGGCTGGAATTTCTACTTCAAATATTTCTGACCATTTTTGGATACAGAGAGTAATTTCCTTGCAACTGTTAATTAAAATCCAATATGCATCTTTACATTTTAATTCACTTAATGGTAGAAATTTTCCTTGAACAGACAAGGAGTGCATTATATTCCCTTCGCTATGGGGAGGATGTGTTTTGTCTTTGACATGTTTTTCCAGTTATTTGGAATAGAGGAAAGGAGACTGTTGTATTGAAGAAAAGAGGGTTTAAATTTAATTTTTTCGTAAAACTCATCTAAAGTTAAGAAAGAACCATCATTGTTAATAATATCTTTTAAAAACATTATTCCATTTTTATACCATTCAGAAAAAAAGATTGATTTATTGTCGATGCATATAAAATTGTTAAACCACAAGCATTCTGTAAAAATGGGTGGGTTTATGCTGATTTCATTCATACAATTTCTAAATATTTTCCATGAAGTAATTATATTATAATAAAAGGTAGGTAACTTTGCTGGAAAACTTGGCAGGCTACATCTTGTTAAGAAAAGATCAGTAATTTCTATTTTACTAATAAAAGCATTTATTAATTTTTTCCATTTTGCATCACTCTGACTTAGATATTGCTTTGAATCTTCTTTAGCATAATTATATTTTACAACTTCATAAATTTCTGCAAATGAGATCTTACGTTTTCCTGTTTTTTGACCACTGAGTTGGTGTTGAGTAATCCCTCGTTGTACCATCTCTTGGGGAACGGTTGCCATTCCTGTAAATCAGTGATGAATAATTCATTATATTTTATTTTCAGAGAAACAAACCATAAATATCCAGAAGATGATATAACTGTAAGGGAACTGCAACTAAAAATTGTGTGCACTATACCCGGTGCCTAATAAGAATATAATCATGTATATCTTTAATAGTACATTTCATCTTACCAAGTTTGTTAAAATACTATTTGTATTGACTTCCTCGTGGTACAGTGAACGTACATTCTTACTTACTACATCAACCGAGATATCGGAGAAGGTTCTGGGTTTCTTTTGCCGTAATCCAAAGGATCTATTGCGAAAAACAGTTAAATTCACCGATAGGGGAGATGGATTTCCCGGAACAAATCACTTTTTAAAATCAAAGTTTTTTTTGTTATTTTTTATCGTACATATTTCTAAATTGTTCGAATTTGCATTTTGAACCTATCATATTGCTCTTGCAATTTTATTATTAATCTTCAAAGTTTGTTAAAACAGCATTCTCTCAGTGAAACTGTATATTTCTGCATGGTTTTTTTCCTAGATATCCTTCAGGACCAGTCTGCCTCTAAAAAGTTTGATCAGTCTAGTTCAAAGGAATAAATGAAGGTAGAATTTTTTGGGGGCATCCCCGGCGCTGGAGTTTAATTTTGCAAAAATCCGTCAAAAATTTTTTGAAACTGATTTCAATAATAGTGTTCTATATTTACAATAGTATGAGTAACTTCTGGATAGCTCAGTAGGTTAAACCGCTGGCTACATTACATAGGACGTTTTTTGTGTCCTTGTTCGATTCCATCTACCGGCATGCTACCGGTATTTCTGTTTTAAATTATCGGTTTGTGTAAACAGCTTTTTTATTTTCATTTTTATACAGGATTGTGCATTTTGTATTTTACTCCTATTTTCTTCCTTTAATGGACGTTTGCTCTTCCAATTGAAAACATTTAATACAAAGTTTATTGTAAACTGGAAGCACTCAGCCGTCACTATACTTTAGTGTAAGTACGCTATGTTTGACGACAAGAATCATTCACTCTGTGTTACTTGAAATAGGTGCCACGTAAGAAAAATTTTGTCCAGCTTTTGCCTTTGTTTTTACAGAGAGAACATCAATAGGAAATGGTACAATTGTGGAAGAAGTTCTGCAAAGTATTTGCAGTTCGTTCTTCGCAAAGAACGTGTGCAGTGGTGACATTTTATACCAAATATGGAGTAGGAAGGTTTATAGATTAGAAAAATGGATGAGTCGGTTAGACAATTGACAACAAGCATTGTTTTAATGAATAACTGACAATATATATATATATATTTTTTGATATAATTTGCATCTTACAACAATGACATTTTTCATCTCCAAAAAAAATAGTTGTAAAAGGACGTTTGTACATTATTAGGATTAGCAGCTTCTTAACTGCCATGATTACATTTACTAAAGAAAATATCATGCGTGTTTTGAAAAAGAAATGCTAAGTTTGCGTTATCCTCCCACATTAAGTACCACATCGCTTAAAGCATCCGTATCAACGAGAGACATTAAAATAAGAACTTACTTGTCAATTGTTGTGGAATAATAAGTTCGAATATCAAAAAAAATCTTGTAAAAACATTGCTACTGATTAAAGCAAATGAATATGTTCTTCTTGCTGATACGGATCTGTTTCATAAATATTGAATTATCATGTTCAAAACTGAATGATATATAAGGAAAATAAATACCCGATTTTCCCGTCATTGTGGACACGGCATATGTTAGAATTACACCATCATAATTATAATCCTATACGGGAATGAAGTAAAATAATACAATCCTTATTTTTTAAAGGATATTGTGTTAATGTTCAAAAGAATAAGAAAAAATTGATGCATAAAACGATCTTTAAAATCGCGTCAACCGAGACTTTCGATAGTTGCTAATATGTCCCTGGTTGTAAATAAACGCATGTAAAGTACATGTATCTTATTATAGAGAGTAAACTGAAAATAGAATTTAAAAATAATAAAATAAAAAAGCGTCTATTACTCATTCTGCTCGAACAACGACTGTGGAATTTTTTTTCAATCACTATTATTATGAGAACTATAACCCAAATGCCAGCGTTCGCTGTGTATGGCCAAAAATCAAGAAACGGAGCGGAAATCGATATGGCATTTATAAAGACAGAAACCAATTCCAGCTCTATAGATCAATTCCATTGTAACAGACAACCGATCCTTTACTATCCATACTAATGCATTCTTCCGTCACTTTAATTTCAAACAGTTTTAGACTCAATAAATAATATATGTGATTCCTCACCTTTGACCCCCAGTCGTCCAGGTAAAACCTCATTCCATCTAGGTACATACACTGGAACTCTTTGCCGCTCTTATGATAGAACGTCTCAAATATGATGTCCTCATGGCTCATCTACAAAGACAACGTAATAAAAATCTATACCAGAATATCGACGGTTTACTGTTATTAATGTTTGAACACATTTATTTTTATGATTGTTCGTAGTCTTTGTAAAATTTCATTAAAAAAATATGAGTAAAGATTATTGTACTGAAAAATAGTATATCATTGGCGTCAGTAATCGAGTTTTAATGAAAACAAAAGGCCCATGGGTCCACATCGCTCACCTGAGCAACAATGGGCGTTCAACAGATATTGTGCCATATGGCCCTCGGTAGAATAACAAAAAAAAAATATTGTAAAGTATTCGAATTTTACACTTATTTTTGCATACACGTAATCTTTGACATTGCACCTTCATGAAATACTGTTTTTACACTAATAAGAAAATCCTGCGCAAGATATAGAACTAAATATTTGGTTGGGGTTCACTGTTATATAACTTCTATTTCCCTGTATTTTCGTTTTGCCCTCCCCCCCCCCTCCCCACTTAATACAGCGATCAAAATATATGAGAGCATATAGGTACATTTTCTTCCTCAACTACTTACTAGTTATTGTATTTTTTTTTTAAATATAATAGTTATTGTATTTTATCAAAATAATCCTACATGTATATATTTGAAGAAGAAAATTGCACCTCAATGCGCTCAATTTCTCAAATAAAAAATATTCAACAATTTTATTTGTGTTCTCCATTATAATTAAATGACTGTTGTTTACCTCGCGTACACTCGTGACTTTTATAACTTTACCCACACTTGATTGATGAATACACTGGAATGAAAAATGTTGTCACGTGACATGTTAAAGAGCTACAAGTGAAAAGCTGTCAATGTGACAGCAAACCTGTTTTTCTTTAATGTGAACTGTATCCATAATCCATGTCAACCCGTATCCAGTGAAATGGAGTACCTTATATGCAATATTTTGCCAAAAAAGTTCAAAAGCTGGTATTTTATCACAAATTATCGGAAATCAAAATCCTAGCAATATGCACACCTCTGATATATGTACAATTGATCTGCAAAAGAACAACTTCCTATCTTGAGAACTGTAAGAGGAGTTATCCGTACAATGAGGGTATCCTTGAGGGCAGCCGCCCGCCCGCCATTTTCACCATTTTAATAACCGGATTTTTCCGTTGTTACCATATTGACAGGCACATCACTATAATTTACTATGGCCCATCCATTATTTTCATTTTTATTCAAAAATTACAAATGGCTACAAACCAGGATAATTTTCCGCTGTAATATTTTCTTAGGAATAGCGATAATTCTTTTATCCCCGCAACAGAAATGTGTCAGAACTATGGAAACTGTTTTAACGATGTCGTTTTTATTTACTCACATTTCACATTATTCATTATATAAAGAGAGGGCCCCAGAGAGTATTTATATACAGCATATCATTCTTTAATTGTTTTGTGTACAAGTATTTAACATACTCTAATTCATATAGAATTTCTAATGATCAACCAAAGTTTCAGCGTCAATCGTAGAATTATAAGCAAGATGAGCTCTAAATTTTGCTAGTTTTGAGTTATATTTTTTTCACATGAGTTTATTACATTCAGCTTAAGATTTTTAACTTGGTATTTCCTATTCGGCATTTAAAATGGAAAAAAATGAATGGCCTCAGATCTGTGTACAAACATAGAATTGTGAGCAAATCTCTGTATCTTACTTATAATTCGAAGCTTAACACTCAAATATGGCAAGTAAATAGAAAATGTAAACAATTAAACACAAAAACATGCACCATAACAAATAAAGAACACAATTTATTTTTCAAAATGAATCATATACATGTATATACCTACATATTTCAGTCAGCGATATTAAACTCTATTTAAACTGAATAAACTCTAGAAAATACCGTGCATCTCAACAAAACATATTGCATTATTCTACCATTACGCAAAAGATGATACCGAATTACCGATAGCCTGAATGAATTGCATTTTAGTTCTTTCTTTATACATCAGATGTTGCTTAATTTGCGCAGGTACAGTTAACTGTTTGATTTACCGAAGTCTCTGTTTGATTTGATACGTAAAAATCAGGAAATACAAACGACAGTTCCCAGATTAACGCAAAGCATAAATGAAAACGAAACAAAAATCACAACAAGCTAACACCACCGTCATATGTGAAAACTGTCAATGCATTGAACTATTTAGCCTCTATTTACTTCACAAAATCGGCACCAATGTATTTTGCATGTTTCAAAGATTCCCTTCGTACACGGACTGTTGCACAACAAACAAATTCATCATTGTCAGATCGACCCGTTTATCATATAGTGTCATGGCTGCTTTAAACAAAGAACCTCGTTTTAGAATTATGGAATACGAGTCTTGGAAAAATGGGTATGCAAACCCGGACCGGGGCAAAATAAAAGCCGGGGCAGATCGGCAATCGTCAATTCCAATTACGCATTATTTTGCAGCAATATTTACAGCGAATACAAATATACTGGTCAGTAAATATCTTGAAACTTTAATGAGATTGGCAGATTAATAACTGTCAATCTTTTGTTTTGCCCTGGCCCGGTCATGCTTACCCATTTTACCAAGACTCATGGATGCTATAAATTGCTTGAAACACGCCTTTTCTTTCTACTTATTTTCGTAAAAACTCCGATTTGAAACAGAATTAGCCCATAATTTTTGCAATTAATATTTTCCTTCCCATAAGGATTATTCATGCTAAATTACGTTGAATTTGCCTCAGGAGTTCTTGAGAAGAAAATTTTTTAAAATGCACCCCCTTTTTTACAGTTTTGAGGTTTTCTCCGCTTTCAATGAAAATTTTTCTTTCATTTCTGCAATTTATATTCATCTTTCCATAAGAATGCTTTGAGCCAAATTTGGTTGAATATGGTTAAGTGGTTTTAGAGAAGAAGTTCAAAATGTGAAAAGTTTACAGACGGACAGACAGACGGACGGACAGACGGACGACGGACAAAATGTGATCAGAATAGCTCACTTGAGCTTTCAGTTCAGGTGAGCTAAAATCATTTGTTTCTCCAAATAATCGATTTAATGTTATTGACCACCTTTATAAACTGTGCAGGGTCTCTAGGTTACTTATACTGGTCTGGTCTTATGAATACATGAACGAATTTAGTCAAATTTAATTTCTTTTTGTAAATCGATTTGAATCACGTCATGGAAAGAATGATATCCCATATGTCAGCTGCCAATTTGTAAAACACTGCTAATGTAAAGTATACTATGTAAAAAAGCGTAAAGGGCTGATGCACATCTATCACAGGAAGGTGTGATTTGATATTTACATAATTAAGTTACATGTCCCTGAATTGATCGAAGGGTGTTTGTAACATAAACAGCTCATTTTGGGACGCCGACTGTAGCTGGATCACTACATGGATATCTTGGATGGTTGTTACAGTCTTCAAGTTGGTAGTGCTTGGGTTGCAGGCATAGTATTCTTCAGGTTGTTGTTTGTATTCTACCTGTGATGTTTAGGGTCAATGCATCATATCTTGCCAACTACTGAAGAGTTTAATATAGTTGTATGACATTCGGAGTTCAGTGAAGTGTTTTCCGTTAGTTTATTACTAATTACCTGATAATTATGGAGGCCTTAGTTAAACCAACAGTGTTATTCTTTATTCTTGCATTTGCCTGGGGTTGCCTTTCTCAAGATTTTAAGGTTCGTCAACAAAATCGTAACACACTAAAGTGTCTTTGATTAAGTCATTGCAGTCTCCGATTTATTTTTTTAAAACCTACCTGACGAGATTTTGGTTTTTGGGTGTCTTTCTTCTTTTCCTGTTTGAGACCCGCTCCTTCAGCTGAGTATCGCTTCTTTTCCTTTACTTGTTCTGTAATCAATTCTTCTCCTTCCATGACCTAAAGACAGTTAGCTTTGCAGATGTTATTTAGACTTTTCGTATTGATAATTATTCTTTACAGACCAAGGCTTTAAAACTACTACTAAAAGTATTGCGACTGATTACAAAATATTAAAAATAATCATGAATTTCTGATTTTGAAATAAAATTCAAGTCACTGAATATGATTTGTTTTTTATTACAAAGCAGTGTGTGCAGGAGACAATAGTTAAAAAGGATTATATCACTAGCAAAGTGGCGTCTGCTTTGCCTTTAATTAGAACAACAGAGCATAGCGCTATTGACGTCTGTATTCCGTAGGTGACAACCAGACATTTTAGGAAATATGACTTTTGTTTTGTCGCGTTCATCGCTATTTGCTTGTATTTTATTGCCCTGAAACAATTGTGAGTTGGTTGTAACCTAAACGACATGTTTTGCATAGACCAAAGTTATAAATGTACACCGTTTTAGGTGTCAATAAATTACTGGTTATTTTTGTGAATTTTGGGGTTCCATGCAAAGTATGTATTTTTTTTTGTATATTTCTTAGTTGTAGCTATTTAAATTCATAAAGATCAATGAACTGAATCATCTTGTTTGCTGTTTGAAATCTAATATGGTTGCATTCCATACGCATTATAGAGTGCTTGTTTGTCACATGCTTGTAAAGGTTTCGTTGAAATCTACCCAGGAACTGTTGTGTCGGTTGACTACATGGTTGTCTTGAGTTTGTTACCTAAGATACTTACCTGAAGAGATTTTGGTCGTTGCATGACTGTTTTCTGTTCCTGTTCGAAATCCATTTCTAGAGTCCCCTGTAGTTCATTTTCCTTTACATTAAATGTATTTTCTTCTATTTCGTCGTTGACCTGAAGATGAAAACGTTTGCTGTTCATTTTTATTACGCAAATTTTGACTTGGTTTTAACGACATTATTTATCAGGGAAGAAACATTGTCCCACGCTAAGGAAATATATTAACTAAAGTATTTCTCTATTGGAAAGTAATGGATGCAACATTTTTCTGATAATGACCAAAGACCAAAGGACATGTTTACATGTCACGGGCATTCATTGTGTCAAATTTTAGCTTCTTATCATTTTCCATTTCCAAGATATGGCCAGAAGAATAATAATCGATTTTTTAAACAATGACCTTAAACTTGCACAACTGACTCTGTGTCAAGTTCATGACATAAGCAATTGTGATGTGAAGTACGAACAGCCCATGTTTTTTTAAGACCGGACGCAGACAATGAAATTTTTTTTCCAATGACCTAAAACTTGCTCAAATGATCTAAGGTTAAAATCAAGACACATCCTAAGGTCATTAGCAATCTTTGTGTAAAGTAAGAACTTTAAGATGGATAGGGATCAGACACAAATTTTGCACTTCTATTTCCGGTGACCTCGAACTTGCCCAAATGACCTTGGGTCAAAATCAAGACACACCCTCAGACCGTAAGCAACCTTTGTGGTAAGTAAGAACTCTCAATATATATATATATATATATATATATATATATAATTATATATATATATATATCAAGTCAGACCAACAGACAGATAGATATACGAACAAGGTCTTTCATTTATACCCTCCCAGACCTTGTTTGCAGGGGTATAAATGAAGTAATGTTGCCCAAAAACAAAGTCAACTATTGTTTTTGATAGATAGAAGAGCAAAACTACTAACAAAGGACGTGTTTGGAAACATATGGTTGTAATTTTGCAAAAAAGAACAAGTTTAATTTTATGCTGAATCCATTTTCTAAAAATATCTTTAACATCAAACGATTTCTTGTCATATTCCACCTCTCGGAGCAATTACGCTACAGATGGTATAAATCCTTGTATCCGTTAAGCTATAGCAAACCGCTACATTCGGTCGTCCGTGGTTTAGTTGTGTAGACTGGTTTCCTTTATGACGTGACCTAGTTTAGGAGTCGCAAAGGTTCAGTTACAATATAATCAACGAAGCTAAGAATCAGAAGCAATTTATTGAAATGGTTGGAATATCCTGGTATTATTTCGAGCTAGTCGACATTAGAAAACATTGATCATACAATACTTTTTCGGACGAGCTGGCATTATTACAGTTACCAACAAGGATATATTAGTAATATTCTTAATCACAAAACTACAACTATACTTTAACTATTGCTTCAAAACTCTTCAATTACAAACAAACACTACAAGACCTTAATATCGAACATAGATAATTCTACAACTATAGTCCTACGTCATTACTGGCGATGTTAATAGATGTATAGTAAAAAACGAAGACCCAAGATCACTTATTATGAAAGGGCCTAAATGTAGGGAGCCTAGATACTTCACATGGCGTCGTAATTGAATACATATCATGAATTCTGTTGAAGATTACGCCAAGCGATTGGTCAATTTTGAAAAAGAAGACCTTGACATCTTGTCAGAGTGGGTTAAAAGCAAAATCCCGTATTGAACGACTGAGAGGCCACATGTAAACCATCTATCCTTCTTTTTTCAATAAAGCAGAAGTGAGAAAAGAACTAAATAGATTGTACGATCAGTATGTACTGGTCCCTGCTGACAAGGCATGTAACAACATTATCTTTGTTTGTAAGGCAGTTTATACTAATTGCATTTTGAAAGAACTAGGTTTCTAGTCTATATTGGTAATCCTACTTAGCAGCCTTTCTAAGCAGGAAATACTTCAAAATCATAAATCGGTTTTTGATATCATTAATATGAACCGCCTTTCATATTTTAGATTTTTAAATATTTAAAATACGTCTGTACCTGCGCAGTTCGACAGGTATTTTAAGTGATTAAAAGGGCATTGCCCTGTTCTTGTATATTACATACAAAACAACATATAGCATCTATTAATCATTGTTTTTATACATTCTGGCAACACCTTTCGACAGTTTCGGGCAGAAACAAGCCAGTTCAAGAAATGCTCAAATGTACAAGATGGCTGCACAAATCCCTTAACGTGCATCATTTGGGGTCTGAACTGAACTTTATTTATTTTACAACGATTTATAAACAAGTTCTACAACTTATATTAATATCTCTCGTTGGCACGGATGTTAGCGCGAGGGGGTCATTGGTGTAGGAAGAAGCAAAAGAACCCGGAGAGAACCCTTGTGTCCAAGCGGGCGAACGCCAAACCATATCACATACAACCACTGTCGAGAAGCGAGTGCTTTGTCAAATACGCTTCTTGGACACCTCGAGTTTGGTTTGGCTGTTACATACATTGTTGTTTTTGTGAAATATGGGTTCTTGCTTGATATTTCGTATACATTTGTTAGTTGTAACCTATATGAGATGGTTCAACGAAATAAGCCATCTTTTTACCAGTTTCAGAGATTAAGATAGTTACTGGCTCTCTTGGTTTAATTAGAGGTACTGTGAGCAAGCTCACAATTGATACCCCCGCTAAGAAAAAATCATAACTCATGTATTTTTTCTATTATAGAATTATTGGATGAATCTATATCACCGTCCATTTTCTATATATAACCACTGCTCTATCTATACAACTATATTAAAATTATAAACTCGAAGTTTTGGTCTTTAATACCGAGAAATCGGAAGAATACTGTCTTTTGTTTTATACATTTTAAACATCATTGGTACTTGAAGATTACCAGTTTGTTTTTATTTTTTTCAATAAAGCTTCGCCAATAAATAATCAACGAAAATTCCTTTAAAAAATCCGGAAATCATCAGGATTTTTTGGATTTTACATTCTTGCGCATATGCTTCACATTCACGCTAAATCACGGGGGGCTCTTTAGTTTATGTTTCCACAGTATCACATTTGCATGGATAAACTCAGAAACGATAAAACAAAATTAATACGTTTACATTTTCATTGAAAATTTGCTATATCCCGAGAGTTCTGAATGTCAACATGTGTGTAAATTCAAAGCGAGTAAAAACGTTGGTGAAAAAGTGTCGAATTCTTCATTAATATGGATTAAATTTTTAGATGAAAGGTATTTACTGCCTCAAAATGGTTTGTTATGTATATTTTGACTGTTTTTTGCAATGCAGCCTCATTAATTTTCTCCAAAATCGTTTCAGGGCGATTCTGCAGTTTTCTGCTACATATATATGGTATTTGTTTTGCCTCGGACTAGAATGTCGCGACGTCATTGGATGAAACGCGTCACGTGGCTGCCTTACAAATTTCGTTAAAAGGCAAGCGTCAAAATTTATAGGGCAACATGGCGGACGTAACGTTATTTGAACTGATTTTCTACACAAACGTTTGTTTACATATCAAACTTTAGGTCCTCGACAAAACAAAACATTTATTAGGTTTGTTACTGACTGTTTAAAGAAATTTGTGGGGTCGGTATAGTCCATAGAAGGCTCGGCTCCGCCTCGCCTTCTATGGACTTTACCGACCCCACAAATTTCTTTAAACAGCCAGTAACAAACCTAATAAGTAATAATATATGGTATATGGGAGACATTTTAACTCTGGTGGCCTGTTCCGAGACAGTTAGATTATTCTAACTGATCAGAGTGTAGTGAAATTAACATTATAGCATTATTGTAGGCTTAAAGCTTGGTTATGTAAATCAACAATGCGGTGTGTCGATGTATCTATTCCGTGAATGTCCGATATCAGATGCAATGTGTCAACCCGTGCATGCACGGGTCAAAGTCTAGTTTTTTTAAACTATTAATGCTAATATGATTACACAAACCAATTTCTATTCTTTAAATTCCATTTAAGTTCAAGTCAACTGTTAATGCATGAAGACATTTGCATCCATATGTTAACAAACATGATTTGAATCAAACAAAAATCCGAATGTCAAGCAGCCATTTAATATAAACATTTTAAATTATTGGTATATTGAGCCCAATTTTTCTTTAAACAATGACCTTGAACTTCCTCATTTCACCTTGGGTCAAAGTCATGGCACACTCTCAGGTTATAAGCAATCTTGATGTGAATTAAGAACTTCCAATATTTGTCCATTAGAAAGATATAGACTGGACCTGAATTTTGCACTTATCTGCCAGTGACCTTCGCCTTGCCCAAAAACCTTGGGTCAAGGTCATGACACACCCTTAGGTCATAAGCAATCTTTGTGTGAACTTGGAACTTCCAATATTTCTTCATAAGAAAGATATGGACCGGAATGAATTTTGCGCCTTTTTTTTCAGTGACCTTGACCTTGCCCAAATGACCTTGGTTCAAGGTCATGACACACCCTTAGGTCATAAGCAATCTTTGTATGACTTGGAACTTCCAATATTTCTCCATAAGAAAGATATGGACCGGAAATGAATTTTGCACTTTTTTTCAGTGACCTTGACCTTGCCCAAATGACCTTGGTTCAAGGTCATGACACACCCTTAGGTCATGTGCAAACTTTGTGTGAAGTAAGAACTTCCAATGTTTCTCCATAAGAAAGATATGGACCGGACACGAATTTTGCACTTTTTTGTCAGTGACCTTGACCTTGCCCAAATAAGCTTGGTTTAAGGTCATGACACACCCTTAGGTCATAAGCATTCTTTGTGTGAAGTAAGTATGTCCAATGTTTCTCCATAAGAAAGATATGGACCGGACACGAATTGAACAGACAGACAGACAGACGGACGGACAAGGTGATTCCTATATACCCTTCAAACTCCGTTTGCGTTGGGTATAATGAGTACTATTATGTGTCATTATTAACATATGTCTGATAGTATGGAATCATCGTAAATTACCAAAGAGTGTTTGGTTGCCATATTTTTGTTTAAGTTTGGTCGATACCTGCCCACGGACTGTTGAGTAGGTCGCTACATTCCCCAAAGTGTGGGATGATTGCATGGCTATCTTGGATTTGTTATCTACGATACTTACCTGAGGGGACTTTGGTAGTTGCGTGTCTGTTTTCTGTTCCTGTTCGAGATCCATTACTGGAGCCCCCTGTTCCTCGTTTTCTTTTTCTTTAAATGTAATTTCTTCTACTTTTTCGTTGACCTAAAGATGATTACGTTTGCTGATCATTATTATTTTATTGAAAAGGGTTGAGGGCAATATCTATCATGTAAGCCCTTGAGGGACGACATATTGTCCGACAATATATTTGTTTAAAGTGGTATAAAATAACCAATGTTGCCCCAAAACACAGTCAACATTTGTGTGTTAGATAAAAAATCTACAGAAAAATGAAGGATTTGAAAACAAAAACCTGTTATATAACATAAAATTAGAGGAGTTAAATTTTGAGTTTAGTCTATTTCTATCAAACGATCTCTTGTTAAATTCCGCTGCTTGTAGCAATTAATCTACAGATGTTCTACCTATTTCTACTACTCAAATGCTTGTATCTGTTAAGCTAGCAAACTGATAGATTTGTGCGTCTAATGTTTACTTGTCTAGACTGCTTTTCAATTATGACGTCCCCTTGTTTCAGAGTTGCAAATGTACAACTACAGTAACATCAACGAATCTACGAATCAGAAGCAATTTATTGATATTAAAGACTAATTTCCTATAAAACGAGCATTCCGTTAGTTTAAAGTGTATACAAGAGTGAAATGTTAGTAAGAGGGATCAAATTAGATTGTCTAAACAAACTTTTAATATATATAATTTTCAATTCTTGACAAGTTCTCATAGGTATAATTTTTTCTTCAAAAAGTCAGTTCCGTTATTCTTCTTTGCATGTACCGTATATAGGGGTTTCAAAATTTGCGGAAATGGGGAAAACAAGTAACTTTTTAAATTTGTCAGTCACCATTTTCCGATGTAATAAATTCCTTATTGAAATTATACCTGATATAATTACTGCGTATTTAATATTTTGCGATGTAAAAGTTATCGCCCAAAAATATGAGAAAATTGAAACATTGTAAAAATTACCGGTTGTACGGTAATTAGACTTTGGCCTTTGACATTTTAAACTTACCTCCTTCTGTAGTTTAGTTTTTTCAACGGTTTCTTCTTTCTCTTCGGCAGTTTTTGCTTCTTTAGTAGTTTTTGGGGGATTTAGCCAGACTAAAAAATTAAATGTCAAATAAATTCATTCGTGGTTCTAAATGAAGAAAAAAAATCTTGAGTAATGTATTACATTTCTTTATTTGCGGTCCTAAACCAAACTTTTACATATTTTAACTGATAATTTTAAGGGATTCAAAAAATCCTAATTGACAGTAAGGCATTTATAACCATTTACAAGAATTATAGAAAGATGTATAGGATTCTAGAGTGTGATTGAGCAGCAATGTCCGATGGTCACGTCGAAGTCCGATGTTGTTACATGCTTAAGTCCGATAGTTTAAAATGCAGTCGCTAAAGTCTGACAATCGAGACCAATACGCACAAAAAGGTTTGTCCCAACAAAACATGATGATTCGTTAAAGAATTCGAATAGTGTTTAGATAGCCTTTATGCAATGGCTCGATTAAATGACCCTTAAAGGGACATGGTCACGATTTTGATCAAAAATTATTTTTTCGATTTTAATGTTTACAATGCTTCAGTAAGACATTTTGAATAGGCAACAAAAATTTGAGTGTCATTTGGTTAGACCTAAAATAAATGTGTTAATCGTTAGGAACTGTTTATTTATGCAATGAATAATAAGATAGACAAACCAGCTTTAAAAGGATTTTTACTGGTATATTGAACACATGTAAACAAAAACAGGGCACGAGCCTTATTTACATGAGGAGGAATTGTGAGCCCTGTATCTTGCTTAAAACTCAACGACTGGCATCCAAATTTCATTTGATCATTAGAAATGCATTTTTAAAGCATTGCAAATAATAAAAACAGAAAAATAAATTTCGACTAAAATCGTTACCATGCCCCTATGATATGATGGTTTTGCTCGAAATACAAAAAAAAAATAAATAGGGGATAAAAAAGATGGAACTAGACTAAATAGGATTACTATTTTAACCAAACGTGCCTTTGTTTAATTAAGGTGGTATGGGACACTTCCATGTCGTGACGTATTGTTTATCGAAATATGGTAGAACAGATTTATTACTATCTATTTCATATGTATTTATTCGTTTTTGGATTTTCTATTTTCGTTTTGTGCAGTGTATTCTTAAATATTATTCATCTAAAGTTTAATTGCTCGCGTATGGTTGGTTCATAACATTATCCAATGATTCTCTATTAGTATAAGTAACAGTTTAAACTAAGTCAAATTGGGGAGTATTTCATTTTCAACGACGTCGGACAATCCAGTGTATATCAGCTGCATCTTGTGGAATGTTAGTTATTTATTTCTTTATTACCATGATAGTGATTTGGGCATATTATTTTAATTGCAAGGTTTATACTCTATCGTATTTTTGTAGTTAATCTTGCCATTGTAATTTCTGAAACTTGTTTGTAAGTTCTACTATTAAATTGCTAAAAAAAAATATGTTTTACCATATAAATGAATACTGAAGTAACGGTTGCTTTTTATCAACGAAATATCGAAACTAAAACAATTGAATGTACATGTAAAATTGTATTTTGTCTCATGTATTTTTCTTTGTTTATAGGTCAATGCTTTAAAACGTTTAATAAATCTGTTAAACGAAACGGCTGTCTTTTGGATTTCCTTACTGCTCGGTTACAGAATTAAACAATAAAATAAAGTGTAATTATATAAATAGTTTTTCCCCAAAATATTCACCTAACTCCGTAGCGCAGTGTGTTAGAGGATTCACAACGAACCTGTTAGTCATAAGTTCGAATCTCGCTAGGGGTTTTACTATTTTTACCTTTTTAAATACTATTAAAAGTTATTTTTTGTTAAATATTAAAAAATTTGAAAATTCTTAACCGGTGAAAGTTTTTCAATTTTATAGTACTATAATCCACATTAATATTACCAGATGTCCCATACCACCTTAAATAGGACTGGTTGGTCGTTGCTAACTTTAGAATAAATATTTTTAAGAAAAGTTTCAAATGAAAATATATAGACATATATGTATTTTACTTCTAAAGATAAAATATTTGATAATTGATTTTTCATTAAAACAAAGTTTATGGATATCAAGCTAGCTGTATTTCTTCTTTTTTCGAAAACGTAACCATGTGGAAACTGTCTAACGCTTTCATCTTTAATTTTCATTGAACTGCAATAATCTTAGGTTACCGATAACTTCTACAAAGCGTCAAAAAATGTCAAATATGTTTAATTTCTGACAATATTGGACTTCGGTGTTCATGTACTAGTATCTAAGTAGTTCTTTACCGTATAAAGTGTTTATATGCAAATCACCAAATTTTGGCGTAGATGATCCTTTGGCGTGTTTAACATACGGACTGACATAATGTAACCACAGGACTTAGGCATCCGTATCGGCAACAATGTAGTCTTACAAATTCACAACGGAACTTTCAATTTTATGAATTTAAATGTTTTGCAGAATATATCCAACTTACGGTCCCCTTCTAGATAGCGATATGTCGAAATGCATTCGTCAGGGTCGTAGTTACACTGCCGAAGGAGAGCCAGGATGTCCTGCCTGTCCCCCCAGGTGGGCAGGGCTTCCTCCACCTGGTCCACCAGCTTACCTACCATCTCATGATGGAGCTCCCACCCAATGGGCAGCCTCATCCACTGGCCCTGGGTGTGGTCGTAGAAGCAGTGGATGTTGTGCTTCCGCTGAAAAGAAGTCATGAAACTGGTAATTATGTGTATAAAATGTAATATAATAATCAAAAATTAATTTCTAAAATAAATGCGGTAGTAAAATACAACAAAGCAAGCGTAATGAAGAGATAAAATAAACTCCATTATGTCTGAATCACCCTATGCATTGTCTTTATTTATTTATTTATTTATTTATTTATTTATTTACAAGCTGTTTGTTACCTGGAATATAAAGGTAGAGATCCGGCCTCTTTCGGGGTGATTGAGCACGCCTTCTCTGTCGTCATGATCACTGGAGAATTGCAGTTTGGACCCACATCCTGACATCCTGATCCCAGCTACCTCAGACTGCTTCTGTTCCTTCTGTTCAATGTCCCCCTGATTAATATATTCACGTAAAAGGATACGTCTCGAGACTGCATTTATATTTTAGGCTGTGTGGATTTTATTGAAATAGTTTGCTGATTAAGTAATAAAATGACACTTGTTTAAATCTGGTAAATATGTATGTTTCTTTCAAATATTTTAAGGTGTAATGTCAATCTGCTTTTAATTTCACAATCTATTTCTTTAAAAATTTCATATTGATTTTCATCAAAGTCATTATCAATGGATTCAGATGAAACACAGTTGAAGTGATGAAGCCCTGCTAGATTTTTCAATAATTGATGATATGTCTAATCATGATATGAGGAAAACTAGACATAGTGATAAGGAAAAGCAAAATTTTACCACCGCAGCAAAAAATTTAAAATATTAAATGTACATGTATTTAACAAAATTTTAAAAATGTATAACAAAAATTTAGTTGTCCTTTTAAAAGAATTAATTCATCGGGGGAGGGGGTATACATGTAGATATTGCCTCATAAAAATTTGATCAATATGATGCGCTTCTTGCAATTTTTTGTAAAAGCTTTATTTACTTTTTTACCCCCTGCTAAATGTTAGAGTTCAGTTCGTTCCGTTCAAATTTTCTTTTTCTTTATTTGAATTTAAATAAATATCTTCTTCAAACATAAATTTGGACCCAGCATCGCCTCCCTTATTTCTACATGCCTTAATAATTGTGAGTTAACAGGCACAATTAAAGTGAGATTATGTTCTACAGAAGTTATCAGAGCGACATTCCACTTTAACAATCTTACGTTTTCTTTATTAGCTTTGATTCTTTCTGTGATGATTAAACCTTCGTTGTACCATCTCTTAGGGAATGGTTGCCATTTCTGTAATTCAATTAAATAAAGTAATCGTTTAAAGACCAAATCAGATGATAAGGAGTATGGTAATATTTTTATATCTATTAACAGAGCTCTTCAACGTTTCTTTTTAATTTTTAATATATATTTCACTTTGATGTTAAACACTAGATTAATCTACTAACTTGGAGATTCTGGCTAAGCCCGACTAGAATAAGTGATAGATTCTGGTTTATTCAAAAACATTTGGACTAAAAAAAAAAACCAAGAAATGTCATTCCTTTTTATTTTTTATTTTCATTATATCACTTATTACAGGCTTACCATTTATTAACAGATTGTGATTCTTTACCTTTGATTCGCAATCTTCTAGGTAAAACCTCATTCCATCTGAGAACATACACTCAAACTCCTTGCCACTCTTGTGATTGAACTTCTCAAATATAATATATTCGCAACTCTACAAAGAAAACATAATTTATATGATGATATCCATTGTATGCTTAGAGTTTGTATCGATGCTTTATATATATATATATATATATATATATATATATATATATATATATATATATATATATATATATATATATATATAGTTAGTTAGTTAGTAAGTTAGTTAGTTAGTTAGTTTAATTAACTTCTACAGTGTTTCTGGAATCTCTTAAAAACATTGGAGCATTCGGTTTTTATGATTTAATAAATATTGGCATCATTTAGGTATATTCCATTGGGGTTTGTTTGCTCATTCCAAACCTTTTTCTTGAATTTTAATATAACCCCGACCCCACCTCTTTTTTAGAAGTTAGGAGATGAAGGTTAGCGAGGTTGTTCCCTTATCTTTTTGTTTGTTTTTTGTTTGTTGATTTGTCAAGATTTTGGGTAAGCTGCATCCTCTCAATTACCAGTGTTACGTGCCTGTTGTCCAGTTTTTGGATATTTCAATATATTTACAGAAATAGTTAACATCTTTTTGTATACAAACAGGATGACCTTGACTTACATCGTCTGTGCCTTTCTTGGCGGCATTGTTTCTCTGACCGGATGCTTTCTCCATTCTTTTTTGGTGCTTTAGTACAATGCTTTTGCCTACTCTGTCCTTTGGGAGTACCTCTTCCTTTTAGAACTAGTATACGGGGTTCTTTCTGCCTACTAGATCCCTGTTTGAGGTAGAGGTCCGTAGCTACAACTTCAACCTGCTCAACATCAAATTCTCTCTCTGGAGTCGTTAGCGTTAATCATTCATGCCTCTCGGCTTGTCTATTAAAGACACAAACCTCTGTAATCAAATTCCAGGTTAAGTTGATCGACAGTGGGATTGAGTCAATTTTTACAAACCATCTTTTGCTCAATGTAGTCAACAGTGATGAAATCCAAAAGTTCTGACTTGTCTTCGATCAGCGACAGCTAGTTCCACGTTTTTGGTTTTTGGTTTTTTTTTTGGTCTATACACGTTATATTGTGCTCCGTCAATGATATTGGTAAGAGCACACAATATGTCACTTAATTAGATACTGGTACCGTAAATACAGTTTATCGATAGTTAACAGTTTGATTCCGATATGATTCTGTTTTCTGTTTCGTTCTGTTTTCTAGCAACCCGCGATCGGTTTTACTTTTGCTTTGCGGTTTTACTTTCGCTTTGCGATGAGGCTTTACGTTATGTCGCATTACCCAAAAGGCAATTTTTTTAAAAACTGAACATTATGACAAACAAAATCATCAGATAATGGAGTATAAAAAAGTATAATATATTATTGAATACAAATTATGATTTGCATTTCTCATATGTGTATCAAAAGGGTTACGAGAGTTACAGTATTGTTTCAATCTTCTTTTCGCGTATAAAAATGGTTACAAGGGTTACAGTCGGGGTTATAGACCTTGATTCAATTCCAATGTCTCATCTGAAACACGTTGCAGTTGCAGACAATTATCTTTCTACCAATATATCTTCTTAAGTTATGTACCACAGGAGTTCCGAGAGTTGTAGATCATTTTATCGCAACCAATTTCTCAAATAAGGGTTACAAGTGTAACATGTACATGTGCGAAGGTAACATTAATTCATGGTTTGTAGTCTCATCACTCGTAAACTTGCTTTGTTCGGAAGAGACAACTGAAGAAGTTCATTATATGAAAGTAACCCTGTTTTATGAGAGACATTGGTAGTAATACAAGGGTCTGTAATCCGCCTTCTTCTGACTGTAACCGCTAGTACTGTTACTCGTGTAACGATTTTGTCTTATGTAATGTTGAATCATGCGTACGGCACATGACGGCTGTGTTTGTATTGTCGCCTAGGAACCAGCGGAGATTGTCACGTGACCCGCTGAGGGTATATAAACGAGCGCGTCGCAGTCGGAGTGCTCTTCTTCAAAGAGAAAGACCGAAAGAAAAATTGTGAGACTAAGGTACGGTTTTGGTAGGTGGGTTGCCTGGGGAGAGAGGCCTACCACATTGATATTTAAGGTCTTCCGTTTCCAACGGAAGACCTTATTGTTTTTCTTAGGTTTCTTTTTCCCTATTATTATTATTTTTTTTTTTCTTACCGATTTTGTGCACGCGATTTCTCGGAAACGGCTCAACCGATTTACGTCAAATTTTCAGTTCTGATAGGTATTGATCTGAACCTTGTTGGAAATTTTTTTTGTTGATGACGTCACTTCCTGTCTTGAGATATCGTGGATTTATCAGTTTTTATAGGGGTATTTTGTGCGGAGAACTCCTCTTTTACTATTTAAGATATGATGTTGAACTTTTCAGGGCTGATAGACGAAAGACTGAAATAGTGTCTAATGGTCACTAATCATCTTTATCTCAAAGAGCGCCGAAGCTCGCCCGAGCTTGAAAATTAAGATAAAAAAGGCGTCATGATTTTTCTTGTTTTTTTTTTAATATCTCTTTTCTTGAAAGCATTTTGTTAAAACATGTAGAACAAAAAAACTTAATTAAATCAAGAGCTTTCATTTGAGATCATGAAAAAGGGGCTGGCCTTTCAAATTAGGGGCTGAGGGGGCTCTAAAGTCTTTTAATGATAACTTTTTACCGTGAAATATTTTGTGATGCGTTATAGAAGCAATTATGTTTATTCTTAGGTTATTAACCTAATCAAGGCAATCATTTACTCCTATGTTACGTAATAAGGGATTTTAAGGGGCCAGAAGTCCAAAACTTTGATGTTCAATATCTCAAAATAAAGAAACATTTGGATAAGCAATATTGAACAAAATATGCTCAAAATATTGAGCTTAACAATCTGAAACCATATTTTCCTTGTTATGCGGTCCCTAAAAGGAGTTACAGGTTCGGCCCCTAAAACGACCCTCTCCAGATATCTCGAGAACGGTACAAAATTTGTAAACACTTTTTGAACAAAATGTGTTTGAATTGACAAGAGCTTTCATTTGAAATCATGAAAAAGGGACTGGCCCTTCAAATTAGGGGCTGAGGGGGCTCTAAAGTCTTTTAATGATAACTTTTTACCGTGAAATATTTTGTGATGCGTTATAGAAGCAATTATGTTCATTCTAAGGTTATTTACCTATACATGGCAATCATTTCCTCCTATGTTACGTAATTAGGGATTTTAAGGGGCCAGAAGTCCAAAACTTTAATGCTTAATATCTCAAAATGAAGAAACATTTGGATAAGCAATATTGAACAAAAGATGCTCAAAATATTGAGCTTAACAATTTGAAACCATAATTTTCTCGTTGTATGGTCCCTAAAAGGAGTTACAGGATCGGCCCCTAAAACGACCCTCTCAAGATATCTCGAGAACGGTACAAAATTTGTAAACACTTTTTGAACAAAAAGTGTTTGAATTGACAAGGGCTTTCATTTGAGATCAAGAAAAAGGGGCTGGCCCTTCAAATAAGGGGCTGAGGGGGCTCTTAAACTTTTAAATGATTACTTTTTACTGTTAAATATTTTGTGATACGTTATAGAAGCAATTATGTTCATTCTAAGGTTATTTACCTATACGTGGCAATCATTTACTCTTATGTTACGTAATTAGGGATTTTAAGGAGCCAGAAGACGAAAACTTTAATGCTCAATATCTCAAAATGGAAGGACAACTTTGGAAAGCAATATTGAACAAAAGATGCTCAAAATATTTACCTTAACAATGTACAACCATATATTGTTTGTTATCTGGATCCTAAAAGGAGTTTTAGGACCGGATATCAAAACGATTTTCCCCATATATCTAAAAAAGGTTTCCAATTTCTAAACACTTATTAGTGGTTCACAAAAATACCTTTTGTCAAAACTGAATGAAAAGGAGCTGATCCCTCAAATAAGGGACACCAAAGGGTTAGACAGTTGTTCACCCAATAGTCATAGATCCCGCCTCCTATCTAGTTATAGGACCAATCGTGTTTGACCTCTAGTTGGTTAATATAGAGGCTGTCCTCGCGGAGACCAGCCTAAGTTAGTCGTCGCTGATACTCTACTAGTAATACTAGGGAAGGGGTAAGCCTTTAGTTAGAGGTTGTACACTGTCCGTCCTGCACAAGGCGTTAACACAGTGACTGCCTCTGCTGAGGGTTTGTATGGAACGCCATGACTGCCTTATAGCATTAGACTATAGGTACATTATGTCAAATTACCATTACATTATGTCAAAGTCCATTACGTGGTGTGAATATATCTTTACGCTAGGTCAAATCGTTATTACGTGATGTCAAAAGCACGTTAGGTGAAGTAAACATGTCTTTACATTATGTCAACTTTTTATGTTGTGATGTAAAATCACCCTTACGTTATGCCAACTTTGTACAACCAAAGGTCAATACATCATGACATTATTTCGACACTGTATTACATGGGGCGAATGTATCCTTACATTATGTCAACATTTTATTACATGATATCAATCTATCCTTACATTATATCAACACCGCAGTACGTATCGCGATTCTATCCTTAAATTATGTCAACATTTTATTACATGATATCAATGCATTTTTACATTTTATCAACACTTTATTACATGGTGTAAATATATCGTTTTATTATGTCAAACCTTTATAACTTGATGTCATAAGTTTATGACGTTATGTCTAAACTTAATAACGGGATGTGAATAAGTCTTTGCTGTAGGTCAGTTCTCTATTTCATGATGTACATGCTCCATTACTTTAAGTCGAAACATCATTTCGTTAAGCGAACACGGATACATCGGCCTTTCTATATACAAGGAAACGGTAAGCTTACCCAAATGTATCCAGGGGTTATTGAAACTTTGTGGAACAGAACGGAACCAGTAAAGGGTCATCCAATGGGAAAATAGAAATTTAAAAATAATGATTTATTTTGTTTTTATTCATTTCATTTCAAAATAAGATTGATCTTTAATTTTATTGTTTAAATTCGTTGTTTAAAGAAAAATATACATAACTATATTACTTACTACTCTAATATTAACACATTACAGTATTTTCACGGCAGAACTTACTAACTAGTTTAAGATTCTGGTTCCGTTACGTTCCGCAATATATTATTACCCCTGTGGATATTGGTATTCAACGGAACAGAACGGAATGAGCGTAAATTTCCTTCTCAACCTATTTCCACGCCTATTCTATACTTACAACGAAAATATATGTAACATGATCATACATTTAACTGTTAACAAAAACCAACACTCATGCTGTCGAATTATTTCATTTAATTAAAAATTAGTAAGTTACATGTATGGGGCAAACCCTGAAGACAGTATCGATTCTACCAAAAGTGTTTGCCTTTCTTTATAATAATTCTGAAATCGGCGAATACAGTTCCCCTCTCTTATCTGTGTGCGTTTTTATTATGACATATTTCTGATTTATACCCTCTGTCTGAACAATTACCTAAAATAAACTTTTCATAAAAACATCTATTTCAAGATGGAGAAGGTCTTTAAAGGGGTTAAAGATCTCTTGTAATTTATTTGTAGATTTTATTTCATATAAGTTATCAAGTCCCCTCTTGGATGAAAAGGAGAAAATTTATTCAGAGGAACGTAGCGTACCCCCTCCACAAACACCATTCCCACCCCCCTCTGCAGCAATAAGAAAAAAATCATTTTCATAGCATAATAATTTTGTAGCAGAACGGCCATACCTACATGTGTAGTTAGGGTCAGTATCCTTAATTTAAGATAGCAATAGCAACGTTTACTTTTAACTACTAAATACTTTATTTTAACTACTAAATACTTTGAGACTAAATTTTAGAAAATTAAATATGCACTGGGTGTCTGCGCCACGACATACAGGGTTTGGAACGATAAAGAACCCTGACTGCTAAATGACTGAGTGTGTAGTAACGAACGTAATTTGAATATTATTGAAGTAAAAAAAGTATCAATCAAAAATAAAATTTTAAACCCCCCCCCCCAAAAAAAAACCAATGAAGGGGTTATTTTTAGATTGTATATCCATTTCATTTTAAATATTCAAGGGCCGATGAGCACGAGAAAACTTGGATTTTAAGTCTTATTCTTATAACTTAGGTCTATCTAAACTATAAATTCAATGTTTAAATACGTAAATGTTCATTCACTCTCGAGAAATTAAATTGTCAGCAACTAAGTCTTTTACAGCTTTCAGAAGACCTATATATAGGCCTATATATATTTTCATTCTTGTATGATTAAATCACTGCTTCTTACTAGTATCTACTGTTGGGGTTTTTCTGGGTCCATTTGGGTAAATCGGCGTACCGTTTCTATATAGTAAATTTTGTATTTAAAACATGACAAATATACAAAGACCAAGGATTTCGTGTTTGTATAACGGAATGATGTTTCGACTTAAAGTAATAGAGCGTATACATCACGGAATAGAGAATTTGCCTAATGTAAAGACTTATTTACATCACGTAATAAAGTTTAGACAAAAAGTCAAGACATTTTCGTATCAAGTAATATACTTTTGACATAAAGTGATAAAGTGTTGACATAATGAAAGGATGAGTTAACACCATGTATTAAGGTGTTGATAAAATGTAAAAACGCATTGATATCATGTAATAAAATGTTGACATAATGTAAGGATAGAATCGCGATACGTACTGCGGTGTTGATATAATGTAAGGATATATTGAAAGCATGTAATAAAATGTTGACATAATGTAAGGATACATTCGCCCCATGTAATACAGTGTCGAAATAATGTCATGATGTATTGACCTTTGGTTGTACAATGTTGGCATAACGTAAGGATGATTTTACATCACAACGTAAAAAATTGACATCATGTAAAGACATGTTTACTTCACCTAACGTGCTTTTGACATCACGTAATAACGATTTGACCTAGCGTAAAGATATATTCACACCACGTAATGGACTTTGACATAATGTAATGATAATTTGACATAATGTACCTATAGTCTAATGCTATAAGGCAGCCATGGCGTTCCATAGTTTGCCTCTTGAGTAGGTTATGTAGCTAGGGCGTGCCGCAGGTATTCACTACCGCCTGAATAAGGCATATATAATAGTGTTTAACCCGTGGTATTAATAAAGTTTCAATCCCGGCCGACCAGATTTATTTGTGATTTTACCCTTAGTAAGGGAGGGACATTGTGTAAATATTTGTAGGCCAATTGTAATCACCAATCATTCTAGAGAGGAAAATTATTATTGTTTAATATTTTGATATTCAAACCCTAGAAATGACTAGGTAACGGACTCCTCGACACATTACAAAAATAAATGGTGGCAGCGCGATGGGATCTGGGTGACTGTTGAATTATTAATTGATTACTTTATGTGAGTTATGTCGTAATAAATTCTTTTGATTGCATTGTGTTTAATTTTGAATTATGATGAACGCATTAGAAAAAGAATTGCGGCAGTTGCATGACGGGTTGCCTAAGACAGCTGAGAAATCGCACGCCAGAGATTAAGGCATACCCGACAGCAGGAACACTACAATACTTGGGGACAAGTCATATAAGAGTTCTGGTGCGAAACCTAAACAATTAAAGAAGACCACCAATTTTCTTGGAGATGACGAGCCTAGTTTTGTGGAAAACCTCAACGAGCTGACAAGCCGCAAGCAACTTGTATTATAGGAAAAAGAGTACCAATTAATTTCCCATAGAACTCAATGTTAACCTAAACACCCCTAGCTACTTTGCTATATTACTTACAGACATATCCTTGGTAAATTCTGAAAGTTCATTCCAAGCACTGACACAAAATCACAAGAAATATATATGGTCCCATGGCGTTTATAGGTCAAAATTGAACTTGTTTACAACTTACAGTGATCCGCAGCAAATTAACCCAAGTCTCTAAAATGACACCCACCTCCCACTTTAACCCCTCTAATTTCTTTACTCTCTGCAGTACTTCCTCATTTCATCATTTAATTTAAACACTGATAATTTTACCTTAAAATGATCATTATTTCAACAACTTATTCAGCCAATCACCTAAGCCCTACCTTTTTCTGCTCGGCTCAATCTTGTATTAACACTTCTCTGATGTCAACATCCGGTGCATTGGTACTCTCATTCCATCTCAACTCTGCAGCCATTAAAGACCCTGATGACTCTAGTCCTTACAAGGACAAACAAGATGAAACTTTGTAGTTTGAGTAATGATGCTAAATAATATTTCTTGGTAGTTTTCACATTTTATTTACATGTCATCGAAGGCGTGGGTAGTGTAACGATTTTATGTTATGTAAATGTTGAATCATGCGTACGGCACATCCTTGCAACCAGCGGAGATTGTCACGTGACCCACAGAGTATAAACGAGCAGTCTTCGAAGAAAAAGACCGAGAGAGAAATTGCGAGACTAAGGTACGGTTTTGGTAGGTGGGTTGCCTTGAGTATGGTGTTCCGATGGGGCCACTTCGACCTTCGCACTTTCGCCTTTAGGTCGAGGTGCGAGAGTGCGAAGTTGCGAAGGCGAAAGTGCGAAGGTGCAACGGCGAAGGAGCGAAGATGCGACGGCGAAGGCGAAGAAGCGATACTACTATCGCTCCTTCGCCTTCGCAACTTCGCACTCTCGCCTTCGCAACTACGCACTTTTGCCTTCGCCTTTTTATAATTGTGGAGCTCTCTATCGTTTAAAGACACTTTTAGCTGTATAAAAGGACATCTGAGGCAGACGATGAACTTATTAGAATTTATTTTCAATAGCCTGCGCAGATCCATAACTTTTTCTAGGGGGGGGGGGTGGATGGATAATTATATTTGTCGGGGGTGGGAGAGGTGGGGGAGGGTTCCGAGACATACATGTATTTTGGAGAATTTATTATATATAATTAATGAAATTTAATTTTCCGGTGGGATGAGATCCGGGCCCCCTTCCCCCTTTACTGCATGTGTGAAGTTTTTAATATTGAATTTTTTTTTGGAGGGGGGGGGGGCGGACCCCCTCTCCCCCTCTAGATCCATACATCAGCAAGGGGTGTCGCATAATGAAATTAGAATGTTACGGTGTTTGATCCACGGTAAACAGACAGCTGGTAAGAGCGGAGGTTGACAATGGTTTTCGAGGGGTGTCAATTTCAACTGTTATCCTCCCAAACAGGCACTATTTATTTTGTTATACTGAATGTCTTTTTTAAAATTTTTAAGAAAATTTTACTGCTTTTATATAGGAATAACGTGAATTCTACAGCGAACCGTACGCGCATAATTTTCGCGCATGTAACATTTTTTAATGTTACCCGTTGCCAAGTGCGTTGCTAACGCTGAGGGTAATAGTAAATATTATTAACTGCGTCTTAACCAATCAGATTTCAGTATTTAACATGAAAGTATAACAATAATACAGATTACATCCCGGCCGACCATATTCATTCTATGATTTTACCCAAAGTAAGGGAGGGCCATTGTGTAAATATTTGTAGGCCAATTGTGATCACCATTCATTTTAGAGAGGAAAATTATTATTGTTTAATATTTTAATATTCAACCCCCAGACCCTAAAAATGACTAGGTAACGGACCTCTCACCACGTTACACTCGGTACTTACTGCACTAAGAAATGGTTCTGTTTTCTTGCTATTTGAGTAACAAGGACTGTAAAATCATTTTGAAAATTACTATATTTAGACACAGGTGCTTTAGGACAGGATCGACCCCCCCCCCCTAGATTTTATACCCCCAGGACTATATTTATTTTTTTATTAAATTATCCTTTTATGACATATTTCTAATCTAATTTATACATTAATTGCCCAAAATTACCTAAAACAAAATATTTTTAAAAAATCAGCCCCTCTACATTTTTAGGTACAGAGGGTCTGATTTTTTAAAAATGTTTGTTTTATGTAATTTTGGGCAATGGGTGAATAAGTTAGATTAGAAATATGTCATAAAAGGATAATTTAATAAAAAAGAAAAATAAAGTCCCGGGGGTCTATATATTGGGTGGGGAGGGGGGTGGGGGTGAAAGGGGGGGTCGATCCTGTCCTCAAGCACCTGTGTATTTAGAGTGTTTTAGGATTTCACAGCAACGGGTCTTGCTTCTGAAATAAACCGGGGCCATACAACTTAGACGAAAAGCTCACTTTTGATCTCAGTCTCACTTTTCCACTACATGTTTCTTTTGTAAAAGTGAGACTTAGATCAAAAGTAAGCTCGTCTAAGTTTTATGGCCCCGAGGCCAGTATCCACTTTTAATAGTTGATTCCACTATTTTCCAACCATAAGGATTCTCACAGTAGCCTATGCACCTTTTTGCACTGTTTTTTCACTTTGTCATTTAACGTTAAATGAGCAGCCACCCAAAATAGGACTAGTTTTGATAACTTGTTATACTCTGCAAGTTTATTTGATACTCCTGGGTTCGGTTTGTGTTTCATCATTTTTCAAAACAAATGCTTTTAAATGGTTGAAATAACAGTCAAAACTATTCAAATGACGACACAAGATAAAACGGAAAATATTTTATTGCATCAAAAATAAGACCTACTCAATCTGTAAACAACGGTATCACAGTTTTATCATGAAGGGAGGCATCTTCATTCAAATATCAAAGATCAAATCAAAGCAAACAGACAAAAATTCAAAATCATCAATCTTTGTCCACAGAGACTGTCAGGTTACAGCATAAACTGACAATTTACAGCATGAACTCACAATTTACAGCATGGAATGACAATTCAGAGCATGGATTAACAGATTACAGCATAATTTATTTGTTTACATTGACAGCAAACACAGCTAAAATAAAATACATTGTATACCATAAGTTCCTATCTTGGATTGAAAATTCACTGCCGAGATGGATACATTTATCTGATTGAGCTTAAAGAAAGATTTGGATTTTATTGTTTGCAATACAGACAGCATTGTCATGCAGCCTAAAATGTGAATATAGAAGAACAATTGACAGCCAATACGGATACCATATTAAAGCCTGCAGACTCATTGTACAGGGATTGTGTCACAGTTCATAGTTAGCAGCAGACTTCAACAAGTGAACATTGAGGAAGAAAAGCCTCCTCCATCACTCACACACCTTTCATTCAGTATGTTGGACATCTACTCCAATATGAAAACTTTCAAGCATATAGTTAGAGTCAATATGGTATATAACATGATACTACACAGAATAGACAGGGTAAGCATGGTTTACATGCTGTATAATCCATTCGGTTTGTTGATTATCAAATTAAAGAATAAATTACAAAGTGATTATAAAATAAATATAAATGATAATTGAATTGTAAATACAAATAAATATAACAAAAAGATAACAAATATCGTAATCCCTGTACAATGATTTATAACTGCAGACTCTTTGGTGGACATCCTTATCAATCAGTCTTTGGTATATACTGGTGATACTTTTTGCTTATCAGGATAATTATCCATCATACCAAATTTGACACTGGTATCAAGTGTGAATTTTCATTCAAGCTGATAAAAAGATAGGAATTTGTTTAATTCCCCCTTGGTAAGCCTGCCTCTATAATTTACTGTATTGGTACTGGTTTGTTTCAGTGATAAACAGTGTTATATCATAGACAAGGACAACAACACTCTACATGGGGGGAGGATGGTTGGACGGAAAGGGAGAAATCTCTCAAACTTCTATCACAGAATGGCTAAAGAAAAGACATTGATCATTTCCTTTGTAAATATGAACAATATTTGATGTAAACATAAAATTAAGATGTAAAAGAGAGTGTAAATGTACAATATAAATAAATACCCATATTCTCTATCTCTTTAAAGATTCAAGTAAATACAAAGGTATGTATATTATACCCAGTTTCGTAAGCACATATTTATAAATGCAATACTTGGTTCTGTTTGATGTTTAGCAACATAAACTCATCATAAATTATAAGCAATCCTCTTTGTGATATACACTGGCTGCATCTAGATAAACTCTGGACCATCAACCAATCAGTCTGTTCATTGTGTAATAATTCTACAAGACATTACAGTGCACCAAAGGCGGAATCAAAGAATTTTCTTCTGTGGATACAAACAATATTACTCCCTCATCAGCTGGCTATGTGAACATTATAAGTACAACAATTGTCTTGGTGTGTATACCATATAAAGTTAAGAGCAGATCGAGATGAAAAAAGTTGACATATTGATGAATGAAGCACTTCAACAGTAATACTGATTGTATGAAGGCATTATGGTATAATGTTGGTGTTTTCATTGAAAGATACAGGTACCTACAACTCCAAACTACGAAGTTAACAATAAATACAGACCATTCTAATCTCTGGACATAGGTGCAGATTCACATCAATTTCTTTTATCTATCACAGGGAGCATTTCATGACTTTTTACTGTGTATATACATATTATAACGAAGTTTTTCCCAATGGAAACAGACAGAGCACCCCAAAATTAATTCAAATGTGAAATGTACCTTAAGTTAAACATCTTAAACATGACAATACCTTGGTACGTGTATCATTATTGATTAACTAATTAAAACTAAAACCAATACATGTATCCCCAATGTCACTTTTTTCGAGATATAGTATAGCTCCTCTATCATTTTTTCTAAAAACAACTTTTAAGTGCTGGTATCATAAAAAGGGGGAAGGGAGGTTTTTTCTTAATAAATAATTTGAATTTATAAACAAGAAGTGAACAATATGAAGTTGGGGTTGTTGGAAATGCACGATCACATGATAAGAATCAGAAAACTATAATGCCACTGTTACAGATATCATGACATCACATCTTGTAGACGGTGTGTTGATCCCTGGGGATGACGTTCTCTCCTACTCCACCCACTGACCGGGGCCAATCACTGTGGACCTTTCCTGATGTTCTGTTTGGCCTGTCCTAGCGCGATCTGTTTGGCGTTGGATCCAAAGTTGAGCGTACTGACCGTCTCTGAGAAGTTGTTCACATCTGGGCTAACATTGACAAACAGGCAGGCCTGAAACAGAAAGGTCAGAAAGTCAAGCTCTGTAACTAGAAAAGCTGTTTATATGGTGTCATATACATTTAGCAATGTACTTGATTTTGGTGAAAGTGGTTCTCTAGGGGGAAAAAAAACACTTAAAAAGAACAGACAGCAAAAAGTAACACCTTTATTTTAAGGAGGCTAGATGGTCAACATCTACCTTAAATTTTTAAATCTGATCTTTTAAGCTATAAACTATAAACTAACTTTCATATAGTGAAGAAAAATTCAATACAATTTAACTTTAAAATAAGAACATTTTCCTTTAAGATGCCCACAACGAAGGAGCTCTTTTAACAGTATCACGCTCAGTAATCTGCATTGAAAAACATTTCAATTACCGGTATTGCCACATTGAGAACTTTACAAGATACAATATCTTGTGAGTTTAAACCAATTTCATTATTAAAATGTAATTACTTATAATGTCAAACTGTTAGAAAATTTGGTATATGAAGATTCTGTGTTAATAGTAACCAGAGATATCTTTTGAGAGAATATATGACCAGCTTACCTTGGCATCCCCACCCAGGGAGGGCTGTAGAATCTGGGTCAGTTTGGAGTTCCTGTAAGGTACATGTAACTGGCTGGTCCTCAGGGCAGTAAACACCTGGATAACCAATTGTACATACATTTATATGTTTATAAATTAACCATATCAGACATTCAATAATGCAAAACAATAAAAATGTTTCTAGAGCACATGTCATAGAAGTTAAGTACCGGTATATATAAGAATAGTTCATTGAAAGCAGTTATACCCTAATGATTTTACATTGCTTATGCTCTAGCTGTTGCTGGCATTAACACATCATGTAGATGTTTCGGGAGCAGACTACATGACCTTCTAACCCTGTGACCCCTAAGGTTGACCTACCTGTCCAAGGGCAGACAGTGACTTGTTGATGGCCGCAGCCTCCACCAATCTCTGGCCCTCCGCCTCGGTCTTTGAGATTCGTTCCGACCCCGCCAAATCACACAGAATCAGCGTACCCTTGGTTATTGCATTTGTGACCTTGTCTTGACCTTCAACACTCAACATCAGCAGCAGATGTGAGCGGGAACTGCACCAAACAAAAAATGGAGATTTGTAAAAACAGTTCGGACAAAAATTAATTAGCTGTGACGTTGCGGTCAAACAATTTCGAAGTTGGACTGGTAGACTGGTCAACACCGAAATTGTCAGACCGGTGAAATAACATTCAATTTACTGCACTTTTTAATAGTAAGAATTATAGAGAAGATTAAACAATAAACAATGCATTTACTGACAGGATTTTTTAAAGTGTTTCGATTAAAATGTTTATGTATATTAATAAATTCCAAAATTTAGAAGCAATCTTTTTTATTTTCACACTAACTGACCTGGTAGAGTTCATTTTAGTGGATGCCACGGTGCGGTTCTTGTCTCCCTGAGCCATTGTTTTCTTGATGTCGTCCAGATTACGGATCACGACCTCCTTTAGATTGGGGATGGACACCTTGTTCCCGGCCGTCCTCAGCTCCAGAGCCTTAGCGTCCGTCGTCAACAGGTCCTGTATGGTCTCATTGTAAATCTCTATCAGTGACACCTGGGAGGAAAATTAACTTAACATGATAAGGAAGAAGATGGATAGGTCTTGTGTGGTTCCAAAGCTGATTTTCTTTAATTTTGTCATTACTGATATACATAATTATGTAATTACGACGAGAAACCTTGATGTTTTTAGCTCTGGTATGACTGTGACCTGGGATACTGATTGTCAAAGAAGAACTACCTTCTAAGCCTCTTTTAAATAAATGCCATGTCGATAAGAATAAGACATTGATTGAAAATAAGACATTGACTTTGGTCAAAAGACTAAAGGTCCATGTCATAACACATCATCTGGTCATGTAAACCTTTTGTTAAGAATGAGTTTCTTATACACATGTTTCTTTTATAAAAAAGTGACTGGCTGGACACACATGAGCAACAGACAGATGGACAGTCATTATGACTTCAAATAACTGCCATCCTCTTTGACTTCAAGGGTAATATTAAATGTTGTGAGGTGTCTACTGTACTAACCTTCAGTGTGTAAGTCACGGTTTCTGCCCTTTCTTTACAGACATCAAACAGCTCCTTCATAGCCCTAGAAAATAAAACAGTAAATTTACCTTCACATGCTTATTACGGTAACAGTAACAGAGGGAGTCAGCGGTTTGAATGATCTGGCTTCTCTGAGACTTTGACAGCAGCTGCCTGACCTGATGTTGATTCCTGGGTTGTTGTCAGGTCCCATCATGGTGAATGTTTTTCCTGAGCCGGTCTGTCCGTACGCCATCAGACAGACGTTGTATCCATCCACGCAGGAAGTGATGATCCCCTTAGTGTCACCGAAGATCTACAAGTTAACCATCACAGTTAGAGCACGCAGCAAATAGTAGGTAATTTGTATATAAGAATATATCAAAAAGTTATTTTACCATGAAGTATTTAATTTTCATTTATTTTTAAGACCTGTATACAATGCTTCCTGAATATATAGCTATGTTACATTTTCAACATAAAGGGACCACAGAATTTACAGTCTCATGTAAAAGCTTTTCCTTCCTTCCATATAGTGGGGTTTGGACATCTAGCTAGCACAGAGATTGTGTTCCTTGTTAGATGGCATTGAAATGGACGTAAGTCACTTGCTTCAGGGTATGACTGAATAATCTCCCTAATTTCATGACTTTCTTTGGTTACATGGTACGACTGCCATAAGTATATTTACCTGTTCTTGTGTTGAGTTAGGATCGTAGACTTTGTCAAAAGAAAACATTTTCTTCTGCTGGTTGTTGTCAGTGGCAACAATGTCGCTGTCTGTGGGGAACTTGAGACAACAGCCGGCCCTGTCATCACGCCGGGCACGACAGAACACGCGGATGTTTCCTCGCAGCTCTTGTAACTGTCAATATTAGACATTAACGTAAGAAAATAAACAGCAGAATTTAAAGTACACAAATTTCATTGATAAATTATTTTTTATTGTAGCTGTTTTTAACAAGAGTGAAATATTTGCTCAGATTTATATACCAAGAATAGGATTGTCATTCAATTTATTGCTTAGTCTACTGTTCACTTTTTGACCTTTGACTAACTGAACCTTTGACCTACTGACCTGGTTATAGAGGAGCTTCCGCTGCATGGCCTCCTTCCTGTAGAGAGCCCGGATTTCCTCCATCTCCTCCTGACTGCCGCTGCTGCTTGACTTGACGTTCTTCATACCGTCAATGGCCTAAAGACATATTTCTCATCACTGCATTTATGTATTACTGTGTGGTCAGAATTGAGGGTTATTTAAGAGTTTAATCAAAAATAGTACACCCTGCTAGATTACTGGTGCAAAGTTTAATGAGACAAGATTAGGCTTTCATTACCTTAGAAATCTGGCCCCTGAGAACATCAAAGTAGCGCTGGACGTCCATCTTGAGATGAACTTGTGACTTGCGGAGCTCCTTTGCCGTGTTGTTGAGTAACAATATATCCTCTGGATCCACGGTTTCTTCCTTTACTACCTGAGTTACCACCTACAGAAGTTAACACTGTGTATGTTATCCAATGGCATGTACAATATTCCAGTACTAAGTTCTAGTGTAAAATACATGACATTGTGTAACCTATAATAACATCAATATAATGCAAAAAGCTATCAATGAACCTGATATGGTAAATGAATTTGTGTCAGGTTGTGCATGTTTTTGTAAGCTGTTATAAATGCCCAACAAATTCAGTCTAAAAGTTTTAGATAAAAGATGATCCACTTGAGAAGTTTTGGGTCAGTATTTAATTATACAAGTCATGTGTCAGTAATTATTTACTTGTATTTAGGGTCAGTAGTTATTTACCTGAGGAGTTTTGGGTCTGTAGTTATTTACCTGAGGAGTTTTGGGTCAGTAGTTATTTACCTGAGAAGTTTTGGGTCAGTTATCACTTACCTGAGGAGTTTTGGGTCTGTAGTTATTTACCTGAGGAGTTATTGGTCAGCAGTTATTTACCTGAGGAGTTTTGGGTCAGTTTTTAATGATACAAGTCATGTGTCAGTAATTATTTACTTGTATTTAGGGTCAGTAGTCAGTAGTTATTTACCTGAGGAGTTATGGGTCAGCAGTTATTTACCTGAGGAGTTTTGGGTCATTAGTTATTTTAAATTACCTGAGGAGTTTTGGGTCAGTAATCACTTACCTGAGGAGTTTTGGGTCATTAGTTATTTTAAATTACCTGAGGAGTTTTGGGTCAGTAATCACTTACCTGAGGAGTTTTGGGTCAGTTATCACTTACCTGAAGAGTTTTGGGTCAGTTATCACTTACCTGAAGAGTTTTGGGTCAGTTATCACTTACCTGAGGAGTTTTTGGACGCTGCATGGCTGTCTTTGGTCTGCTCTGCTGGAGGGACATCAGCTGAGCCTCGTGTTGCTTGTTCTCCACTTCTAGCTCCATAATCTTCTCTTCTTGTTCGTTGACCTTAAGAAGATTTTTATTACTTGTAAAACTCTACCTGTCCCACTGCTTTATTCTGTCTAAGTAGACCATACTGTTGTCAACTGTTTAATCCATTTATTGCAGCCATATTATTGTAAACTACTCTTAACTCTGACCAATGAGGCCCCACTGTTATCATCCCAATGAGGCCCGACTGTTATCATCCACTCACCAGTTTCTCAGCCTCCACTCGGGCCGTTCTCTCGTGTTTCAGGGATTCTTCCTACAAGCAACAAATATCACATAAATTACGGTTAAAGTGCCATTATTGTGTGATGGAAAATTCTACAGACAATGTATGGCATTGCCTTAGAGAATTTTTCTTTTGTTTTCAAATATAAGAAACAATGCATACCCTGAATTGATTTTCATATATGATAAACATATAAATGTAATACCAATGAGTCTTTATTTTAATCAATGATGAAATTAGAACAACATCAAAACCATATTTCCTCAATGTCCCTTTGACCTTGACCTTTGACTATCAATGACATTGACCACTCACCACTTCCTTTAACTGCATCCTGAGTTTTTCAATAGTGTCATCCTTCTCTTCAACTGCTTTGGCTTCCTTGTGAGTTTTGGGGGCTTTTAACCAGGCTAGAATATTAAACATTAATTCAATGTTAATCCTCAAAATTGAAAATGAAAATTCGGTATTAATAAATAGTGAACTGCCTTAATTGTTGCAATTTTGATACTGATATGACCTTGACTTTGGTCAAATGGCCAAAAATCAGTCATGACACAAACATACAAGGAAGCTTAGAAGAGCCAACAATGTTAAATTCTTCTTGTAATGAAAACCATAAATCCGGTTTGGGGTTTGTTCCGCATGTCACAAATTTTGCGAAAATGGGAAAAATGTGCAGCATTTTTAATTTGCATCAGTCATTTTTTGTGATTTAAAAAGTTTCTTCTAGGAAATAATACACTATTTTATTTCTGCGTAGCCAATAATCTGTGTTAAAAGAAAAAATGACTAGATATATTGGTTCTACTGCACATTAATCAGCTCAACTTACGATCCCCCTCCAGATACAGGTACGTGGACATGCATTCGTCTGGGTCGTAGTTACACTGCCGTAGGAGGGCCAGGATGTCCTGCCTGTCCCCCCAGGTGGGCAGGGCTTCCTCCACCTGGTCCACCAGCTTACCCACCATCTCATGATGGAGCTCCCACCCAATGGGCAGCCTCATCCACTGACCCTGGGTGTGGTCGTAGAAACAGTGGATGTTGTGCTTCCGCTGAAAAGACAGGAGAATATAAACATGTAACTCAGTGAATTCAACTTCAAAATCAATGTATAATGTATCAATCCTTCTAAGCAACCACTTTTTAATATACAATATTTTTTCAATACATGTTTCAATATTACTTCAACCTTGAAGGTCTCAATTTCTATATTTTTCATTGTAATAAAGTAAGATTTACCTGGAATATATAGGTGGGGATCCGGCCTCTCTTTGGGTGGTTGAGGACGCCCTCTCTGTCATCCTGACCACTCGAGGACTGTGCCTGGGGCCGGCCCCCGGACGCCCCCGCCCCAGACGATGATTGTTGCTGCTGTTGCTGTTGCTGGCGTCGTCTGTTCTCCTGTCAACAATAAAGGTTAATAATGCGAAGCTTACTGTTGCTTGAACATTAAACATTGAGCAACAATTTGATGGATTAAATGTTGAATGTATTCACAAAATCAAATGTTCATCAACGTTAGAAAAATAACATAAATTCATATTTGAAGAGTCAATGACTTCTTGTGTCTGGGACACTGCATGTTTAACAAAATCCACAAAAACGGATGCAAATAAATATCAATCAAAGTACTGAAGTACTGACGGGAGTTGATTTTATCGATTGTTATTTATTTTTAAATCAACGATATGTTATTTTGCATGGCAAGTAAATTCCTATAAGTATTTGAATTACGCACATTTTTATAATATGAATGCTACAGGAATTTCGTGAAAATCCAATATCAATCATGTTGTGTAATATTCAAAGAATTATTCCATCAAACTACGTATTAGTAATCGAAATACTTATGAGAAATTGTATGGATCCAAACAAAATTGAACTCTACTCTCGTTCAACCAGACTCTCAACTGTATCCGTTAATCTCCGACAAGCAAGAGAGACTCTATGCTTGTCGGAGATTCACGGAGACAGCCGAGCGTCTGGTTGAACGAGACTATATTGAACTTTGGCGTAGGAATACAAAAAATGTATGACTTCAAAAAATATCTAAATTGTTTGTACCAGTTAAATTCTGACTATTTACAAGGTATCTATATATGAGTTTCCTTGAAGAACAATGCTTAAGAACTCATTACATCGAATTTATTGATTAGAACTAAATGTTGTCAGCGGTGTTGATTTGTGCTTAGGTCCAAACACTGTTTCACTTTCGGTTTGCCTGAGTAACTGCATAGGAGAGTTGATTAAAATCAACTCCCAATAAAAATACAGTATCACATCAAATTTAAAGATTTTAGACAATGAGATCTTAAGTCCTACGGATCTAATACAGAGGTGGAAGTGAGTTAAATGTATCTTTGAATCTTTTTCAACACGCTAAAACTCTTCTTTTTCAAATTCAAAACATGATCATTTGATTTAAGCCATTGAGATCTTACGTTTTCCTGGTCTTTGACCACCGAGTTGGTGATAAGTAATCCCTCGTTGTACCATCTCTTGGGGAACGGTTGCCATTCCTGTCAATCAGTGAAAATACAAAAAACTGTACTTGTTCCAAGAAAAGAATCCTTATGGTAACCAGAATAGAATGAAAATGTAAGTAAACTAAGACATTAATTATTTTTTAATGATCTCTACTCCATGATTCATAAATAAAACATGTCCAAGGAGACTAGATGCAATTAGCAACATAAATGTTCATATTCTAAATTCTATATATTAGAGAGGTTGAGATTTAAAACGTGTACGGGTACACGTACGTGTGTTAAAACTACACGTACACGTTTTTTGTAATTTATCAGTTGAGATTTCTTAACTTGTAGGATATAAACGTTTACGTAAATCGACGCAGTTTTGTGACTTTAATTTATTAGTTAATTCCAAATAAATGGTTTATTTCTTATCACTTTTCATGCAAATGAAGTTTAAAATATATATAATGTACCACGAGAATACATTCACTCATCAATAAGATTTTATTTGTTGTATAAAGCTACACGTTTGTACTTACGTGTAGACGACACTCTACAAGTTTAGAGAACGTGTAGAAACTATGTCGTCACAAAAACTGATGACGTAATACGCGAAGAATTTAGGTGATTCCCCTAGTACACGTACACGTACCCGTACACGTTTGAAATCTCAACCTCCCTAATGTGTCAATATGTGTAATATAAAATTTTCCTACTCATGAAACAGTAGAAGTCTGATCGCCCCAAGCTACAAGTTATTTACCCAGAACAGATCTGGGCTCATTAAAACACAGAAATAGTAGACAAACTTAAAGTATATAACATTACCGGTAGTTAATAATTGATTGACATTTTTTAAATTTTGTGATTCCTCACCTTTGACCCACATTTGCATATATCTGATGAGATTCCTCACCTTTGACCCCCAGTCGTCCAGGTAAAACCTCATTCCATCTAAGTACATACACTGGAACTCTTTGCCACTCTTATGATAGAACGTCTCAAATATGATGTCCTCACGACCCTAGAGTGTAAAGAAAAAAAATCTTTTATTTACCAAACATGACACACAGAATAAAAATATCCCTACCTTGTCATACCTGTAATGACTCAATGTGCATATAAGTTCTTATAAAAGCAATTCAGTTTATAAATTTATACAATGTATGAGTTAATGATATCAAATTCTTTATAGCTTCTATTTCTTTGACCTTTTAAAATATATGTATTGTAAAATTGTACATAAATTTTTCTGATATCAAATAGACACTTTTTTCTATCCTTTTTAGGGTCTTCCGTTTCCAACGGAAGACACTATTGTTTTTGTTAGGTTTCTTTATCTCTATTTTTCACTATTATTATTCTTTTTTTTCTTAACATTTTTCTTAAAACTCAAATATCTCAAATATGCTACAATGGATTTTTATGAAAATTTCACGAATAATGCAAAATATCAAGGTCTTTTATCATGTACATTTTTGTTGATGACGTCACTTCCGGTCGGCCGTTATATTCATTTTTCTTTTTGTAAAAAGTGATCTTGTCCTCCCTTTTTCGCAAAAACGATTAAAGATAGAAAATTGAAAGTTTCAGGAATGATAGATTTTTGAATTTCTAGGGCCAATCAGGTAAAACTACGATTGTCCGTCACTTCCGGTCCGCTCAAACAGCATTTTTGGAAAATTGTGTTTTAAATTTTTTTTTAATCAAATAATCTAAAAAAAATTTCCCATCAGAATATGTTTTAAACTTATCAAATTTTAATATGAGCAGGTCGTCCGTCACTTCCTGTCGTCACTTTTTGTTGACATGTTTGTACTGAATACAAAACTAAAAACCGTTTTAAAATCGGACAACGCATTGCAGAGATATTGAAGTTTAAAAATGACGTTTTCCGGAAATCTGCATTTCGCAGTGTAGGTTGAAAAATTTGTTTAAAAGGAAGTTAATATGATAGTTAATCGTACCAAATGTCAACAGTTTAATTGAACCCTATCAATTCAAAATCAAACGAAAGACCCACTTGTTGCCTGCAACAAGGTGCTTTCAGGTAATTCAGGCATTCTTGAGAAATTAAGCGTCAAAGTTCTGAAGCGAGAGTCTGAGTAGCTCAGTCGATAGAGTCGTGGACATGGCCCAGGTGACCCGGGTTCAAGCCCCGATTGCCGCAAATTTTTTTTTTTACTATTTTACGCTTAGATCTACGATTTTATCTTTGAAGTGATAAGTTTAATCTAATCTATTCAAAAATCAGACAGAAGACCCACTCGTTGCTCGCAACGAGATCGTGTCTAGTTTCATTTCTTTTTTAAGAAAGGGTGGGGGGGGGAGGCAAAAAATTAATTAAATTTTGTGAATAGAAAGTACTAAATTTTGCTCTGGTAAAAATCATTGTATATACACCATTGTCATTAAAAACTTTCATAAACAAAGATTGATTTAACATATGATAAACCTTTTAAAGTAAAAGCATTCATTGTATAATAATAGTACATTGTTTCATATTTTTATTTTTTTCATAAAGACATGCTGCATTATTCAACTATTAAACAAAGTAAAGAATATCAAAAGAATAACACATAAACAATTTAATTACAGTCAAATATAAACCAGATATTAAAAATGTTGTTCCCCCCTACCATCCTGGTAAATGTGGTAATAATGAGTGCAATCTTTAAGTTCAACACATCAAATCATTCCTGTGTTAATGTTATAACTCCACAATTCAAGCTTCAGCTTGATCTTTGTCCACTACTTACTGACCATTAATATCACAAACAAAGTACTAAAGGCCAGTAAAGGGGGTCCTAGTTTCCCTAACAGTCCTATACAATAGATCAAACTAATACAAACCACTTAGAGCATTATAATACATGAATCTATAAAGTGTCTTGCACGTTGGTTTACATGTAAACAAGTCTCTCTCCCCATATCTCTCTCTCTCTCTCTCACTCTCACTCTCTCTCTTTGTTGGTTTCTATGTTCTAGATTGTCTGTCTGTCTATCTACTGTAAATGTGGTTATTTACACTAGTGGTTAATTACACGTTTTCTGGAGTCAAACAATATGCCTGGGTATTAAATACGTGGATGCATGATTTACCACAAGCAAGTTTTACTTTATTTACCATCCACACTTGGGTATTTTACCTGGTATTAAACTAATGTTTTAGAATTATTTCCCCCACGCGTAAATGACGACTTTTACAGTAAGTGCCTGTCTGTCTCCCTGTCTGACATGTGTCTCTCTTTCTGTCTATCTTTCTGTATGTGTGTTGCCACAATTCAATATCATGGTTTATTTGTTATTTTAAAAAAACTTTACATTAAAACACCAACAAGTTCTTTAAATACAAGAAAGGTAAAAATCAATATTAGCCCCATCTCCTCTCAGACTGACTTTACTCTGACCCCAACGCTGCAGCTAGCCAGCTGGAAAGCCATTTCCTGAACTGCTGGTCTCAAACCACCTTTGCTTGGTGACAATATGGATTTCTAATTTACAATTTTCAAAAGACCCCTGCAAGGCTACAAGAATATTACTCCTTGTAGGCCAATGACTTGATCAATACACCAGGTAAATCAAGGCACAGCGATCACTGATCCTCACATCTTACAATACCCAGGTATTGATATAAGTTATATCTATACCAAGATGTAAATATTTGGTTCAAACCATGGAAAAGCCTCAACTAGGGATTAATAAGACAATAAGTTCTCCTAGAACATGCCAATGTTTATGAAGTTAGCTGTCATATCTTTTGCTGTGGCACACACTGCTTGCAGTTCATACATGTATGACTCAACTAAAATATTCTGAATAAAGGAATTAGATTTTGAAGAAATCTATAATCATCCATATCAGATTTTGATTAAACACATGTGCAAGGGTGGAATAAAAATGCTTTTTTTCAACAGTGATTTTAATATGATAATACATTGTACTTAATTTTGGTTAATGATGTTATGACCCTGACCTTGGTCAAATGAACTAATGTCTTCATAGCTCAACCTCAAATCCTGTTTAACCTTTTTGCCAAGTTTGAGCTACTGATGGTGTTTTTTAAGTTATGGACCAGACACAAATGTAGGATCAGAAGACAAAGAGACAGAATTTGCACATGAAGTGTTTTGAGGGATAATGCTGACTTACAGCTAGTACATGAACACAAATGACAAGGACTTAAAATCCTGGAGCTCTGATGGTATCTGAGAGCATCCATGCGTCTAACAGACTCTATTTTGTATACACAAACAGATTCTGTCTTATAGTGCCAGTATAAATTTTCTGGTTAGACTCTGCATACAAGAATAGAATCAGCTGACAAGGTCCCTGTGACTTACAACACTGATGCTTTGTTTGCTAGGTTTTAGTTTTCTCTGAACATATTTTGTATACAAGAACAGATTCTGTCTTCACTAAGCTTTTTTGGTATCAGTTTTTCTCTTAATACTAGATTCTGCGTACAAGAACAGAATCCACCTACAAGAACCCCGTGACTTACAACGCCTGCACTCTGCTCAGCAGCATTGTTTCTCTGTCCGCTTGCTGCCTCCATTCTCTCTGTGGCCTGTTGACCCCCTGGTCCTGACCTCTGTTGACCTGTTAAATCTTGACCCTGGTTCCTCTGTCCTGGAGAACTACCCTCCTTCCCAGAACTAGTTTTGTCTGGTGCTCCTTCTTGCTTGGTTCCCTGTGGGATTTTAGAGTTCCCCGCAGCCTCCACCTGTTGGCTGGCCGAGGCCTGGCCTGATCCAGTTAATCCCTGACTTGAACTTTGACCCTCACTAATCCTTTGTTGATTACTACCAGTATTCTGTGCCTTTCGGCCTGTGTTTGTGGGGTTGCTAGTTTTGGGAGGGGGCTTGGAGGATCCAGACCCCATGGCTTGTTTCAGACTTACAGATAGCTGTGTTTCCTGTCATAGTCACTGAATTGTCATCCACTGTATATCACTCCCCTGTTGTGAAGGGATTAGGTAAACCTTTACCCTCCAAAAAATCACTGACTTCAACAACAAGACACAAAATCACACAGCCTCTCTACCCTCAGCAGCGGTAAAATTTCTCCTTCAAATTTTATTTTCACTCCAAAAGATCCGGCTCGTTTTAAGAGATACCTGTTGAATTTTCCTGTGCTATTATCCAGGACTATTCAACCGCAATGACAAAGTATTGATTGATTGTTATGTTAAGGTTTACGGAGGCCATTTAAATGATCTACCCGAAAGAATTGTCTACAAAGACCTTTTGCAATCGCTGTTTAATACTATATGATGCATGCACGAATTGCCAATGAAATGTTACACTTTTCAAATAGGTTTAAAAGACATGCAGTAATTGATTTGTACTTTTGAAATTTACTTTAGTTAGTACATTTATTGCCTCATGAATATTTCATTTAACAATTAAACATGCTTTTGGACACAGACTTTACAAGAAATTTTAATATATATGCATCATGCTTTAATTACCTTGAGAATTAAGGTAATATGGTGTATTTTCATCAGCATATTAATATACATATACCAGAAAAAGTGTAAGAACATGTTCTGAAAATTAAACGTTCTAAAAAAATTAAATGTCCAAATGTTCATTTGTCTTAAAGCTAGTCAAGTCTTTTTAAATCCGGTCCTTTGTAACCGTAAAACAAACTAGGTCAATATATGGTCATAATCCTTTACAAGTGTTACAAAAGCATGCAGATATCTGCTTAAATAAAACAGTTTGAAGACTATAGTGGGTGAACATCATGACTGTAGTTTTAGTTTGTATGACTGTTGCCAGGATTTTCCTGGCTGGTGGTCCAACGAGAACAAATGGTCATATGGTACACCGCAGTTGAAACGCACCGTCTTGACTTGCTACCTTAATTAAATTACTGTCAAACAATTAGTGACAAAAACCTACGGAAATTTAAAGAGATGTACGTTATAACACTGATGCTCCTGAGTGATAAATGTTTAAATAGAAACAAGAAGCCCATTGGTCATAATGATCACCTGATCATTATCATTTCTCTAAGACTTCAGGTCACATCATTAACTTAATCTTAATACATATCTACAACTAAAACTGATTTCCTAAACAAGATTTCCAGTTGTCAGCAAATATTACCATTACTCTTTTTTTTTTTAAATCAGATATTAAAAACTAGTTCAATTATTTTCATCATACATGTTATATAAAAATTATTGTCATATAATGTTGAAATTTAAAAGGATAAAATCTGGTAATGAATAAGAAATTATTGAAACAGTAGATAAACAGTACATCACAATAAGGTAAACAATATTTGCATGCAGAATATTGACATGCATTAAGTGAATAGAGGGGTGAAGGGGGAAAGGTCAAGGTTACAGGGTGGGTATAAATTAGGTCAGCAAAAGTTTGTAAGTTAAAGGAGACACTAAGATTTCATTCATGCAAACACTTGACAGCCAGCACACTGGACCAGATGGGTGTTTCAGAGGAAGCTTAGGGGACAGAGCTTATAGGGTCAGAAAGGGGTTATCAAATCCAAAACTTGTACATGCATAAAACCAGAATATAAGTTTCACAACACCATCAGCGGTCGGGGTTAGGGTAAAGCACACATTGATAACACAACACGCTGCTCACCGCCTCCTCCTGGCCTGATGGTTGAGAGGACTAGAAAAATGAAACGCTGGATTGATAAAGCAGAAGCAGGCTATTCTAAAAACACATGTAGCTAGTATCTTAAGTTTGTGAGATTGGTCTTAATGATCCTTACCCCTTAATCACTGTTTTACATCTAATTAATTCAACTTCATCCTTTATTTTGAAATAGAGTAAATTTGGTACAATTTCATATTTGATTCCTTTTTAAGAAGCAAAATTTAACTTGATATGATAATTAAGCAAAAAGTATTATCTCTTGAGATAGTGTTCAAAGCAATAAAATATTAATGTTTCTATGTGAACACATATATCTTACTAGCTCAGCATTTCACTATTAGACTAATCTAAATCACAGCAAACATCATAAAGGCTAAAAGGTTTTAAAAAGTTCAATTACGAGTAAGCAATTATATATTTTAAAGCACATTGCCACAATAGGTCTATAATGGCATTTTTCTACTGCTAAATTGTGACAAAAAAGTAAAAAAACATTGCAAGAATCTCACTCATAAAAAAGTTAAAAAATTTCTATCTACAGTGATCTTCTACTAAGTAACATGAGGTTAAAGAAAGTAGGCCTTACCCCACGCTGGTTACCCTGTCCGTGCTGTCTGGGAGTGCTACCCCCTGGGGCCTGACCCTGCCTCTGGGTGCTACCCCCAGGCTGACTCTGGCGCTGACCGCGCCCCTCTGAACTTTGACCTGGCCTGTTTGCATTCTGTCGCGGCGTATTGCTCTGTCGTGGCGTGTTGTTCTGACTAGCATGCTGCATTTCTACTTCCTGGAACCCTCCCCCTTTCCGTCGTGCCCGGTCTGGAGGTCCTCCATTCTGCGTCCGGTTATCCCGGGGAGTGGGTGTGGCCTGGACACGGATCGCATTGGGACTTTCATCAGCTGAGGCCCCATTCCCCATCTCTTGTACACCTAGTAGACCAGAGCACACAACATTACTGCCCCTGTCATCCATTTACAAAACATCAAATTGCCCAACCTATGAATTAGGGGATTTAAAATCTAAAAGGTTTTCAAAGTTAAATGATTGTTGAGGGCCTCACCCCTCAATATGGATTTTACTGATCCTAATGGCAACCAGATCAGCAACTGCTAACTATCTACCACTCTGAACCCGATAACTTACATGTACATCCTATTTATCAACAATGGTCACTTATCAGTGGTGCGGACCAAAAGGGATAAGGGGAACAACTCCTTTCAAAGATCAATAATCATAAAAATTCCAAAGAAAATATTTCTACTGAGGGTAGATAAAGGATAATTTTGTCTGTAACTTATCAACATAAAACCATACAAGAAAAATAAGCTCAATATCAGAAAAGACATTTTTTAAATAGTAGGGTGAGGGAGAGGGTTTATTGAAGATAGCACATAAAATAGGTTATAAGTTTCAAAGTACTCCACTCAGATTTTCTGGACATCAACATATGCAGAAATGTCCTAGAGTACTGGTATCAGTAACCAAAGACCCCACCCAAATACCAGAACCCACACCCACCCAAATACCAGAACCTACACTCAGTCAGAGATTTCACAAGAAGGATTTTTAAATATTAATTCATTTCAATCATATGAACAACAGAGCTGTTACCTAATACAGTTTCTTTTTTAAGCATTTACATCAAAATAGTCAGGCAAATAAATGCAGTTTTATTGACGTTCCAAGGTATTTAGCTTTATTTCTTCTCATGAAGATACAATCTTAATATTTAAAAATCTAAGGTATGTAATTTTATACATCAACTTTTATTTTCTTTTTAGTAATCGAAAAGCCACAAAAAGGCAACTACAGAAAATGGTCTGATATTTAAAATCTCCTGGAAAACGGACCATCATGATCAGTTAAGTGGAGTCCAATGTACCAGAACCCCTGACCCACTTCACCAGGTGGTCATGAATTCCACAATTTTAACAAAGGCCTGACTTTTGCTCTTTACAATATATTAATTAATTGCCATCAACTCAGGTTGCCTGCAAGATGCCTAACTGGGGTAAAGCAAATTTTAAATTATAAAAGCATTTTCACCATATAACCACTAGCTTTCATAGTCTGTACCATATATACAAGGACTGCTTTAATTACAAATTTAAAGAACTTAAAACAAAATCGTATATCTATACAGTCACATGTAATGAACTTAAGGAAGTAAAATTTATACAAGATCATTACCGTATGTCTTAAATATCTTAATAATATTATATGCTCAAACAATTGGTAACTTGAAAATTATGACAATTTTAAAATTTGGTCGTAAGTTGTAAATTCTTTTGTAAAACGCAGCCCTGAACTCCTGACCAGGGGGCCACAAATTTGATAATATTATGCTTAAGGGATCTTTGCTCAACATTAGCATGTACAAATACATGTACTTTGATTGCTAGAAACCTCGGAGAAGAGAAGGAAATTATTACAACTTACATAAATTTTTACAATTTTTACCCAGAACATAAGCACCCTGGAAAGTGAATATCAGTTTTGAATTTATGTTTCTCAGAAATACCATACACCCAGTTTGGTCAGGATTGACACAAAGTAGCACAGAGAAGTTAACAGACAGCAAAATAAGCAAGACAGGCGAACTAAAAAGCCATTATGATGTCATAGACATACATGTACCATTCATTCATGATCCAGGTTATACTGAAAGATCATGTCTGATTAAATGATGTTATTTACTGCTCTATGAAAGCAACATAAACCAAACTGTGGTGGTGCCAAAACTTAAATAGACCCTTTGATAATTCATGGTATTACTGCAGTACTGCTCTCATGGAGAGCAAATTATTCTAATTTGGTTAAATATGCAGTTTCGCAAATTGTTTATAAATCTTTGTCATTTATCAATAATTGCAATATTCTACCAACTTAATGTTTGCCACACTTTATAATCCCCCCCCCCCCCCTAAATAGCCGTATTACAGTTACTGTGATTTAGAGGTCTACTGTAAGTGAGTGAGTGTGGAATCATTAAAATTCGTGGGGGTCAATTTTCGTGGATTTCTTAAATTTTACAGGTTCATGGGGATGTAATTTTGTGTATTCTTTTACAAAAGTTTACAACAGGAAATATGACTTTATAACACTAATTTATTAATCCGTGGAGGAAAATTGAGCCACCATGAAATCTAATGATTGATTCACCATACTAATCTGGGTGTTTTTTTTGGGGGGGGGGGGGGGGGGGGTTTCGAAAATTTGCAAAAATGGGAAAAATATGTAGCATTTTTAATTTGTGTAAGTCATTTTTTGCGATTTTAATAGTTCCTTTTAGAAAATAATATAGGATATAATTTCTACATATTCAATATTTTGCGACATGAAAGAGATCGCAAAAATAGCGAAAATTACATCATTGCGTAAATTACCAAATATACGGTATTTGTTATACATGATAGTGAATAAAGAAATGTATTTAATACAATTAAAACCCTTTTATTATTCAATAACATTTCAATTATCGTAATTCATTTAAACTGGATTAAAAAATGGCAAAAGTATTTGAGAACTTTGTACCTCAAGTTACCGTAATTGTTGGTTTAACAAACTGATGTGGTAACGGCAAAGACAGCTCTTAATCCACTAAAGAACACTTACCGGTAAATTGGGAAGAGAATTTACTGTCGGGTTGATTCAAAAGCTAGAACATTAAAAATATACAGGGAGACACTAATTTATTGCTGGTATGAGGAACCTTTACATGGCGTTTTATTATACGTTCATTCCCCAGCACTCTCTATTTTGACTTCAATCTAAAGAGAGTCAACTCTTTATTGTGTAAGTCATGGAATGCACCATTATGTTGCCAGCCATAAACTATCCTTGCATAATGCTTCAATTTGATCAAGATAAAATACCCAAGATTTTAGTACATACTCTATAAATTGATAACATGTACATAACCAAAACACTTTTTAAACTCAAAACTTGGCAGTAGTCCATAGACTGCATGCACATGTCAATAAGGCCACACCAATATAATTTATTGTTCGGCGGACATCCGATTAAACAAGGTACGAGCAGGCAAGCATTTAAATATAATAAAGTTATTATTTTTTGTAGCCAAAATTTTTAGGTGGTTCATACATAAATCTGTGCAGACAGTTATATTTTTTCTACTTGTTTCTGGTTTATAAATTAAAACTATTCAAAATGCGAAAAATAGAGTGGAAATAGCGCAAAATGACATTTCTAAAAATGTAAATGCAGGTCTGTGACTTTATGGGAAAATTCAATTGTCACTTCAGATAGTTGAGATATAATTCTGTTAAAGCAAAAAAAAAAAAAAAAACTGGGGGCCCAATTTTTTTGCATTTTCCCCTCAAACTTAAAAAATTTCAATTAAAAAAAACAAATGTACCCATTTTGGGGCCAGTAATTACAGAAAATTTTTCACCTGCAGAAAAAAGAGTCAAACCATAATATTGATTGTGCATATATATATACTGAATTCTAGTCAATGACAAATGTTTATCCTTATTTAACAGCCTTTTGAAATATTTGACTTTAATCTAAGCTTCAAAATTCAATCTTTTATCAACCTCAGAGAGTGAAGAAGAGAGACTGTCAACCTATTGAATTTATACGAACAGATCTACAGCTATAAATTATATAGCTACTATTGATAAATGATAATTATACAATCCGATACCATCTGACTGCTTGTTAAAAGACAGAAATCTATCCACATCCAATCATTTTTTAAGGGTAAACAGTATACATGTTGACTGGGGTAGAGCTGCAACAGTTGATCTGTCGGACCGGCTCGCAAACTGTTGCCCAAGGCCGAAGGCGAGCCGGTCCGACAGATCAACTGTTGCCCGAGACACAGTCAACAACTGTTTTGATATACCCCTTCTAATCAATAACATATTTTTGCAGAATGTGACGTCACCGGTCAACAGTCGATTTTAACAGTTGATTTTAACAGTTCCAATCCAAAAGTTCCAGTCCAACAGTCAAAATGCTGGACTTTTTTTCGTATAGAGTTATATAGTAACTGTTTTACAAAGGTATAACAATTCAGCAATATTTGTTTTAACAGAGATTTTCAAATAAGTTGATGTGGTAGGAGTATGTGCCAATTTTTAGCCGGGCTCTGCTTAAAGCAGAGTCCTGGCTCTAGGCAGGCAAATCGCCAATGTTACTATAAATAGCAAAGTAAACAAAAAACCAAACAGCGTCAAAGTAAAAGCTTCCGCTATACTAAATAGTTACACAGAGAGCCAAGTTTTGGCAAAAGTGTTGGCATTTTGTTTTATTTTTTTTTTATTTTAGAGAGAATTGTCAATCATTTTTAGTTTTCTTATCAATAACGTGTTTTAAAAACAAGACTATGCATTTTTGACACATGTATACAATGCGCATGAATTTCCAAGAACTACTTTACTGCGCGTTGAAGAAATGGGGATTGAATATATAACGCTTCTTGCAAAATTCAAAGCAGCAACTGTTAATTTTTTTTTCTACTAGAGAGACATATTTTTGTTTATAGCCGCTTACAACATTTGGTCACTCTTTGACGCTTTGCCGACATTAAAAGCATGAGAGAGAGAGAGAGAGAGAGAGAAAGAGAGAGAGATTTTTTTTCAGTCTTTACTACACAATATGCATAATGACACCAAGAGAGCCCGGCTTTCAGTACTTCAGTACTTTGATTATTACATGTATTACAAAAATTAATAGAAATCCTTAACTTCTGAAGTCTGTTGATCTGAGATTCCAGCAACTAAGACATATTCAGTAATTTTAAGTTTTTGCATTCGTTTTTAGAGTTCATAAAATATGTAGAGCAGTCTAGTTTAAGGTAATCCTACCTGAATCGGCAAACCTGGTCAGTATAACTGTACTTAATCCTTCGTTAAGCTAATTGTCTGTCAGTTCCTATAATCTAGATCCACTTAATCTACACTAATCTGCAGAGTCCCTTTCGTTTGCACCAGTACTGTTCGTTGTTTGTAGAATGATTTCGTGTTTTAGATGGAACAATGCTGATCAATTTTTCTCATAATTATGATTGATCAATTTTTCCCATAATTATGTATGGTTCATTGCCTTTTGGATTATGTACCTCCATCAGAAATCAATTTACGTGCAATAAAAAACAATACCGGATACTCGTTTGATTTATTTCGATGCCGCACTGGAAAAGGGCAGAGAACTCTATGTTGAAGCCTATCATATGGTAATCAACATGATCGATAAGAATTAATTCATTAATTTTATGCGATTTTTATTCATACACCTAATGTATAAACATGTGTATGTGAATGTTATAGGAAAAGTTCCTGTTTATAATACATATATCCATTTTATTTAGGAGACTTGTGATACACAGCCTCATTGATATAGATACACAGAGTATAAGGGGTTCTAGTACAATAAATGCATTGTGGCACTGGCCAAGAACTTGCTTTGGTGAGGAACTGACAGACACACCTTGAGATGCCAATGGCTCCATTATGTTTACTTTCAATCAAACATTCAATAAATATTTCATCTTCTAAATACATGTACTTTGTTTAATGACCCTTCAATATTTCTCCTTCCCGATCATTTCTAGATGACTTAATGCCTCAAAATTAGCCGGACCTCATCACAGGTATAGCTTAATTTTGCATCTCAGTTTCTTTTATCAAGTTGAGAAAACTGTTAGTGATTCTGAGTTAAACTCATGTAGTGCATGGACATTAACTTCTTTTCAGAGCTATTATATACATTAACCTAGTTAGTGGACAGAACTTGCGTAAAACCATACTTTCATATTTGTGACTGCCTACTGCAAAAGACAACCAACACCATTGTAAGTATAATCTGACTTAAATTTGTGCAGCTTTATGGTCACACATGCAGGTATATACAGACACCGGGCTATTCATAGCAATGACTTGGTGTAGCTATTTAAAAGCCTTTTAGCTGTACACTACAGAATACTGTTAGGTCAACTGTAGCATGAAATTAAGCTCCTGAACACTGAACATAGCATCAGTTTATGCTGCAATGTTAAGCATCACTTCAAACTGACAGTTACCTGACTTTTAAAACAGTTGTGCCAAGGAAAAAGGGTGTATGCGTGTTGTCTCAAACTCTAAGTTTGGAAAAATGTTAAGCATAAAGAAAGCAGAGATATAAATAATGTTATTTATGCCTCTGAAGAAAGTAAAACATCAAATAGCAAAAATAGTTTCGAGATGAAAAAATTAAAATAGAAACATGATGTAAATACAATGAATTAAACCTTAGAAAGTGTACAGCTGAATTTTTAATGAACAACATGAATTGGGATCACAGAGAAGTTAAAACCCAGGATCATGAAGCAATCTTAGACTTAAGTCGAAATTTGTACACCGTCTTATTGTCTTGTGAATGAATACATCAAAAAATTGAAATGCTTTTAAAATGCCTCTCTATATCGTGTTAGTAGTTATAAATTTTAAACAAAAATTTATGACAAATTTTAATTGTATAAATGATGGTAAATTTGTTAAGTCTAAAAATGCTTCATCATACAGATCTCGAGGCCTGCCTCCACTCAGCAGTCAGTCAAGGTGTTACCTTGATCATTACCCGCTGACTCCAGTGTTTATTCAACTCATAAAAACAAGTCGCCTCAAATTAGATCTTCAACAATCAATATTGATTTTTGCAAGGTAGTTCAGTCTCAAGACCCCTTCTGATAACAAAGGGACGGCGGAATTCTCTGGCAGTACAGTACACGCATGAAATTTATTCCCAAATGCTTTAATGTGAGAGTTTCTGCTAAAGTCCTCTTTACCATTAATCACGGAAAAGCTGTTAGCCTATCAAAAGAGGAGAAAGGCCATAGGGGATAAAAATGAACACGACAGTTCAAACAAATCATATGGGCCAAAGTGTAGGGTCCCCCCACACCCAGCGCGGAGCACTTAAATCACACACTAAAAGCCCAGATTGGATTCATTCAGGTGTGTGATAATTATCATAAACTTGATTAGGGAACGCTCACGACATCTTACCTCTTCAGTGAACCCTTTAAATGGCCAACAGTATGTACCATCAATAGGCCAAACATCAATTGAGAATCAATCATTAAAATTTCTTTCAAAATTTGGTACAAAAACCAGGTATAATATGTACATACAGCTATGAGGAAAATTCTTAAATGTTAAACCGTTATTTAGCTTGTGACAATTAAATAAATAATAATTACACTTGCTTACAAGTATATTAATGGGTTACTATCACGCATGCTTCAAATAGTTCATGTGAAAATTCTTAATAAAGTTATATCCAGAAGTTTATTATACTTTTAATCCATAAAATGCTAGCAAATATTTGTCAGAAGGAACAAGATGTTTATAGCTACTCTAGGGACCTTATGTCATTACATCAAGTTTAAAGTTAAAATCATATTATAAACGAAACATCTATTTTACTTTAACATTATTTTCACAATATACGTAAAAAGTATTGAAGAAAAAAGTTCACAAATCCCGAAGACTTCAAAGTTCAATCAGATCCTTAGTTTTTACGGCGTAATCTTTAGGCCATTAATAAATAATGACAAAACATTATACCGGACCACTAGGTTTGAATTTTGATTTGAGATCATTAAGAGAAGAGCTATTGATCTGGTAGCCTCTCCAAGAAACAGGGAAATGGATTTTTCTTTGGGCTACAATTTAAATAGCACTGAGCAGTAGAACTTTGTACATACATATATATAATGCTACCAGTGAAAAATCTATACCATTAAACTTGTATATCCAGGATGTATTAAGCCTTCCAATACCTACCAATATAATGACTTTTTCTGTCTCATCAAAAGGGCACACCATATACTCTCTCTCTCTCTCTCTCTCTCTCTCTCTCTCTCTCTCTCTCTCTCTCTCTCTCTCTCTCTCATCACAATTTACTACACGTAACATATCACTGAATTTACAAATGTCTTATTTCTGTTAAAAATAAATATATCAAATTGAATTTAGATTTTTTTTTTAAATTTTTTTTTTGGTTGATCAAAATGAACGTACATGTGCCTGGCAGTAACATACATGTACAAAATGTAATGTGCATATCAAATGAACAGCAGTCAATATATCTAGTTCTAATGTTGATCCTGGAGATCACCAAGTCTTTTCTAAGGGAGAACAGGTCTTATATTTGGCCTCATTCCCAACCTCAAATATCTTTTTTTTTCAATTCAACAAATTCTCAATCAAAACATCAAACAGAAAGTTTATCTCCTGTACATGATCACAAAAAATAATGGCATTTACAGTGAAATTCATGCATAGTTTCCTAAATGAGAGATTGAAACCAACTTTTCCAAAATTTGCCAAAATTACGCAAAATTTCACACTAAATTTCTGAATCATATAAAATCTTAAGGCAATCCCCAGAATAGGTAGTATAGGTACTATAATCTAACAGATCATGTCACTGACAGTTAATCAACAAGACTGCTCCAATATCTGTAAGTAAACCCTAATACATGGAGACTAAGGACTATGTACCGGTATACACAAATCAGTATCAGCAGCTCTGTTATCAGAAACAGTCAGATACCAGAATGTATAATATAAGTTCTGAATATGACACCCCTTAAATTTTCTTACTGAAAGCATTATCTAAGTTCACTTGACATACATTTTGAACTATAAAGAGTAATCACTAAATATTTAATCCAACATAAATACAATAAAGTCCCACTTGAGGATATTTACATGTAGCTGTTAAGACTGGAACCTACTTATACTCATTACTGGTTGTCAGATTGGCTGGTTCCACAGACCTATATAAATTCTTGTGGTTCAATGACTCTTTATATTACTTCCATTCTTGGTACCGACCATAAACTTGTGTTTTTTTGTACAACCAACAGTTTGTTGTTCAACAGACACACAACCTATTGTACAATGTATGGACATCAGGGATAAAAATAATGATTTTTCCGGAGTGGCATTGGCTTTCAGCTAAAATTGGTCAAAGTCAATTGAGAATTTTAACTGTGCCTTTAGACCATGTATTTTTGGATTAGAAATAACATAACTGGCCTACAGGGCAAGTCCTAGTCAGTGTGTACTCATTAAACCAAATCCTATGATAACAAATTATCCAGTCTGTGACCATCAGTAGGTCAAGCCCCGAGACTTATAACGATTTCAAGACTTACAGATTAATTGTTGTACAGTCATACAAAAGTGAAAACATGCTGCAAAATCATTAAATTTCTAATTAGACATGTAACTACGTGCTGAACAGGCATCATCACATGTAACTTATTGTACAGACTTGTAACTTGCTGTACAGACATGTAACTTGTTGAACAGATATGTAACTTATTGTATAGACCTGTAACTTATCCTAACTTGTAGCTTGTACATACTTATAACTTGGTGTACAGACATGTAACTTGTTGAACCGATAGGTAACTTATTGTATAGACCTATAACTTATCCTAACTTGTAGCTTGTACATACTTGTAACTTGGTGTACAGACATGTAACTTGTTGAACAGATAGGTAACTTATTGTATAGACCTATAACTTATCCTAACTTGTAGCTTGTACATACTTGTAACTTGGTGTACAGACAGGTAACTTGTTGAACAGATAGGTAACTTATTGTATAGACCTATAACTTATCCTAACTTGTAGCTTGTACATACTTTTAACTTGGTGTACAGACATGTAACTTGTTGAACAGATAGGTAACTTATTGTATAGACCTATAACTTATCCTAACTTGTAGCTTGTACATACTTGTAACTTGGTGTACAGACATGTAACTTGTTGAACAGATAGGTAACTTATTGTATAGGCCTATAACTTATCCTAACTTGTAGCTTGTACATACTTATAACTTGGTGTACCGACATGTAACTTGTTGAACAGATAGGTAACTTATTGTATAGACCTATAACTTATCCTAACTTGTAGCTTGTACATACTTATAACTTGGTGTACAGACATGTAACTTGTTGAACAGATAGGTAACTTATTGTATAGACCTATAACTTATCCTAACTTGTAGCTTGTACATACTTGTAACTTGGTGTACAGACATGTAACTTGTTGTAGAAACATGTACATGTTGGACAGACATGTACCTTGTATTGATATATAACTTGTACACTATAAAAGCCAAGAAACGTTTGACTTTTTTAATTTCGGCTGCATTCTTTAATTAACTTGACAAGGTAGAGGAAATGCGAATTATTTTTTATTCTTGTAACAAATATTGGTTCAACTGTAGAAAAAATGTTCCCATGTCAGTTTTTAATGTTCTTTATATAAACATATTTGGACAAAGTTGTAACCATTAAATAATTCCATTTCAAAGACAATAATAAAAAGGTATGTATCAACACTGATTACTACACAGGTGTTTCAGTAAAAATGGTGACTTACCTAATGCTTTTGGTTTGGACAATAAGATATCCTATTAATTATAGCCGATTCCAATTTAATTTTGAATAAGTTTTAGCATTCCACCATAAATAGTCCCCTTGATATCTCAATACTCGGTAAAAATTGAACTTTAGTAACATTTCCAATCCATATTTGTGTGAAAATCAAATATTGTTGGTTTAATTCAAAGTTAAATTCTTCTCTTTTCCATTCATTCAGTTCAACTCCCTGTACTGTCCTTTGAAGCTGTCCTCGGTTCAAACTATCAGACCCTATCCAAATTTTATGACAGAAAGTTCATTGGAAGCTTCCATTTAAATGACCTTGCGTTCCAGTAAAGGAATGACTTATTCATTTTTTTGTTGACACTTCAAAGACGTCACATATTGAGCGATTGATCAAAACTCCCCGAATCGCCTGTCGCTACCTAGCAAGAACCAAACATGTTTACATCATATTCAGATAAACGTTTAAACAGGATGAAATTTTAAAGTGGAAATTACAAGTTTATTAATGACGGCGATCATGTCTAAATTAAATGAAAATACTGCTTGATCGAATTTTAAAGAGACGGAATAAACTGTATGGGTACCAAGTTTATTTTGAGACGACAATGCATTAAGTTTTGTGGGGCACTTACAATATAAGAATTTTCCTATGAAACTTCATTGTAAAATACGAGCAGGACTACGTCGCGTCTCGAGAAAGGGTGGGAGGGGGGGGGGGGGCTTGGTCCACCAGGGCGCTGCCCCAGGACGGTGTAAATAAACGGGTCGAGAACTCCTATGAACTAGATGTTGATTTAAATATCTTGGCCTATATCAAACAAAATTGTTTTTAAAAAATCGATCTTTAACTTTTACAAATGTCTCGGGATAATAATTTTATAAGCAATATCATATTCCATGAAATCATATGGTTGAAGAATTCAATTTAATTTTTAATTAGGGCATGAGAGTGATTCTCTCTCTCTCTCTCTCTCTCTCTCTCTCTCTCTCTCTCTCTCTCTCTCTCTCTCTCTCATTATTCTTTATTACGAAAACAAGATTTGCGCTCTTTTCTTTGTTTACATTCATTTATAGTTTCCAATATTTGTCACATTTAAGTTTGTTTGTTACCTTGCATTTTCTTTTCAGCATTCAATATGCAAATAAAAACACGACCTGCGCTTTGTTTACATTATTTATTAACAAAGAGTTAAAATAAGTCAGCAGTGTGTCTCGCTTTTACCTCGAAGACAGACTTTCTTGTTTGGGTTGGCCATTAGAAATACCTTGATTATAAAAGCATTCTCTGCATCAAAAATGGAAAACTGAAAGTTGAAAATCCTTTAAAGTGGTGTGATGTTAATTTTTCTTATGCAGTGATGCACTTTAACAATAGTTTAGTTATTTTTTTTAATTTACACTTAATTAATTATCAATTAAAAGAGAGATGTAAATATCCACAAAAAAATGCATGCTATCTTTGATGATTCAGACGGGCTAAAGATCATTGCAGAAACAAATACATGGTTATAACCATTTACAGATGTATAATGATCCTTATGTTTTATGACAATTGTAAATTGCATTATCCCCGAATACCCAAACTCCGTCACCATAAGCAGAAAACCTCCCGCGTTTCTCTGTAAATTATTTTTTGCGGTTTTTATCATTTGCAATCACTAAATATAATCTGAAACAATATAATTTATAAAATTATTAACAAAAATATTTTGATTTTTATTCAAATAAGCTCTCTGAATACGACGTTTATCACGCGTGCTTATAATATCTTATGAACCTAACTCCGTCACCCACATGCTCTATGATATGGCAGGGAATGAAGACACATTAACAATTTAGTTAAAACTCCATTTGTATCTAGGCCAAGTTATAATAAGTAAAAATGGTGCATTCAATTTAAATTGTATTTAATTTCATCGAAATGAAATGATCGCCAGAATAAAAAATGGGTCCATGTAACAACAATCACAATGGCCTTTTCAGAATGTATGGATGCCGTTTGATTTATGTCCTTACATATTTAAAATATTTTATACCATTAATTAAAATATTATTTATTATATTTTTTATTACATTTTTAGAAATGTAGCATATTCTACATAGCGATATACCGGAGATATCTATACCCTGTATAAGGCAAAAGTATCGGCAAGAGCGATTTGACGTTATCATCAAGAGTAGTGCATAAAGGCTATTGCGGACTGAAAAAATGTATTAATTACCTTAATCAAAAATGTATTACATGTGAAATGTTTCATCTTGACCTTTCTAAAAATGGCTGACCACCTTAAATGGTCGAATGGGCCCGCATGTCAGAAATATCGATATTTTAGTGCACCCGTGAAAAAGTTTTAGCTGATTTCACACAATTAATGGTGCATAAAATGAACAAGGTTTAATTCTGTTGTTTTTTGACACATTCTTAAATTTAACCGTTGCAAATTGTTGACATTTGATTGAAGTTTTTTGACATGCAAAAAATGACGTCATAATCGCACTTGATTTCAAACGGCGAGGAGTTTCCCGAAAGTGACGGAGTTAGGGTAGTGACGGAGTTAGGGGGCTATGCGAGATATATTATAATTAATTGAACCTAGTAAGTTGCAAGAGCTTGTGTTCGAACCCTTAATTTGTATTTATATATACAATAAAATATGTTCAAACCAACCAACCTGTTAACGGGTTCGAGGCCGGTGGATCAATTCAAAATTATATCCCAGATGGTGAAAATTGGCGTAAAGGGACAAAACTTCGTACTGTGTAATACCTACTTATTTCAATTCAGATCGGAAATTTTTAATGCTTTGTGTGAATTATTTCTGAAAATTTATGGCACGATCTACTTGGTTTACCGACCTTTAACTATAAATAGTTTACGAACTCCAAACTATTGATAACTATTCGTAAACTATATAGCACTAGTTTTTATCTGTAAAATTATATTTACGGTTGTAATCTACATTTACGAACGAAAATCTGTGTTTTCTGTCAGTACATAAACGTTAACAATAGATTTTGCTGATAAATATAGATTTACATCATTAAGTAAAGGACCCCAAATCGACATCTACAACATAGTCTGCTTCTATATGATAATGATTTACTACTGTCCCACTCAGAAAATGACATGCAACACATGCCGGATACCGTCGACGTCTGGTGCAGAAAATTGAAAAATCCAAGGTTGTTCACTTCTGGAAAGATAAATCGAATTTGAAGGGGCATGGTCACGATTTTGGTCGAATTCTATTTTTCTGTTTTTATTATTTACAATGCTTTAGGAATGTATTTCTAATTATCAGCAAAAATTTGAGAGTCAGTTGCAGAGTTATACGCTAGATACAGAGTCACAATTCTTTAATTTGTCATGTATTGTAAATTTTTAATTTACTGGGTGGGTGTAAATACAAAATTTACAAAATGACACAAGACTCGTGCCCTGTATTTGTTTACAAAGGTTCAATATACCAGTAAAACATCTTTTTCGAGCTGATTTGTCTATCTTCTTATTCATTTTAAGCATAAAGAACCAGTTTCTAACGTTTAACACAAATTTTAGGCATAAAACTGGGATTTTTGCTTCAACATTCAAAATGTAAACAAAATTTTTGTTTACATAGCAAAGAATTGTAAGCTCTATAACTCGCTTATAACTCAACAAATGACACTCAAGTTTTGGTTGCCTATTAAAAATGCCTTTCTGAAAAATAGTAAAGTTATCATTAAAATCCGAAAAACAATTTTTGACCAAAATTGGGACTATGCCCCTTTAAGTTTTCATTTAGGGAAAAATTATCTGGACTACGGTGCGTCTTGCAAAATTCTAGGAGTGATTATCGACGAAAAGTGGACGCTGAAATTAATGCCCTGGGATCCATCATCCCCAAAATCAACGCAATCAAATTGGATTCCGAACTTATGAAAAATTATTCATTAATTGTGTCGCCCCAGTCCTAATACAGCTGTAGGGTATGGGGGTAGAAGAGGCATAACTGTACTGAAAGTACTAGCACCAATTTTACTACAATTAAACTTTGAAACCGCGATTGGCTCAACACTATTCAAGATGTATCAAAACTTAGAACACGTAAAGGCACGTAGCATCGTTTTTGAAAAGGGGGGGGGGGGGCAGACTTATCCAAAAAATCTTGATCAGCAAAAAAAGGGGGGGGGGGGTTACTTTTCAAAATCCTATTCCGTGGGGGGTGGGGGGCAAGTAACTTCAATTTCACTGTTTTAAAATTGAATTTTTTACAAGGTTTCATAAAAGTGAGGGGGGGGGGGGGGGCAGCTCCATTTTAATTCAATTTTTTGTATGTAAATTTAAGAAAAATCTTTGCTGCGCCAAAAAGTGGGGGGCCAGCCCCCCCCCCCTTCCCCCGCCCCCTGATGCTACGTGCCTGGAACATACATCTTTTTTAAATCCAGTTACTAAGTCGAAAAATACGCTAGATCTGCCAAATTCATCATATCTAAATTGGCAGTGTGAGATGTACATGTACTTCCCTAAACATGGAAACAAGTGCTGCAGCGGAGAAATGTCGAGGGCAGAATATGTAACGTGTGGGACTTGAATGAAATTTAAACAGAAAATCATTTTTTATTGTCCTTTCTTTTTCAGAGAACCCATCTATTTCATAATATTGGAAATAATTGAAATATCTATAAGTCAAAATATTACTATAGATACAGTATTTTGTTCATTGATCTAACATGCAACTATCCCCACCATCCTCCTTATCTTTATGAATTATTATAAATTATACACATTTTTATGGGACAGAAACACTTGACAAAGCCATATATCTTACTCCCAAAACATGCTGATTTTACACACTTTGTAACAGTTTTTAAAAAGGTGATTTATATATAGGTCATTGGGCCAGGTGTTAAAAATGTGATTTATATATAGGTCATTGGGCCAGGTGTATCTATATTATATCTGAACTATTAAGTGTGTAATTGTTATGTAATACAAATATGCAACTATAATAAACTATTTACTTACTTGTAAACTATACAGTTTACATTCGTTAACTATAGTTAAGAATTGTTAAAAGTTCCACATATATACTTTAATACTGTCCGTAAAGCAGTTTACTTTCTAATATATGCCTAGTTTATCGACTGTGAAACTATATATGTTTAGACCATTTTTCTTGAACTTGCCATGTTATAAATTATTGGTAGAGCGTGAGGTGGGGATAGTCGCCGCACCCTGGCGACGTCATTTCTGGGTCTTAGCTTTATGTTTTTCTACCAATAACGAAGAGTTGACTGAAAACGCGCGACGCTTTATTCATTTTTTTTAAAATTATATATATATTTACAGTTCATGAGGATCAAATCATATTCAATTTAAGTTAAAAATTAATCCAAGATGTATTTAATTTCACGTGTATTTACGTATTCACTTTAACATTCATTGGAAAAAAGGAAAATCATAGATATGATCTTATCAATTTACCGTGTTAATGTTAAAACACTTGCCTTTTAACGATCTTGTTAACGATCTTGTATGTATGTGAAAGTGGAAGGGGGGGGGGGGTGGCTTTGTAAACAGTGAAAAATGGGGTGGGGGGGGGTGGGCTTGATTATGGAATATGATTTGTAAACTGAAAAAGTATGAAGGATATAGCTATAGCTAGGTCTTCCTATTTGTCAGTTACTTGTTATTCATGTGAGCAATGAGGTCCATAGGAAAGATAAACCTTACACATTTTTCAACGTATTATGTGTGTTATGTTTTTACCCCTAGGCCTTCGTTAAATTTGTGAAAAGTGACAATGGTCACTAACCAAATAAGTTCCTTGATTAAAAGGTGGTTTTATCGGAATAAATCCGGATTCGGTGTACCTATTACGATAGATCGTGTGCAAAAGTGCCGTGTGCAAAACAGCAAAATTGAGCGCCAAGAGGAAACGTGGTTATCAGGGTTGAGGAGGAGTGGAGTGGAGAGGAGAGAATTTTGGTAATACACTCCGAATTATTTTACTTCTGTAATGATCGACGCGTGTATTTATTGATCTTTTATCTGTTATTTATGATTTTTATACCGCTTATTTTGTATTAAAAATCGAGTTTTTCTTGCATTTGGGTTGCAATGGCGTCGAAGCACGTGGTCTTGAATAGAATGCGCAATTTACACAGACTGTAAATCGAAGTCTGAAAGAACCACAATAACACGACGACGATCTCAGTTAAAATATGAATGTAGTATAAATCACAATTTTGGAATTGTTACCTAGAAATTTGCCACTTTATACTCGTTTAAAAATTAGAAAGTAATTTGTTCTGTTGGACCTTGGTGAAATCGTATGAATTTATATATTCAGCCCTTACACTCCACTTGTACTCTATGGAGAATGATTATAAGAATTTTTGCCTAAAAATTTTAAAGAATATTTTGTTATAAATAATCCCATGTCTTCTAATGAAAACTAGTACACGTGGGAATCTCATAGTGATTTTTTTCCCTATCAATATAAGTTATGTATTCATATCATATTATGGTGAGGTACCAAAGATTGAAATGAGAGAAATGAAATATTTAAAGAAGTCTTAAAAGTTGTGCATTTGCTTGTTTTTGTAGAGAGGCGAGGAGCGAAGTGGTGTGGTTTTTATATTAACATCAGTTTGCAATAAGTTGACGACAGTACATCAGGAGAACAATGGGCGACAGTAACTGCTACAAGTGTGGAAAGCCAGGCCACTTTGCACGGGAGTGTAGAAGCGGGGGTGGTGGTGGCGGCGGCCGGGGAGGATTCCGAGGGGGTCGCGGCGGGGGAGGAGCCGGTGGTCAGTTCATTTATCTTTACATAGATTACAAATGTTAAATAGATTACAAATGTTACATAGATTACAAATGTGAACCAAGAGAAGAGCAAAAACGATATCTGTGAAATTTTTAACAGGTCACGATACCATAGTTTTGCTACTGTTGCATGTGACCCTGTGGTTTCACAGTTGCATTGTTATTAAACAAACAGCAATGTTTAAAAAGCACTGGAATATGGACTTTGTTAGTACATGCTTCTCAGAAGGTTTGATCATGTACCAAGGCTTCCTTGTAAACTTTATAACATTCCTGTTTATACAAATACCAATAAATGACCAATCAGTTCAAGGCTGCGTGGCTAAGAATGTGTGGTTTTCAAACAGAGTATGAAATGGGTATTTTAAGATGTTAAAAATGAATCTAAATTTGCAACTATAGCATGCAAGACTTTGCAGTTTCTATTACTTAAAAAATGTATTGATGATTGGGAGGGGGGGGGGGATAAATAGGCTTCTAAGGATAACAACATAGAGATAAATTTAAAGAAGTGATTGACTCTCGGATGTTTTTCTATTTACAGGAACCAAGTGTTATAACTGTGGAAAAACTGGACACTTTGCTAGAGACTGCACCAACGAGGCCCAGGAGCGCAGAGAAAGAAGCAGTGCATGCTATCATTGCGAAGAGGAAGGCCATCTGGCCAGAGATTGCCCCAACCGTGACACCAAGGGGGGCGGTGGTGGAGACAAGGGGTCATGCTACAACTGTAACCGACCAGGACACATCGCTCGGGACTGCCCGGACGGACGTAGAGGGGGCGGCGGCGGTGGTGGACGGGAACAGACCTGTTACAAGTAGGTCACTGATACCAGGCCATTTCTGATTGGTTGTTGGAAAGATTTTACATTTGATAAAGATTCCCATACTCTTGAGTAATGTAAATTTCTGATTGGTTGTTTAAGGTATTGATTTTGACAAGAGTAATTTCTTTCATTTTCTCAAGTGCCTGATTCCTGATTGAACTTAGATAAAAACAGGGCTTTTAAGAAATGTGTAAAAAAAAAAAAAATAAAAAAAAAATTAAAAAAAATTACTATAAATTTAATAGTTAGGATGAGTTACTGTTCCTGTTGGACAGGTTAACTCTGTTTACCTAAGATGTTGCTCATTTAGTTTATCCTGCTCTTTCAGCTGTGGAGAGTCCGGTCACATCGCGCGGGAATGCTCCAACAGTAGCAGCAGCAAGAACGTCAAGTGTTACAACTGTAACGAGATGGGCCACTTTGCTCGCGACTGTCCCACCGAGGACTAGACTTCTCTCCGGAGTTTGATGTTTAGAAAAGAACTTTAAAGTATCTTTAAGAGGAAAAAATTTCTTGTATTGTATTTGATTCTTGTGTAATGGCGCATCAATTTTTGTTTGGTAGTGGATAATCCTTTAGTCCTTTAATATGATTTACTTTGTCGCTTGAATTTGCCAAACACAAAAAAAAAATGAAAAATGAAACGGAGGCATAGAAATATACTGGCGTTCAATATGTTTGGGAGAAGTTGATTATGACATTGTAAATCATTTTAAGGCTGTTTGTGATAAAGATGATGTATCATTTTGTAATGTTAATCCGTATCTGATCGTGAGAAATGGAGAAATATTGTCAACATTATTTGCATTCCTTGTCTCGCATCAGAACCAAGAGCAGATAAATCAGGCTTAATACTTCAGATTAAAATTACTGGTAATGAATTAACTTGAACAAAGTTTTGATCATCATTTTAATTTTAAATGATTAAAAGAACTTAAATGATTCAGGGAATGTAGACTGATAAATGAGAAAGAAGCAAAGAATTCAAGGCTTAATGGAAAACGTAAATTTTGTTGTAATGATTTATCTGCTCTTGTGTAGCCCTCCAAGTTCTAACACACAACAGGGATGGTAGTAAGAAAATGTCATTAATTCACTGTCACAGCTCAGACGTGGAGGGCTTATGGACTCTGTACATAATGGTTTTCTTTGTTAATTGTAACTCCAGAGGTCGTGTGATGTCAAAGGTTAGAGGTCAAGGAGACATCCATTCCAATCTCGAGGTTTTCCACCTGTGTTTATGTCTGGTGTAGTTGGAAGGGGTGGACCCATCTTTGTAATGGTTGTAAACGGGGTTTCAAAAATGTAATTGTATTGCATTTATGTACAAGAGGTTATATTTGATCGGTCCACATGCACTTTTATTGAATAACTGTTTAGATGCATTGTGCCGATAGTGTTCAGATGTTATAAAGGAATAGTGATAACTGTTGGTCAAGATATTTTTATATGGGGCAGTATTTGGAAATGAATTCTGAAGTTCAAAGATTAGCATAGTCAACAGACTAATACTGAGTGAAATTGGGAATTCTTAAAAATTTCCCAAATGGTTTCAGTTGAAGTTAACTTATTTTTTCTCATTTGAAAGAAAAAATGTGCTATAAAAAAATAATTGGCACACCCCTGAAAAAAAAAACAGAAAAATGTGCAATTTTCATTTATATATTCCAATTATTTTCTAGGGGAAAATGTTAATCAAAGTTAACATTTTTTCCTTGAAAATAAGTGTACTTTGCTCAATTAGCATCTGACTTTTCAACTTGTTATTTGTGAAGCCAAATTGGGTATTTTTTCCATTATTTAATTTTTATTAACGGTTGATAATTGAGCAAAGTACTGAAGTAGGAGGTGGTGAAGCGTGACGGGAGATAATGTGGTCTCCGGGCGGGTGGTTGGGCGTGACTGTTGGTTGCGGCCAAGCGCCCGCTACGATGTAGAGGAGGAGTCGAGGAAACACACTCTCAAAGGCAGCTGATTCGGTGACCCACGTGGAAGGAGTTTTGTATATTGATAATGTACTCTTTTTATTTTAGGTAGCCTAAAGTTGGCTTATGAATTAATTTTTAAATCAACTTTGTTTGCTGAACTTTTACAGGTTTTGGAAGTTATAAACAATTATGAGAAAAATTCTATCTTAGCCTTTAAGGCAGTTGCCGTTTTGAGGTAAAGAGACGATGCATTTTTAGAATCGATGCTCAAAGCATTGTACAGCATTCAAGGTTGATTTAAGCTCCATGCTGCATATAATTTTTGTAACATGATGATGTATATATGCAGCAGTTATTTAGTTGATTGAAAGTGAAGATGTGATGGAAAATAAAACATATTAACAAGGATCACTTGTGACTTTTCTTTCTTAATAGAATCTCGAGAGGTTAGAGTTTGAACATGTTCAATGAAGAGTTCAAGTATGTAAGGAATGATCTTGCTTGTTATGGCTATAATTAGTGTGCTGTTGTGTAAATCTTGTGAATGTTTTGAAAGAAAAAGAGCAAAGCTGCTTCTCCATTCCATATCGGGAAGTATGAGATTTTGACACATGCAGGAAGGGTAAACGTAAATTAATCGATGAATTACAAGATATTTGAACATGCCAAAATAATTGGATGGCACAAAACTTTTTTTTAAGCAAACAATGGCTAAAATGTGACCGCTCATCAATAAGGTACCTCATTACACCTAGACTTGTACTTTTTAAGACACTACGTCGCAAGATGGCGAGTTAAATGTTGTTAAACTGTTTATATTGTTCAAATGGGTTGTGTAGCATCGTAGCTCAGTGGTTAAAGTATTGGGCTTCTGAACCGCAGATCATGAGTTTGAATCCACCTGGAGCTTTTGCTCATGTTTACTGAATTAAATTTTCGAAAATGTAACTCATCCAAAATTGCATATTTTTTGGCCTATTCGACTTAAATATCTTCGTATCATTATAATATTTATCATAATCAAGTAATTTTCTGCTGATTTGAGAAAATATTTCAAGGTGTAGTGAGCCACCTTATGAAGAAAAAAAAAGTGTGTGTACATATAGTATTTAATTCTAAACCGCTCTGGCTTGCACTTCCAAGTTTCACTGAAAGTTAAACCAATGAAAACTATTGTTTAGGGCTAAAAGTCATTAATTAATGTTGTTTTTTTTTTTTGTATTGAAAGTAAATTTTGTGGATATATCTAAAAGGCCTCGAAGAAGAATCTTTTTTTTCCTGGCTAGTTACTAAGCGACTGAATTATTTCAATTGAGCACTCGAAAACCTTTCGAATACTTTTGCAGCAACATTCAACTTCACTTGATAGAAATGTGTTGATAACTCGCTGCACTGTCATAAATGGCCGACCTGGAGGAGGGGGTTTGAAGATATAAACGTGCGTGGATCTCCCTGAAAAAGTTGTCATCCAGCCCCCTTGGAAAATTTTTCTGGATCCGTGCATGGATTATAAAATTTATTGTGGGCTAAAGTAAGCTTCATACTTGCACGTTATCCATGCTCCTAAATCATTGCAAGGAATAAGACTCCACCCCAGATTTTGGGAGTATGGAATACACTCCTCGGCCGTGTGGTTCGAAATGAAAGATCCATACCCAGATCAAACGGAAAATCAACTGTATTAACTTTACGGGGTAAAGTTGTGGATGACTGGTCTTGGACCCACCTCCCTTTGCTAGCAATAATATCCATCTGACCCCAGAAAAATTCTGGATTTGCACATGTATTCTGATATCTTAACAGCAAACTTATTCTGGATCCATACTTGCTTGGATAACAAAACAAATTTTAATTGAGTAACATTTAATAAATAATTCATATAGCATAATACAAAATTTTAAATGAGGTCATCAAGTAGTTCTATACAATTAATACTATTCTATCCAAGTTAAAACATAATATTCAAATTGGACATGAATTAAACCCTCTCTAAGCAGAAGAACACGACAGCAATGCAATTATTTCAGTCTCTCCAATAGAACGTGTACTTGTTACCACGGTAATCAGGTCCCATGCACATATTACAGCTACTTTGCATGGTTAAAGCTGTAATTAAATGGACAAAAATCAATTTATGGCCCCAAAAGTTTCAAATATTGATCTTTAATCACAAATGGTCCATTTTGAATATAACCATGCTGAATTTAAGTACCGGTACACTTACTGCGATCTCTGAAAGGAAACTGGGGTAACGAAGAAAAAATAATACAATTATGCTATCAAGTTTTTTCTACATTTATAATGTAAGGATAGCACCAACTGATGTGATATGTGTTTGGATTCTATCAATTAAGCAATAATACCAAAAATAAAATTCTGAATCGAGGGGTTTGTTTATTGTCATTGTAGTTTCTTAGAGTCGAGGAATCATCAAGAAATATAATTGCTAAATGTGCTTTCAAAGAGTTGGACACAATTTCATGAGGTGTTGGTCTAAATATAGCCCTATTATGACCTTAAAATTATAATCTCTAATTGTCTCACCTATTTAGAAAATGAAAAAAGGTATTATATCTTTTTTGGATTCAATTTGTAAACTATCTGGCTTACAATGAAGTGAAGCAGGGCTTTGAATGAGCACTGCGCACAAAACTCTACATGAACTTTAATCAGGAAAAAGAGTATTTTTGATCAGCATAATTATCATGCATGTATACTTTTACCGGGGACAAAGGTTTAAAGAGAGGAGTTAATGCCCCCAAGATTGGTGTACCTAAAAATTATTTAGGGTTCTGGTGGTTCAGACCCTTTCTGCACCTAAATACTGTGTCGATAAGTCAAATGTCTGATAAAGAACACAATGGCACTGATTATTACCCCCCCTCCCCCCATTCCCCTTCAAAAATCCCAAAGTTCATTTATTCTTGTTTTGATTGACCAACTTGGAGGGTATATAGCTAGGTTATATTTAGTTCAGGTGAATAAAGTTAATACCATCTCTTGTGTAAGGGAAGACGTGTAAATAATGTGCAGTTCTGTAGAATACATGTACATGTATATTAATATTGACTTATCACTTTAGGTCCAAATAAAATTATTGTTTGGAATTAATTGCCTCCCGCCTTATTGAAACACCCCCCCCCCCCCCCCAATTGATTAGATTTTGTGAGCAAAAAATAAAGAATGTTTATATATGGAGATTTTGATTTTTTACCAATTTTTAATTAGTTTCTGTAAACTTCCAAGTTCGTAGAAAAAAAAAAGTTCCCTTCCTCCATCCCGAGTCTGGAGGGAGCCCCAGGCGGCAATTCCAAACAAGCAATTTTTTAAGGATGACCATATAAGCTTTTAAATTTTGGAAAACACTTTACTAGGATTTTCATAATTCCAACACTTAAGTTTGTTTTCAAAAATAGTTTTGGTCAATTTTTTAAAGCATAAGAATTTGCTGTTTTAAATTATTGAAAGATTAAGTACATGTATTCATAACTGACTGCAGTTTGTTACATATACCAGTACAAGTGTTTATTTAAATCAAAACAATGTGCTAATCCTATCATATTCTTATATGCCTCTGAACACTCATTCAATCTAACAACAATAAGAGGGAACCAACTACTGTAAAATGTAGAATATTTCCCTGTATCAAAAAGAAAACTGACCAAAAAATTTCACATCTAACGTAAACATAACAAATTTTTTTTAAAAAGTGCAAGTATTACAGCAGTGTCATATGCTGCTGGTAAATACTTATTGAATGTCCGTCAAATTTTGATTGAAATTGCAAAAATTCTAAACAAAAAACAGAGAAGGATCAATATGGTGTGTTTTACTTCAAATGAGTACAACACAAAACAAGAAAAATTCTAGCTAATAGTACTGTTAAGTCATACGAAGAGGCAAACATTGGGATTTAGGTCTGTAATGCCTCATTTCAATATATAAAATACACAGCCATATGATGAAAATGATGTCATGTATGCATCAGTACACAATCTTCTCTCTAATACACATATATACCAAAACACACACAGAGCAAATAACGCATCTTTACGTCAATACACAAGCAAATGTTTAATACATGTCATAGACAGATCAAGGGAAGCCTGCTCACATTACAACATCTTGTGCGAGATAAATCTTGTGTTTTATGCACATCTGATCTGACAACTAAGCCTTCACTCCATGGACTAGCCCATAAAAGGTGAAATTATTGCTCACACCAGTCACGTTGATATATAAAACTGCCGACTTTCTATTGATTACATGTACTTGAAAATCCTTGGGATCCTCAAAAAAAATTCACACGAATTTGTTATAATTAACAAAGATTGTCAATAAATTCCATGGGATCTTAAAAAATCTAAGGGATCGTAGGGGACTAGGATTATATTAAGATTGTATACGTAAAGCGGGAGAACCAAAATATAAGACTAAGACCCACATCATTATTTGACCTGGAAACAACAGGCAAGGTCTATCATTAGAATGCACTACAATTTTCCTGTAAAAATAATCCCATCATACACAAGTTCAAGTGCCGGTTCCACATTTTATCTTCAGTTTCCCAAAAATAGTCAAATACCCTAATAGCTATGTCCACCAAGTGTTAGGCTACATTCACCTGGACATAACTGAATGACATCGCATAATAATCAATAAAAAATATATTCATATATCTGTATAAAAAGAAATGTTGACATCATATTCTCTCAGTTGATGGATGAAGATGAGGGTGACCTGGATTTCTGCTAGACCTTCTTGTTGCCGGCCGTACCGTTGACGGACTTGCTGAGGATTTTGGATTGTATCCGTGAGAGTTCAGACTCCTTCTCTGCCTTTTCTTTGATTGGTTTCATTGAATCTTCTTGCTGAAATTACACAAAGAAGCGTGTTTCTCATGACCGTCATTTCTCTTTTATTCAAGTAACATCAATGATAATTTTCTAGTAATCTAAGACAACTTGTATTAACTATTTCCCTCTACATTAACTCATGATTGACAAGAAAAAGACATCTCTATGATTGATACGATATTGGCTTATATCCCCTCTTTATTGCCGATTTCTGTTGATGGTTCACGGAGGAGTTAACATGAACCGGGCCAGACAGATAAAGTTCCAAACAAGGAAGCTAGACTTGAGCAGTTTGTGCTCTCTACTGTGATTCCGATCACTGGGTTATGTTACATGATAATATTGATTTAAATCAGTTCTAAAATTCCTCAATGGCACACAATGCCAGCAATCAATTGAGAAACACTACTGCTCAGTTTAATCAAGGAGCAAATGAAAAGATTATTTCAAAATCAATTGTTTCTGAATTGAAAATGATTTTTTGTCGCTAAGGGAATTTGTGCTTAATCACACCCCATAACCACTTTTCCCCCCTGGTTCTCGGCCTCCGAGTGACTAGCTAACACCATATTAGTCCCGATTTGACGCAGTGCTAACCACGACAGTCATAATATTACATAATTCACTGTGCAACAATCGATTGGATTCTGCATTCCCCTGCTGTGAGACAATTGAACTGTTTTACAGACCAGCATGTCAATTAGTCATTAAGGTCCCTCTGTCCTTTGTTTGCTAGATTATTCTGTCTCTGCAGTGAGCGTGAACTTTAGCCAGGCTCCCATTAGACATTCAGATCCATGGATATCTGTCTGTTTTACTTGTTATGCATCAAGAATATTGTTTTAGAACCATTACTCAGTTATATGCAAAATACAAGGTTCTGAATCAAACTCTCTGTGAATCATAGTCCTGAAGTTGTCTTTTGCCACTTGATAAGCAAGGAGCCAAGTTTTACATTGGTAGACCAGCTAGATAGACCTTGGAATAAGTACTTCCTCATTAAAACTTTATACTGGTATTTAAATTTTGAATTCAAATATGAAGTCTTGGACTTTGCCAATTCTAATTGTATATGGTTTCCACAACTACTGGTAATTCTATTAAACTTAATTAAACCCACAAATGATAAATACCGCTAAATATACAAAATCTATTAGATTTTTACCCCTCTCACTGGTTAAACTTGTATCATTCACAGTGATTTCAATGGCTAAACTATTGAGACTGAAATGATCTCAATCTTTAATTACCTCTTTCAGCCGTGAAGCCTGCTGCTCCAGTTTCATTTCTAAACTGGTTCGCTTATTTGGTTTCTTTTGGGACTCCCATTCTTGAACGCGGTGCTTTTCTTTCACTTTTTCGAACACTTTGTTAAGCTCGGGTTTTTCCAGGACATTTTTACCCCTGAAATTATAGATTGTACAAAATGATAACAACAACACAGCATAATGCATTAAACAATGGTGAAGTCACTCATACAAATATTTAACTTTAATTCATTAATGTGACAACAATAAAAGAGTAAAAATCTAAATGTTTATTGTCTAATTAGTCTAAGAAGACATAATATGAAAAAAAAAGACTATCAAACAGATCAACATTCTTCTCATTACAATAAACTTTTTTGGCAAATAAGAATCAGAAACTGGCATCTGTTAGTTTTGAAAGACACTTATTACAGAACATTCTGTTTTTGTACCATAAACCTACAATTTATAATTCAGTAGCAGCTCCTTGTGTACTGCCATCCTAGCGGGCGACGCTATACACGGATTAGCCAGCTTCTTGGGTTTTATGAGTAACTCGTCATTCCCGGGATCAGAAAGTCTTTTGTCTAGGTCTGAATTGGAGGATTTCCTTTCACGTAAAATCACTTTTTCTTGCAGAGAATGGGACAACATATCGATGGTGTTTTCCTTTTCCGTTGGCGCGTCGATCACGTCGTCATCCTGATAGTCCGGTTCTGGTTCAGGGAGATCGTAGCTGTCATCTGTAATGACAACACATCATCGCGTCAATAAAACTGTTCTAATCTGGCACACTAGGCTAGGAACACCTTTACCTTACAGTATTACAAAGTACAATTAATGAACACACAGGGTTATAGAGTCTGGCCTAAAACCCTTGAGACACGTTTCTACCTCACTGTAACATGAAGTACTATAAATGTACACACAGGGGGATAAATTCTCCATAAAAAGTCTAGGTGATAGGTTCATTAGGTCAAAGTTACAGAGGTCGATCAAATCGGTGAAATGAGCTGAAGTTAAAATTGTAAAACAACAGCTGTGTGCATTAACATAAATTGATTGTATCATACAAAAATGTTAAAATTGTTTTAGAAAATACTACATCACATGCAATATGAAGATGCGCATGCATAATTTAGTTTATGGATGTAAATTCAACATATTAGCATACATTACATGTAAAACAGCTTAAAGGTTACACTGAATGGTCAAGCCAGATATTAACAGACCATTAATTTAGGTCAGTTTATGAAGACATATGCACATATCACAGTATCTAATGAAAGGAAATGTTAGAAACCAAATGTTCAACACAAAAGGTATAAAAGAGAAAATGAACTAGACAGCCTAAGAGACAATTTACTGTCCTTAAAAGATCTCCGTTTATTAAGTCACTGGTCCTCTGATCTCTTCTACTTGTAAAACCTCATCCTAATGGTAATTACCGGTACTGACTGAACAGACAATAGAGAGACAGCTTAGCTATACTGTGGAATCGTTAGAATTTGTAATGGATCAATTTTTGTGTCATGTGTAGCCCCCCCCCCCCCCTTCCAAAAAAACCCAAATTTTGAAAGAGTCAGTTTTCTTTCTTGAACTAAAAACAGACACATCCAAGAAATTACATCCCCACAAATAAGCAAAAATCCCACAAATTACAAAAATTAGCCCCTGATTCCACAGTAATGTATAACGGTACTTATAATGTTGAAAGAAGGCATACTGTAAACAGTTAATAAATAGAGACAACCAGAATCACTGATTACTGATATGTTAAAAGTTCCAGTAGGCAAAAAAACATTACGACCAGTAAATCCAGGAGGAAACACTCGCTGATACATGACGCCCAGAAAAACAACATAGTCTTGAGGACCATATGCTGACTGAATTTTAAAGAACTACAGATACACAGAGAGGAAAAGTACATGGGAATTGAATTAAAACAACATTTTTTGAATAAAATTTAGTGTCAAAAAGTAAAGAAGAAAAAGATACCTAGATCCAGAAAAAACAAGGGGGGGTTGTGCAGCACTCAAGTAAGTAGATAGCTGAGTCTAACAAAGGCCGCCTTGTTCAGAATGAACACAGTGGTTCATATGTAGTTGCTATCAAGAATCTGATCTTTTGAGGGACCGAGCGATCTGATAACAATATGCATGCATGTCACTGCATAAATGTGCCGGCTCAGCTCTCGATCCAACACCCATCTCTTTTGAAAATCTGTGAATTCACTTTGATAAAAAGAATTACTTCTTCTGGGGTGATTTTGTTTTCTGCAACACTTTATCATACACTGTGTAAAAATCGCCACAATTTCTTTATGTCCAAACTTGACTGATTTGACACTGCATTCTACAAATTTACTTAAGAAGAGACAAAAATTATATTTCAATTCATATTAATAATAAAAATTGTAAATAAAAACTTGATTCAAGAAATTTCTTAACAAAAGTTCAAATTTTTCAAACACTTTAATGACTTGAAATTAATAGCCTTTCTAAAAACATAATCAACAGGGTCTCTCTTGAAGAAAAACAAACAAATAATTCACATGCAAAAAGTGCATTGATTGATAAATTGCTGCACATAGCTGTATAACATGGTAAATAGGTTCAACTACAGCTGAACCTACATGATTAAACATTGTTTATACCTGTATGTCAATTAGTGTTTAGTTGTGTCAGGAAATGTTATTGAGTGCCCATAAATGTTTATCTGTACAAGAGAGAGAGGAATACTGAATGTATACTTCAGGAGACAAATGTTTACAATTGTTATAATAGTGCACCTGTACTGGTCCAGGCACTTTGGAGCTGATGATAACAACTTCAGGTATATACATGTATTTATATAGCATCAGCAAGTGTCTGATGTCTGTTAGTCTTAGTAATGAATACATGTACCCGGTAGTTGTGACACTAGTGCTGTAAGAGACGGGTGCTTGCTAGTGCTTGATTCAGAAGACACTATCTCACACACACTATAGTGTTACAAGAGACAAGACACTATCTCACACACACGTGTTACAAGAGACAAGACACTATCTCACACACACGTGTTACAAGAGAAAAGACACCATCTCACACACACGTGTTACAAGAGACAAGACACTATCTCACACACACGTGTTACAAGAGACAAGACACTATCACACACACACATGTGTTACAAGAGACAAGACACTATCACACACACACGAGTTACAAAAGACAGGTGCTAGCTAGTGCTTGATTCAAAGACACTATCACACCATACACTGCACGTGGTAGGCGGCTACCTATTGAAACAATGCTGCTGATGATGTTGCTGAATTGCCGAAAGAACCGGCGCTGCTGTGGGCGGAGCCTCACCTCTTCCATGTCATCCTCGTAGTCCGGAATCGGAGTGTCCGGGGTCACGGGATCTTATAACAATCCAAGAAAAGACCATCATGCAAAAGACAGACCCCAAAACATGCAAAAACACAGGCACAATACAGAGACCATTTACCCAGAAGGATATCAGACAGATTATAATTGTCATGCTATTGTTTATCTAACCACCACTTTATAAATTATTATCTTCATGAAACAATACATTTTCTGTTTTGTTATAACACAAAAAATTTCAATAGCTATATTTACAGTGTATTTGTAGTTTGTATAAGTGTTATGAATTTTTGAAGAAATGAATTTCAATGGAATTTTTTTTTTGTAGCTATGAAAAACCTTCAACTTTATCAGTGACCTTGACCCTTACCTGGAGGTTGAATGCCCTTCCAATACAAATATCTTATTTTGGAACTTTAAACAGCCTGCATAATCAATTTAGAATATATGATTTTCTTTCTTGCAGATGCCCCCTACCCCCCCCCCCCCCAGGGTAACAGATATTATATACCTGTTACCTGCTGGAAATCCCCTCTACCCCTGGGACTATACACATATATGTTACCTGGAGATGCCCCTACTCTGAGACTATAGATATTATATAATATAGAGATTCTATTTACATATGTGTTACCTGGAGGTTTCATGCCCCCGCTCTTCTGCATGTCTTTCACCTCTGTCTGGGGCACAGCACTGGTGCTCTAAAAAACAACAGATCAAACATCATTTACAAGAATGTACTGAAAGTGAGCAAAAAACCATGTAAATTGATGGGAATGAGAGAACAGATAGGGATTCATTGACCCAAGGTAATGAGTGAATCCAGCCATGTCGTTTACAGTGCATCTGGACTCTGATATCCTACCAGTCATGAATACACTGACTGCAGAAATTTACACTCATTTTTCCAGAGACCTTAAAAGTTCAACAATATGCAGTTGATACAATTGAGAATCAAAATTTGTATTCCAAAACATTAAATTTCATTCAAGTCCCAGGCATGAATGTCAGTCCCCTGAACTGTGACAAAGACCGTTAAATTGCTTGGTTCACGGGACCAAGTGCATGGACCAATCCAGCTTCAGCATACAACCAGTAAATACAGCAATACATGTACATAGGTCCTCGGGACATTATATACTTGATGATAAAGTGAGCTATTTAAGTGATGAAACTATGATATCTTGCTCATTAAATTAATTGGACGGTCCCTTATCAAAAAGTGTAATCACAAGTACACATCAATGAGGAGTCAGATCATGTAGATACCCAGAGGCAGCAATGCCTCATATACATGTTTACGTTACACAGATGTTGCTTATATGGACTGCTTTACATTTAATGCAAGTTTTATTACTAACTTCAATTGGGAACCTACAATGCGATCGGCTAATCATTGTAATTTTAAATTACATTCTGTTTGAAATAATGGTCCATAGGAATTATGTATACATTCAACATTGAGTGATACACACATATACATATACAGGTGTTTAAAGGCTTAATACCATCTGTCATCATTTCACCCAATGCACAGACAGGAAAGTACTACATTGGTAGACACACCAGGTTCACAACTTATAGGTCATAATAAAATGAATCTCTCTTGCTCTTCCAAAACCAACATAGCATGGGACCTTTTAAAATATCTACAGGAACTAGGGTCCCATGGCGGGACACAGCACCAGGAAATTACCTGAATAAAAAACGACCAATTAACTGCAATAACAAGCAAGCTAGTCACTTGTTATTGCATCTATTACTGAGTTTGACATCAACAATTAAGGACCTGAATCATCTTGCAGTCCCTGCTTCCCATTGTATTGTCTGCACATATATATGGAGAGCAATGCTGTTACGTTTACAAAAACTGCATAAAGACAAATGAATGCTAAATGTAGACCAGTAAGCACTGAATGTATACACTAATAAACACTTTAAATATACAGTTATTAACACTCACTCAAATTAATGTATACTGATAAACCACTTAAAAATTGTGCTAAACGTACAGTGATAAACACTGAATAGAGACTGATACACTGAATATACTCTGATAAACACTGAATGTACTGATAAACACTGAATTTGATGAAGACTGATAAACACTGCATTTTCAGTGATAAACATTGAATGTATACTTATACACACTGAACAAAGACTGATAATCATGGGATGTACACTAATAAACCACTTATACACACTGAATGAAATATTGAATGTACGATGATATGCAAGAAATGTACCCTCACACATAAACACTTAATGTAGACTGAAGAAACAAGAAAATAATTCTATTTATTTGCTTGATTGTATTTTGTTCCGAATATTCAAGTATTGTTCTACATATAAATGTTTAGAGACAATTAAAGAGTATATTATTTGACATTTCATAAAGATCGTCAATTTCATTTCTTAAAAAACTATTAATAAACCTCTTAGCCAAATGTTCTGAGTGGTTTTAAAAAATGATAAATTAATTACTGGGAAGTCTTTTAAGAGCTCTCAGTACATATTAAATAATATTTCCTTGGGTTTAATTCATTTGCTCCCAAAATGGAAAAAAAACAATTATACAAAATAACTGAGAATACATAACAAGAGCTCACATTCTCACATTCCACCATTTTCTATAATAATCAATATGATAGTTGTATGTTGTTTTGTTCCCTTCAAGACTCTTTCCATAAACTCCAAGACAGGAGAGGGCTTCAACCTTTACCTCTCACCCTTAACCTTAATCATTATAAGGTCAGTAACACACCTTGTTAATCACTTTCTTAGCTAACTTTGGTTTGCTTCAATCAAGATTTGAACCCACAAGCACAAACATCCTGAACAATGAATACAAAACATTGACACTTAATACAAAATAACTAGCCCTGCATGGAGAGTGTGGATCTCGGGGATGACTTAAGGTCAGACGACACGTTCCTCGAGAATCTTTTTTGTATCTCCTCGTAATTAAGAGTTCCAATAAAAAATATTAATTTTATATTTATTTTAAAAATGATTAAAATTTAATTGGATGTGATTATGTGTCTAGATGGCCGAGTGGTAATAGAACAGTGGCCGCGCACTGCCAGAAGCGTATAGGTTCTAGAGGTCTTGAGTTCAAAGCCCCGCCCCGGCCGAGATAGATTTTCCAAAATTAGTGAATTTTGCTGTGCTGTATATGTATTTATTTTTATATCAGCAATTCAAGTGTATTTCCAAGAAGATTTTATAGGAAATTGCATACTCTAGTACTTTGCAGAAATGCCTGGTAAGGTACCCTAATTTTTTGCAAGAAAGCTTGTCAGAGTAGTTGTAAACCATCAACAAATTCCTGGAAAAAGTCATATAAAATTGAGGAACGTGTCGTCTGACCTTAACTCCTGTCACAAGCACATGTTGCAGTGCAGAGACCACCATTTTAAAGCCTGAAAGATCTGGAAGCTATTCTTCTATAAATGCAAGGAAGTGGGAAGTGGGAAGGGAAAGGTGCTACTTATAATGCAATTATGTATCTTTAAGAAGAGGTAAATCTATCACATCATTTCCTGGTATCTCACACAAACTGCATACATGCAGGTGGAGTGTAAGATACCCCGTCAACATGATCTAAGATACCCCCTGATCACATTCACTGCTTGTAGTTGTATCAAATATCACCTTAACCATACAACACACAATTTAGGTGCACACTGGACTATACCATGATGACTGGGTACAGTATATTGATTATCTGATGCTCTTGATCTCCTGTGACATAAACAGTGAAATAACAAACCTGAGCCCTATCTAAAAACAACATGATTATAATCACTTGGACTTTCCTGCATCAGCTCCGATAACCTCTGTAGTAAGAATGCTACAAAACTCAGTACCGGGTATAACAAAACAAGAGACTGGGTGAAGGAGTCGCACCAACAAAGCTCCCCCCTGACCATGCCTCCATACCTCTTACCCCAGAGAGTCGCGGTCCCTGCCAACAGCTATATCCCTCAGGCTTAGAATCGTGTTTATCCGTTTGAGTTAACAAACAGGAAGTAGCTCTCTAAGGACCACTTTACTGTGGCACCAGACAGTGTAACAATATCAAGTTTCCCTCCACGAGAATCCTTCATCGACAAAACACAAGATGGAGACACAATATTCAGGTCCAGGTAGAGGAGAAGAACTTCATGGCAGGTGAAATTCATCAGGTGTACACAGATTAATTCAGAGTCGTTCACCTGTGACTGGTATTTATCAATGAGCTTTACTATACCACAACATTCATTACCTGGTTAGAAATTTAAACCGTGAACACAAACACTGGTCAATAACAGCCCGCTGAATCCTGGCCCTGAAGCTTGAGCGTGCTTTCTGCTGCTAACTACCGAAGGCCTGTCTCCTCAAGCTCATTATGTCACATATCAAATGTAAATTAGTGTTGGTATCTGTGTTTTTTTCACTGTTAAGTAACACCTACTTAAAGGTCCAAGGTAACTGAACACAGGTGTGATGGGCCGTGTGTAATTAGGTCAATCCTGTGATCAATACACAAATGACAGAGACCACAACCGTGTCAAATATCAAGTCAACCTTACAGTCAAAGAAATTAAAAAGAGTAACGACAGTTGAATTGTAATTACTGAGATTTACATATAGGTAATTCAATGCCCTGTATTCCTTACAACTGTGGTGGGTTATGGCCCTTGAATCATACACAGACGGCTTCTAACAACAGAGGGCAATGCCTTACACAACTGGTCCATTGTGACACTACATCCGTGGTGTATGAAAAACTAGGCTCTTAAGCGGATTAAAATCTATTCTTGAAATTAGATGCTGATTATAAACAATATACCACATCTAAAAATATCTTTACACATTTATACAGGTTGTAAAATGAAATGCATATAATGTGGTCCAACCCCCATTATACACTATAACTACGGGTATACATTGGTTAATGACAATTTTTAAAGTGTACATTATCAAGTTTGTTCCACAGTCAAATTATCCCCCTGGAGTCAAGTTAAAATGTCAAGGCTGAATTTAACACTCATGATCAACAGATAAATTTGGGCAAAAACAGGCCCATTAGGATGTTTGTCGTTTGTCCTGTTTTTCACAACTCCTCTTTAACTTTCAAAGAAAGATCATTTGAAAAGACATTAGTGACATTCAGAATACTAAACTGGTCACTTTGTCGTACCCACCTTGAACTGCTGAAGCGACCTGGATGTTCTAAGTCTCGCTGGGTGTGAGGGTACTACTGTCACTCCACTATAACTACTGAGGACAGTTCTGCTATAACTACCGTAGATAGGGCCGCTAGCTCCACTAACTACTGAAGTCACAGTCACTACATAACATGACTCTATCACAAGCCCCCTCCAAGTGCTTCCTTCCTAAATCTTACATTTTCAATCAGTCACAACAAATTCAAACAGATCAAGATCTGATACAGCTTTAGTTATATTTCCCAGAAGCAAAACATAAAATGGGTTTTAAAATTGAACTCAGAAAGCATTTAGGATAACTCTTTATGTGTAAAATGTCACATGTGTTGCTCCAAGAGATGAACTGCACCTAAATTTGTGTTTACAGTAAAACACGGTTATAGCGAACACCCTTATAATGAATTGACGCTTACAGCGAAGTGAATTTCATTCCCCAAGTCTCTATTTCATGTTGTAAACTTGACGGATATAACGAATTACGCTTATAACGAAGTTAAATTGGCCGTCCATGGGACTTCGTTATAAGCGTGTTTTACTGTATACAAGTTAACTACATGCATCGGTATATGTAATTTATTAGGTACATCTATCAGTAAAATTCACAGATTAAGAAGAGAAATATCCCACTGATTCTATCATCAATGACTGCTGGTAATATTGAAGCTCTGAAGAGAGGCCGGCGTCATCTCATTGGTAAGAAGATATATCAGTGATAATGTTGATATTACGCCCCAGTAAAATCTAGAAAATTTCATCTCTTCCTATTCATAAATTCATTTTCATCATCAGGTAATGATGTATAGATAACATATTACTAAGTAATTCTATTACAGTATCTAAATCTGTATGACAATATGAATTCCTTGTCGTTAAAGTTTTAATGATTACTTGTGTTCGAATCATATCAAAAATCAATATGTAAACTACAAAGCACTCCGTGCACCTATAACAGCCAAAAAAGACAGCTCCCTGGTGGAGGAAGTGACAGGGTTATCCATCCTTCTGTCCATCTGTTGTGTAATGTATTTCCTTCCTGCTGACCGGTCAGGACTGACCATTCATTCATCATCTCCTTCCCCCCACACCTAAGTCTGTGTAACACAGGTGTACATTCATTCATCAATGTTTCCCCATTACACCTAAGTCTATGTTATACATATTTACCGTTGGTTGACCGTACCCATTCATCAAAGTTTTTCCCTGTGTAAGCATGTCATACATGAACATGATTATAAATAGGGCTCATTTTCATTCATCATCTCTATGGACCTCCATTATATAATACAGGCTCAAATAATGCAACGTTTGACAACCTGGTTATATAGACACAGCTGACTCAACCACGATCAGTCACAGGCCTGAACGTGGCCTAGTGCAAAGTAAAAATGTAAATGAATTAATACACAGATATATCATGGAATGTAATTGTACATTAATGTGGGATTTGCTGAATGCATCCCTGCAAGACACTGTGAATTCTTCATTGCGAAAGCTTCACTGTAAACTCCTTACAAACAGCAATGGTAAACCTGATGAAATTTTCAGTTAAACTTGGAGGTTGCAGACACCCATTGTCAACACAACACCCCCCCCCCCCCCCTCCACCCCCATGGAAGGTGGACTTGATTGTGTACCTGTTGTATGTGACCAACACTAAGTTCTGAATAAGCATAACTACATGTAGTATAATAGATAATTATAATTTAAGTAAGACTTTTACAGCAGCTAAACTTTGGATCCACATGTAGGTATACAGTCAGCCTATAATGGATGCATATCATTCCTAATCCACAAATTTGGCCCTAATCCCCCTAAAACCCTCCCATCATCAACACTAGGATTACTGACAGCTCAGTGTGATCTCTGGAGACGTCAGCTGTGACTCTCTGTCTCCCATCATTCATACAGCCTGACACAGTCTGTGGCAATGGTCCGTTAGGACAGGGAGGATGAGGCTAACAAGCATCATGATTTAAAAGTACTAGACCAGAAACTGGAACACAGGCGATATAAACACCTGTTGTTTCATTGCATGCATGGTGTCAGGTCAATAATGAATTAATAAACCTCAAATAAACAAGTTCTGTATTTCTAAGACAGGTGTGCTCTGATATGAATGCATAATGAACAGACAACCTTTTATTCTCCATTGTTACATGCATAAGTTACCGAGCTCATCCCGGAAAATCCCGAGCTCTCTGGCTGAATTGTACATCGGATACCTTAAAGGATAAACAGATCGATCTTGAAACAGAAAGTTTTAAATACACAAAGCTGCCTCATTAATAATGACTACTATTGTTTAACTGTGACTGAACAATACTGTACATTCAGTAAATGTACTAATGTTACCCCCCCCCCCCTCCCCCCCACTACTCCCATCTCTATATTGTAACAGGACTAACTTCTGAATGGCAGTAGTAAAACAGTACTCCCTCCCCAAGTGACTACTGGAGAGAAGAAACCAGTGAGTGATGGCACACTGCTATCATCTAATGTTGTTGTTGCAGTGTTCTAATTGAAGAGATAATAGCCAAATGATTCAAGGCTTTCACTGATAACAGGGCTGTGTTCCTACTAGAGGGAAGAATTGGCCACTTAACCATGGGGCCTATCAGAGTCTATCATTAACAGGGGCCAATCAGAGGTCTAGCATGTCTATACACAGGGAGGAAGAAGTCAGAGGATGTTATCTAAAACAAGCTCCACATCACTTAGATCTGGCTGATAAAGGTGGTATCAACAGCCCAATCAAACTGCGATTAATCACGGGATAAACGCAGCTACAGGTGACAGAGGTATTGTATTATCCACCAACTGTGGGAACATTCCTAGAGAGCTTAATTCAAGGGAGACCACTCTAGACAACTCTAGACAACTTCAGATTAAGAGGCTCAGATAGAATTGGGAGGGGGGGGGGGGGGGCATTAAACATGTACATATCTGTCCACAGGCACTAAAAGTTAACGAAAATTCAGTATGTCCATGGACAAACTATATTTTCATTTTTTTCCTTATACAATTGAAGAGCAATCAATTTTAAGCACTAGTGTCTTGAATCTTGATACTATTACATGTATTGTAGTATAACAACAAAATTTATTTATTTACTTGAAGCAGCCGATCTGTCTGTGGCTGACCACACAGTTACAAATATATTACAGGACATGGGAGAAATAGCACAGGAAAGTGTCAATGAATGAGCTTTGAAATACTTCAATCTTAACTGCTCCCTAGCTCATCGTTCATTCATATGCAATATATGTGGAAGAGAATTTCCTCCAAAAAAAGGAATATGAGAACAAAATTAGTCATGACACCTTATTGCTTCCCATGAATCATTTGGCATACATTATTTATCATGATAGACAATTTTGATGAATAAGTGCCATAGATACACAGTAAGAGACAGGTAAATCCTGGGAAGATCAGTGGTGATTGAAATAGACGGAGACCGACCGAGCACCTGTAATCTGAGCTACATGCTAAAACTCCCCACCTCCAATCTCACAACTAGGAACACCTATCTGGTAAATCCTCAGGAGATCATGTGACAGACTACTACCAAACAGCACCATCCCCCATCCCTCCTTCCCCCCATCAGTCAGTCAGGGACAGGTAAATCTAGAGAAAATCCAAACCCTCGCCCCCCCCCCCCCCCCACAAGCCAGCTGTTAGCTTGGAGGTTTTGTAAACACGGATCCAGGCTTCCTTTTACACCGGCAGGTTTTGTGTCAATCTGTATTTTATATTGATTCCACTGACAGGAGAAAAAAATCAGTGAGCTCCCCATAAACCACAAGACTCTTGTGACGGGTGAAATCAATAAACATTTCCTTTAGTTCTACACAATAAACTGTTACAATGTTTAATAGGGGGAGGGGGAAATGTGGTATAAAGGAATTTAGTTGTGTTAGTGTTGCAGTTATTTTAATCAATCTACATACACAAAGAGACGACTTTGGATCACACAAGAAGAACGGACACACATATGCTGACCTTGAATAATGTTATAATTAATTCGTTTTGATAATTAAAATAAAGAAAGGAAGTTGTATTATTATAATTGGATTGTTCCTGTTAGCCTGTTAATGAATGATTCTGTAGAACAAAGTACACGAAGGCACACAACAGGCATAACTCTTTACTCCCGTATCCCGCATAAACATGGCACATCTGACCAGGATATTCCGCATTCAAACTCTCTCTTTCTGCTTAAATCCAAAGACATACAGTGTACAATACAGGATACAAAAAGCTAACCAAATTCAAAGACATTGCTTCAATATTCAGAGAGGTAACCAAATACAGAGAGCATATCTTATATACATATATATCAACAGTTCCTGTTTAAAAAAACTTGTGAAGTAAACTGACAACATTCAAATGTCATCAATTTCTATATCCTGATCTAAAAACTTCTAAGGTGTACCGCAATCATTAATTTGTGATCAACACTGACCTTGACTTTCACCTTGACCCATACTCTGACTTGACTCTGAACTTGACCCCAAGTCGAAGTAATGCTGCCTGAATTTCAGCCACAGGCTAGTAAGAGTTCATTATAGTGGTAAATTCATTACAGTTCAGTAATTGAGTTATCTGAGCCATGTATAAGTAATGGTTTGTTAGGCATCGCTGCCCCTGAGGGTCTCCATAATGGGAAAAAGGAAGGGAACTTAATTCTTGGAAAAAATAACTTCACTTTAAGTCCACTCAATTAAAACCAGCCAAGCAGTGTCAGAAAATTGTTACCAGCTTTATGCTAGTCTAAGTCATAATTTGATTACATATTTATCAGTGCCCAGTTGCCCAAATGCTCTTTCATGAACAATATAGGTAGGAGATGTATAGTACCTGTGATCGACCACGAATGACCTTGCCCTTGACACGACCTCCGCCGATTGACACAATGTTAAGGTTCCCAGCTTGAATCATGGTTACTGTGGGTAACTGTTCACTCACGTAATAAAACAATAACTCCTTTTAATGTTCACAGTATTCTGTTCCCTCTACATGACTTCAGTGAAATCCAAAGAAGTAACCAGATCCAAACAGGGCGTCCAGCTCGGACAAACAGTAATTGATTGTGTCCTGTTTGAAATGTTCAGAAATTAATATGTCAACAGGCTGTCAGTAGGTTTACACAGTCAATTTACTGCTTGTTTTCCTACGGCCAAGTATTTATACCCTTCGTGCCAGTCTATATCGCGAGAGGTAAAATGGTTATCTGCCCAACCTGAGGACTACTATATACACTGCTAGCAAATTCATATACCTGTTCTTATCTTTGTCAACCTGCAGGTACTAGAACTTTTAACGAGATAGAATTAAATTTCCAAAGATAAAGAATTAAACATCCGAGACGCGTCCTGTATGGTTAAAACAAGACCCACATTAATGTTTATGTTCAATATTAGCAGAAAAAACATAATCGTGCGTGCTGTCCACAATTTGATTTCACACTGCTCCGAGTTTGGTATTCCCTTTAATCACTGTGACTTATTGTGTATCCACTTTATCCAGAATAACTAGTAAAAATACCAATACTTCTTTTAACAATTCGTCGGCATCTAGAAAATTGATATACGGTACATTATAGATGCTTGAGTTCACATCAAGTATTTGGGATATTCAGAAACAAGCTTTAATTTGATATGGTACCTGCGTTTTAAAATTCCTCCTTTAAATGTAGAATGTACATGTAAATATAAACATCCATTCATCAAGCTTTGTAATTAATCGACGCACATAAAAAAATCCACGTCACATTAGTTACAATCACGAAGACAAGCGCTTCAGTCTGTCACAATTCTATCGTCTTAATACAGGGGGAAAAAAATCAATTTAAACATTTCAGTCCCTCAACAATAAATATACACATGTGTATGATCCTCCATCTAAAGAAACAGGACGACTCAACTTGTTTCCCTCCATATTAAGCTACGTAAAACCACAGGCATCTCACAACCACATTGTGTAGCCTCTGCGATTGTCAAAATTAAACTTCACCCCCAAAAAAGGATATATTTTCTGACAAAAGATTCCTCATGTGCACACTGAAGAAAAAATTTTCAGCGGGAACACATCTTTAATCAGCATGCCCTCCAGGTAATAAAAAAAAATCTGGTGACATCTGCTAAATATTATAATGTGATTTCAGATAAAACTTGAAGGTCAGGGGAAGTCACTCTTTAGATAATGACTTAACAAATAACAGCAAATGACTGTTGTAATGTGCATGTAAATTATGCAGGGAGTGGACTTTTACCAGAAAACAAATGCCAACACATAATAACTCTATCATTGATATTTCTACCTTGAATACCGGTAATTAATGAAATGTTTCCTTTATTAAATTATTGATGCTGTTGTAAATGGTTATTCAAAAATACTTCAATTTGTTAATTGAGTTTCTTGATGTAATTTTATATACATATGAAATTGTTCAATGATAATTCTTGGGGAGAGAGCAGGAGTAACCTAGGATTTGTCATGATGACAACACTTAGAGTAGACGAGTTTGTGTATTCAAAATCAAACAAGGAGGAACATAACAAGTTTGACAATTATAAAAGTTTCAAAGGATAATATATTCAGGTATACTGTGCCCTGACCTTATGACATTTACACAAAGCAGGGTATAACTGATGACCTTATACAGTAAAACTCGTTTAGTACGAACACGGATATTGCGAATTCACGGATATAGCGAAGTCATCTTGGATCCCCAGCTATGTAAAAATGAATTTCTTATACGGTTATAACGAATTAATTTCTTAGGTCCCAGTGACTTCGTTATGGACGAGTATTGCTGTATGTTGAAAGGTTCAAGGGCATTCATTCTACAGAAATTTCTCAGGACACTTGATATTTTAAAATTATGAAATAAGCATACAGTGAATGCAAAATCATAATGTTTCATTTATTACCTATTTTATAAATTGTACATAACTCCCAGGTGATTATACAGATGTAACTGTACAGTAACCAAACTTCGAGAGGTTCCAGATTTTTATAAAAATCAGGTGATCCAGACCACCCTTACATCAATTACAAAAACCATCTCCATGACAACAAAACAAGAGGTATCAGACAACCATAGCAAAAGAAACAAACCCATGGCAGACATAGAATTAGAAAGCAACACAGAGGGTAATGGAGGTCAAGTTAAAGTTCTTCACTCAATTATCTCCTTAACAAGCGTAAAAAATTAAACCTCAGATATTCTTACACCCCTTCTCTGAAACACACTCTCTTTTACCGGGAGTTATATATTCATTTATTCACCAATCAAGGGCCCTCAGGGGGCATATACATTAATAAAATAATAATATCATAATTATAACAAATAATGAATGAAATAATAGCTCACAATGTCCAGGTTCATATTACAGGCAACAATATGCAAAATGATTCATTAATACAATGAAATATATGTATGGCATTTACGCATTTAACTGTGTGAAATAATGCATGAACACAACAGCTATACAGAAACAAAGTGGCCTGAAAACAGAGAGTACCAAGGGACGCTGCCTGCACAGTCGATTAGACTGGTCTATTTGTACTCAAAGTGTATAAGTAAACTTCAAAATAAAGAACTTATCTTTCTCCCTCACTCTATGACTATCTCTCTCTCACTCTATGACTATCTCTCTCTTTCACTCTTTTTTGAACTGCAATAAAAACCAGGATAATTAAGACACCCTGCGTGCTTCACCTCTGTGGCTTCTCTACATGTTTGTGTTGAGTCCCCTCTTCTGTAAACCTTGCCTCCAGAGAGTTTACCTCTGTTCCGTCCCATCTGGAGGCTTATGATGAAGGAGCCCCGCAGAAAAATTTCATAAAAATATAAACTATCACTTCCTCCCAGATGAACCCTTTCATAAGACAAGACAAGGGTTGAAGTGAAACCGCCTGCTGAGGCAATTAAAAAAAAAGAAAGTTTTATGCATGCTTCATGTTAACAGGAGAAGCTCAACTGTTTTTTGTAGAATTGGGAAAAAACCTATTTAATACAACTGGAAAGGAGCAGGATTACGCCTCTCCAAAACTCCTCTACGTGACATGCTATTTATTTTAAAACCACTTACCAACATGTCATGTTATATTACTTTTATCTGACTTGATGCATTAGTGCAATATACTTCATTTGTGAAAAAAAGAGACAAATATTTCAGATCTCTCTAAAATATACAGTTTTATTGAAGACATCACAAGCCTAATTCTTCGTCCGTCAACTCTCATCTTAAATATTTCTTATACGCAGTACGCCATCAACATTCCTTATATCGAGGTCATTATAATTACATATTAATGTGTTTTATCTCCCGCGGCAGACTTCAACATTTTTTCTGTCTCCCCAAACTCCTGAACCATTTGAAGTAACAACTTGAATTTGACTTTGTACACAATACCTGACAAGATCTGTTGACATATATATTAACCTTATCCCAATTCTCTGCTGAAAAGTTCCTAATACAAACACTGCCTCCTTTTTGTGGTATCTCGAACTTCCTTGGCAGTTGGTTGGGTAAACATGCTCTAACCTAAACACCCAACCACCCAAACATCCTGTCAGGCTGACCCAAATTGTGCACCCTTTCTATCCAATTACATCGATATCATTGAGATGCTCACCATCTCCATGGGCCCTAACATAAAGGATTATGTTTTGACCTTAACCTTTGAATAAAAAACTAGTTCAAGGTTACTACACACACTTTTCTCATGGTTCTTCTTTGGTTGCAGTAATAACCATTTTTGACAAAGGAGAATTTATCGGAAACATCTTCACAAGAAGGATTTAACATGAATATACTGGTATCCCTTGACTGGACAATCACTTAAAGGTCACTGAACTGCAATCCATGAAGTATGAGCCACATAGGGCAAAGATGATGATAATGCTTAAGGTACTTAGGATTGAACTTTTTTTTTAGACTTTGACTCTTAATCAAAAGATTTGTTGGAGGTTGCTGCATATTTTTTTTTAATGGCCAGAACCTAGTAATTACATGTACCAACAAGTTGTTAGATACATGAATATCATATACTGTGGAATCATTTAAATTTGTGGGGGCCAATTTTCGTGGATTGTGACCTTTTTGCTCATTAATGGGGATATAATTTCGTGGATGCGTCTGTTACTATTTCAGTAACAAAGATAACTGATAACTCTTTCTAAAATTGTTTTCGTTTAGGATTTAAATTCGGGGGGGGGGGGGGGGGGGGGGGGGGGGGGCTACCCACAAATACCATGAAAATTGAGCCACCACGAATTCTAATGATTCCACAGTATAATATGACACAATAAAAATATGTTCAAACCATCTTTTACTCAAAGGCACTGTAGGGTAGAAGTTTGAGCAGTCCAATATTTCTCATATTAACATTAGGAATCAAGTTTTTCTGTTTAAATTCTCTACGTCCTTAAAGAAAAAAAATTACTGCACTAAATAAACAGATTATTTTTTTTACATGAAAATTCTAACCCCAGAATAACCTGATGTATACACGGTAGAGAAAAGATCATAGAGAGCACTGGAGAGGAAGACTTTTCCTTGCACTTCAAATCATCTTGAAATAAATACTGTCTCTGAGATGTCAAAAACAATTAGCCTAGATAAAACTGAAGAAGCTGAGACCTTCCAATACCACCAAGTTTTCTACCAGGGCTAAATATTTGCTACCGGTACTTCCCCTTTTAAAAAATACTGATTTTCCCAACTTTATCCTAGCTTATATGAAGAAGAGAAATTTTGATACTATGTTTGAAAACTGTTTTTTAATATCATTATTACAATGTATAATATAATAAAGAAATTAATAATGAAATAGAAAGATTGAATATTAAGAAATAAATTAATTTTGCCTGCATTTTTTATTATTGGAACACATGATGCTGTTATAATTATCCAAAGATTATACAACAGAAACATGCATGGGTCTGGGGGAAGGGGGAATCAGGGTTATACAGAGATAATACATTACAAAAGAAATCTGAATGATACTCACACCATGTTGATTAGCCCCCCACTGCTCTATCACCCTCTCCTCATACTACAAAACAAAAAAATTATCATTGCTTTATTTTGTTATCTTTAGTATAAATACCCGGTAGTTGATTTTTGTACTTTCAAAATTTCTATGCCCCCCCCCCCTTTTTAACTGATTGCGAGACTGTTTTATACACAACAATTTGTGGAGGTTCTTTATGGTGTCTTATGACATGTTGTAAAAAAGTTAAACACCATAACAATCAATGGGTAAACACTGGGGAATGCATGTTGATCACAAGTTCAGAACAATTCAGTCTGTTTCATTGACATGTAATAAATCCTTCAAAGCGACGGCCCTTACAATTTCTCAAGTCTGCACTCCTCACACTCGCAGATTTTCCTTTACATTAGTACAATTTAAAAGAAAAATATAAAGGGGAAAAAAGAAAATAAGGTTACGCTAATTGTTTGACGTATGGTTACAAAATACAGGAGGCTGTGACGATCTTATGAAGCCATCCACCATCGGAACAAGAGGGTGACACATGAAAACTTAACCGTTCCTGGTACATTTGGAATTAGAATAATTAGAACTTGTAGTTGTATAAATAACTGTTCATTGTTCTCATCGACTGAATAAATAACAGTGTGTGTGTGGTCAGTTTAAGAGGTAATTTTAAATGTTTAATATAAGTCCTGGTGTCATATGAAAACGCATGAAGCATTGGCATAACATATAGTAGTACGTACATGGGACGAAAATAAATTAAGTACTAATATTTGTTGTACGATCGACCTTTCATACATCAGTGTTTTTCTTTCCTCTTTATGATTATTTTACTTGACCATCATTACTGCCAAGGATAACTAAAACTTCACTAAGGTGACAATTCTACAACTCAAAAAGAGGAAACTCAATAGGAAAACAAATCAAACTAAAGTAGATGTTACAAGATCATTATTTACCAAATATCTTCGTCTCAGAAGAATATTTCTATTATTATCATTTGTCGAATGCTTCGGGTTTAAACTACAAAAGGTTATTTAAAGTGTCCTATAAATTGTTCACTGATGTTAATCTCATATCCTATTCCTATCCAAACACACATCGCTATTCATTTTGCCAAGCAGCAAATTAGTAATGTACTTCAGTCCAAAACATTTCTTGTAAGGTGAGTGGCAAGTTTATCAGAAGACAAAAAATTATCATGAAAGAAATGGGGACATTTTTTTGATATATGGACAAGAAGTTAATGTAATTTGTTTAATATCAAATTTCGACATGTTCAAAATAATCTCTCTGTTAACAAAAAAAATACAGTAAAAAGTTTCGCACAATGTTAATGCGCTGTGAAATGAAATGGCATTGTACACATTAAGGATAAGACTAAACAGAAATATAAAGTGGTGTTGTGGGTCTTGAGTTTGAGCCTAACACCTCTAGCTACACTTACATTTAAGACCAAACACTATAAACAATCACTTAGTACCTGAAAATAAGGAAATTGAAAATAATCCCAGCCCCAAAAAACCAAAAGAACTTTCAAGGAAATTACCCCTCATATCTTACTCTTTTGAGGAAACTGAATGTTAAAAATATTTGACAAATTAACTGTTCTGGAAATCAGGAATGTGGGGATTAAATATTATATCCCTATGCACAATAATATCTCCTGTGGATAGAGCATTTTGTTTAGAGATATCTGTGTGTCCCAGGCCCAGCAGTATTTTACTATTTCCTGTTCACACTAATCCCCTCTCCATGAGGATGTAAAGTTATTGGGATCTGGAATTCCCTACTCACTGTTTAGACAGAAGTGAAAAAAATTATCAAACTTAAATTGAAGTAATATTGGAAACACATCTACGTACAACTCATGAAACATAACTGTGTTAACATTAGACTATTTTACACATGCTTTCAGTAGTCTAGTAAATAGTCAAGTACTGTATACAAACTCAAGACACCCCCCCCCCCTACAAAAAATAATAATAATACAAGCTTCCAACCTTTATTCAACCCGGTATGCCCCCTCCACCCCCCCCCCCCCCCCCCCCCAATACATAAGGTTTCAAGTCCTGTTCATACTTCACACACAAAAATATAGGTGTTTATGGTGTTGGTTTGACAGCTCTGACTATTCCTAGTGTCTGGTTTGTCACCAATGGTCACTGTCTAGTGTGTAGCCTAACTCAGTGGTATCAAGGTGTATCAATTACCTGTACTGAGCAATAAATATCACTGACGGCCTGGCTACTGTCAGTCAGGTGATAAAATTCTCAGGAGAGTCATCTACTCATGCATTTTGGACATGGATTGGTATACACAGAGAGAGAGAGAGAGAGAGAGAGAGAGAGAGAGAGAGAGAGATTGGTTAGTTTTATTTAACTAAATTGACAAACCTTCATATACTTTGAGGGGACATATCCCACACAGCTATCCTTCAGAGCCCTTGCTCCCCACCACTCCGAACTATTTCTGTGACAGTCATAAATTTCAAATTTATCACCTTTATCAAAACTAAGTATGTTTTCCGAGCCTTCCCCTTGGGGGGCTTCAAATGCAGACACTGCAAAATATACCTCCATTCAAACCGCTCTACACGGCATAGCGTTCACATGTTGAATGAACAATTTCCTTGTGCCGTCTGTTTATGATAACAACGTGGATCACGGAGTTATTCCCCTTGTCGATGCTATAAGCCGCGCTGCATTTCGTAGACACATTTCTGGCCATGCAAATGTTCAACTTCTTGTGGAATTGCAGACATCTACGGTCCTATTAGAAGTTTGTGTTAAATGTTCATTGCTCCGTTACGGAGATCAGCTGTCTAGCATTGTGGAGCATGGCTGCGCGGCCGGTGCCACTTTCACTCCTCCTGGTAATGTACTTTCAGATTGATCAATGAAGGAAAACGCAACAAAAGGGCGATAATCCAATCACTTTCTATAATAAAATTACATCTCTTTTTTTTTTAAAGAAATAAAAAATCGATATGCATTTTGTGTAATAATTCTTGGGCAGATGAAAAAAAGGAAAGGACAGCTGTTTCACGCATACCAAACTCTCTTGGTATATTTTTACAAAAGACTTTGTCTTAATTTGTATTAAATTATCCAAGATTTGAACATGTATTAATTAAAATCAGAATGATCAACTACATACATTTATTACAAACATTTATTTAGTTACTGTGCTTTAAGTCCTAAAGCTTGAAAATGAGATACCTTTGGACATTACATATTGTTGGAGAAACTACATCATATTTAAAATACTGTATTTAATTTTGTAAGATTTTACAATATTTTACGTGAGCATTAAAGGTAAAGATCTTCTGAGGATTTTGATTTAAACAGCTGTCTTTACTTATATATTTCTTTAATTGCCTGTATACACATTCGAGGTATTCCACGGACCTTTTTTTTTCAGTTTCGCAATTTAAGTTTCTGGTCAATTTTTGGGGTTTTTTGTTGCAAGCAGAAAAAGCAGAATCAGTTCAAAATGTTTTTTAAACGTGTAACTTCCTTTTAAGGTCAGACGACACGTTCCTCGAGAATCTTTTTTGTATCTCCTCGTAATAAAGAGTTCCAATAAAAACAATTAATTTTATAATTATTTTAAAAATGATTAAAATTTAATTGGATATTGTTATGTGTCTCGATGGCCGAGTAGTTAGAACCGTGGCCGCTCACTGACAGAAGCTTATAGGTTCTAGAGGTCGTGAGTTCAAAGCCCCGCCCAGGCCGAGATAATGTTCCGATATAGTGAATTTTGTTGTGCTGTATATGTATTTATTTTTATATCAGCAATTCAAGTGTATTTTCAAGAAGATTATATAGGAAATTGCATACTCTAGTATTTTGCAGAAATGCCTGGTAAGGTACCCTAATTTTTTGCAAGAAAGCTTGTCAAAATAGTAGTAATCCATCAACAAATTCCTGGAAAAAGTTATCTAAAATTGAGGAACGTGTCGTCCGACCTTAAATAAGACCTATACAAGGTACTTCACTGTTTACTATGCATTATACAAAAATTAGATCTCATCCTATCAGGAACGAATGTACTTTAGTATTATGCACGGATCAAGGGGGGGGGGGGGGGGATTATAAAATTACAAAATAAAAAGCCTCAAACTCCTCCCCCCCGGCAAACTCAAATTACCGACACCCCCCCCCCCCCCATCTCCTGTGGAAAAAATTTTGGGTCCACACACGAGTATATTTAAACAATAAAATGCTGATTTATGCGGGATATGACATTGCAGAAATCTTCTAATGTACTCTTACTATATATGGACAACAATGAATCATATGCACATCAGACATAGTTATATAACTTACTCTAACTTTCATACTATAAAATCTTTATACTTATTTGTAATATTTATGCAGTTTTGTTTAACTATTTTAATCTCTGTGTGGAAGGTTGTAGGTTCGATTCTGGTCGTTAAAGCTGACATGAATTCATAAATACGCATTAATTCCCTTTTATCTCCGACTACCGCCATATTAGTTGTCGATCTCTATTATTCTGCTCATCGCTACACACCCCCTATATAAGGCCAAGAGCATTATTCATGCTTCACCGCATTCAGGTATTTCATACAACCGAACACGTTACCTTGGACGGAAAGACGTGTAGAAACGCGTTTTGAAAAAAATAATATGACAACCACTGCGCTGGCAAGAAATATCCAATAAACAACGAAACAATACAGACTGAAATCCATGCACAGATACTTCAAAATTTCCTCGATAATTGTACACCGTTTTTCTGTGTATGCAATAACATCGCACATGCGCAAATCACATATTGTGGCAGATCGAGCAATGCAAATGATCTCATGGATTTTAGAAACGGGGTGTTTTTGTAGGAATGGATGGAAACGATGTTACTTTGTTACTTTCTTGGATTTACTATCATTTAGCTACTGTGTTGGATGTAGTGCCGCCGGTGTTTTCAAAAAGAAGCAGACGTCATTCACTCTGTATGAACGACACACGTGTTCGATGTGAATGCGTAGTGATGCAGCATTGTGTGTGTAAAATAATAAAGATTTTTGGGAAATCCTTTCTTAGAACAAATATATTTTGTATTTCATTGATTGTTGTTTTCTTTATTATTTACTACAAACATTTTACTACAATGTGTAGTTCATGCATTTAGAAGTCCGTGCAACCTGAATGCCTCGATCGGAAAGCAACCGACCGTAACTTTCTCAACCGGTATATATACCGCAGTGGTAGTAGAGGAGCAATCGAAACTAATATGGCGACCAAATGCTTTTATGAATTCATGTCAGCTTTAATTAATTACATATGCAGACAACTACAAAGAACCCTCTCTATCTTTTCGGTGAACATCTAGAAAAACTAAGGTCCTAAGTTAAATGCTACAGAATCCCTTTGTTCCTACCGAGGGTCAAATGGCATATATTTTAGAAATTTCAAAATCAAATAATAAACTTTGGCTAAACTTAATACCGGTAGTTGAAGCAATAAGAAACATCTGCATGATCAAGCAAAGTCAAAAACGGACAATAAAAGCAGGCAGGTAGCAAATAAACCCTCCGCTCCTCCCCTGTCAACAAACCTTAAAAGTCTTTTCTGTTAAAACACAAAAATGGATAGAAATGATAACGAAAATACAACCCACACCCCCGAAAACTTGGTGCGAACCTGCCTGATGTTATTTCTTTTAAGTGGTAGGTCTTCTCCCATTTTTGAAAACGTATCTTAGAATAACGTGCTTGAAAAGTCGAGGAAAATGAAAATATTCCATATTTTTGATTCTTGGTCGAAGAGCAAAACTTATTGGCAGAATGGGTAGAGCCTATGCCATTTAATATGCAAATCTAGAAATCGTTTCGCGATGGGAGTGGGGGAGGGGATGGAGGGATTATTTTGTTTACCATATCCGTGGCCTTAAATTTTTCAAGGGGATAGTGTCCAAACCTTTATAGCCCCCTGAACCAGGGCATCACATGTACTTGGTAGACATTAACACTGCTGCGCTGCATGGTTTCATGATATCATCCATTAAACTACCACTGCACCTATTTCAACGTTTCTGTTAGAGAGGCAGCATATATACGTCTTACGTGGTCATTCATTTCAATCTGTACGTACCTGTCAACTACGGCAGCTATCGAAAATATGACTCATCCTTCAATCTCTTTCAAAAGTCCAGAATTCACGATGAGTCACAGAAGACCGTACATCATGTAGATATACAATCTAAATCATTTTGACGAAGGGTAGAAAATTGCCTTAAAGAACTGACGCTGAAGTGGTATACAGCACCCAACCAGAATTACAGGGTCCAGACCTAGCCACAGATTGCACCTTACTTACATTTGGTCCTATAACAACCCCCCCCCCCCCCCCCCCCCCCTCTCCAGATTAAAGATTTAAAGGCAAAGATCATTTAAAAGCTTAAAAATATTAAAGTTATCCACAAAATTTCTCATGGATGAGATGTGTGTGTCAGATTGAGGGCATGTTCTCCATTACTCTGTGAATTTAACAAGTTTGAATTTTTTAAAGGGGGTCTCTCCCCCACCCCCTTTAGAGCCACACCTGGTTAATCTAGTCTTGTTCTCATAACTTTGTTGGTCAAGCACCTCACTAATCCCTAATGGGATGCTGGTTCAAATTCTGGTACAACCTTCATGTTTGACACACACCTTTTCCACTTCCACATCAATTTGGACAGTAACACTTGTTTCAAATACTCTTTCAAAGAAGAAGGAAAAATTGTACACAATAAAGCACATAATTTTATTAATAATACATACAACTTGCAAACAATATTAATTGTAAGTTGTAAAACTAAATTTTCTAAACATAAAAGAGAACAAAAGTTTGATTTAATTTATTTAAAATTTCCTTACTAAAACGATACAAATCTTGCACATTTTCAAACACATGATATGTTTAAACTAAATGAAAACTGATGAGAAGAGAGTCAAAATGATGAGCACTGTTGAAAAAATGTCCTCCATAATACAATTGTCCAGAATTATTGCTTGGGAATTTGTCATAAATCAACGTGAAAACAAAATAAATACTGCAATTTAAATCTTTCTCAAACATTGTATAAAATGCTGAAAATGGTGCATACGATCAAAATAAATGCCTTCCAACACACCTTGTAGTCCCTGAGTGGAATTAATTTGTAGATAATAAAAAAAAATTCCCTGCTCGATACAGAGTTAGGCAGAAAGTGCTACATGCGGTAATGAATAACGTCTGAAACCCGTTACAACACTTGTATAGTTCAGCGTGGGCAATGATACAAATGAACAGGACTCGATACAGATGATAAATATGATAAAATGAGATTTTGTCGTCTATAATGATAAAAATATGAAAATATATACAACCAGAATGCACCAACCTTACTTCATTGTTATCTCTCAAAACAAAAGATTTTTTAAAGACCGTTTCAAACCCAAGAAAAAGTAAAATTGACCAAAAAACTCTCTCAATTTTAAATACATTATTGTGGCATCAAGTACCTTAGGTATACTCAAGATTTCAATTTCACAGACATTCTTAATGTTTCGTTTAATCTACCATGCTATACTACTTCCCACTGTTCACCCCTATAGAGAAAGCACAGGCTGGCCTCAGCAGTGGACGAGTTGAGATCACTCCTTTATAGGTGCGTTTCATACAGATCTTTTTATTTGTGACATATGTAATGGACTGGCTTTGTTTTGGGTGGGAGACTTCCCCTCACTGGGACTCTTCATTCATCATCTTCATCATCATCATCTTCCTCCTCTTCTTCATCTTCCTCATCTTCATCGCCATTCTCCTCCTGTTTGGGTTTCTTTGATGGGGATGCACCTCCACCTCCCTACAAAGATCGAAACGGGCGGGATACAGTACTACTCTACCAACAAAGACCGAGATATTCCAGTAACAACAATAGTGGGACCATTGTGATTCTGAGTTTTGAAGGACACTATCCAATATCTTTATATATCTCATGTTTCCCTAGACATCTAAGCTATTTTCCAATCTGTTGATACTTTTACGTGGAAAAACAATATACATGTAGCATTCAGCAAGTCAATATACCAATACTTTTTGGGGCAATTTTGAACATTTACAATTAATTTCCACAAATTAGGCCCCCAATAAGAATGAGCACCATGACGTGATCTGTGAAAATTGTAAACATTGTCAGAAGACAAATGCTAACATAAGCTTACTTTTATCCTACTCAGCTGTTACGCTTACCTTTCTCCAGTCACTAAGAGCTTGTTCATATTTCTCTTGTTCTTTCTGGGCTAACTTTTCAAATGGCTTTTTCTCATTGTCATCCAGATTTCTCCAGGCTTCACCAGCTGAATGAATACAAAATAATTGTTAGTACTGATGCAAACTTATTCACAACACAACAGCTCCTATCAATCATCAAGTTCTACAATTTTACAAATTTTTCATATTATTTAAATCCAAATTTCTTTGAGATAGCAGCACAAGGCTCATAAATGCTGGAATGGTAAATCTCCGACCAGTTCAGATTTTTCACATAGGAATTCCCAAGGATTTGTTTCTCTTCCCCTGACTTACCCATTTTGATGATTTCTTTGTGATCAATATCCTTTCCTTTCATCTTTAACCTGAAATCGGCCAAAAAGCAGAAATACGCAGATTGTGGTCTCTTGGGCTTGCCAGCATCGTTGGGGTCTTTTCCCTTGTAGATGGCCATTTCAGCATCGTACCTATTCTTGTCTGTTAGGGCCTTCTTGGCGAATGGCTCCTTATCTTTCTCATTCATTTTGGCCCATTTTGCTGAACATTCTTTTGTAAATTCAGCAATCTGTAAAAAAAAACCGAAAGTAAAATAATTATCATTTATCTTTGCAAGAGAAAAAATTGTTATACACAAAACCAATTCCTGCATCAACTTCTCAAAAGTCTATTGAACTTTTTGCTGCTTAAATATTATCTTCAAATAATTTTTTATTGACTGAAGAGTAGGAGAGATCTGTCAAAGTAAACAAGGACAAGCTATTCAAAATTTCATCAACAAGATCAGAAACCTTTCTATAAATATTTATTTTATTTAATTAGTAGGATTAAAAACATTGCTTACTTTTGTGATGGGTTTTCCTGCTTTTTTGGAATCCTCCCTCATTTTAGAAAGAAAGAAGAAATAGGCAGATGTGGCCCTCTTTGGTCTGTTAGGGTCCTTAGCTTTCCTCTTCCTGCTGCCTTCTGCTTTTGGGCGACCTGTTTAAAATTTACCAAGAAAATAAATGTTAGGATTTCTCTCCTTTTTTCCCCCCGTTTTACATTTCAAAAATATCTTTGATTTATGTTTGGGTTTAAAAAAAAAAACAAACAATAGTCAAAACTATAATTTTAACTTCATGAATATTTATTCATTGCTTGCATGCATTAATAGTTATACCTTTTTTTCTCTCAGTTATTTGCATGCAACAATACCAACTTTTTCTAAAACAATATTGTTAAATTCATAGTCCAAAATTATCAAACAAAATCTATTAATATGACACTTGTAGCCTCTTTTAATGGATTTTGTAAATTGTATAAAAAAAAATCACTCCCAGAAATCAAAATCCTTTAAGAATGTTTATCATATTTAAAATTCAAAATTTCAACAAGACCTATATCATTTGAATTCTTTTTTTTTTACAAGCTATCCTTTGTTGAGGCCCTATATCTAGGTAAATAGGTCACATAAACAACGCATTTCTACCTCAAACACAGACTTTTCCAATTAAAAATATTATTCAAAACTAATAACATTCATTTTTATATGCAGATCTCAATATAGCAATGTCCCGTTTTCAACTCTTTATAAACCATTATGAAATCTTCCAAAAAATTCTTCCCGCCCGACTTATTTACCATTCTTTGCCCAAACAAAGGAATTCTAGACATTTTTCTTCATTTCCGATCAATATCAACTCAAAAACAACAATTTAAAACCTTTTCGTTTGACTTTGTTATTATTACTATATAACCCTTTATACATTCTATCATACTACTACATAGCGTATAGAAGGAAACTTACCCATAGTGTAGTATTATGAGCGCTGTACAATTCTTTGTGAAGGAAATATAGAAGCAGTGCGGCCGGTAAGACGCTAACTAATGTGGTACACGTGATTTTATTCCGCCAATGGGCGCGATTGTTTTTCCCGCCGCGGTCATAAACATCTCAAAGGGAAGTCACTCTAATTGTATTAATTAAACAGTGAGGCTCTTGGGGGTAAAAACTGGACAGGTGAGTATGGGTGTCACCTGAGGTAGCATTAGTGACTCGCTGGAAAAACTGCTCAAATAAATTATATAGATAATTGTAAAACGAGAGTAATAAAGGATTTACCAGGTGTTGAATAAATGGAGCATAATCATTTTTATTGAGAAAATATCACACATGTAAGTTATATTTGAGGATTATCAACCGCAATAAAATTGACTAGTCTATGTAAGTAAGTAAATTATTTATTATAGTGACATGTGTTTTATAAACAAATAAAGATACATGTATATGATATAATACCTTAATGAATAAACACCCGGCCCATCGGACCTATATATATGTCACTTTATAAACATGAATATACAAATAATAAATTTACGCATTGTTATTTTTATACAGGATAGATTGTCTGCACATAAAAGCTGAATATACAAATTTTGTTGTCTAGGAAAGTTAGATAAGAGAAAACCAGTGCAGTCTGAGTCTGACATGTTTAGTGATCGATTATTAAAGTAAATCCACCCTCCTGTGACGTCATACATTTTACATAAACCATGAATTCATTAAAATTCTTGGAAGTAGATTTGTAATTTCTATGTTATCATAGGTGCACATCAAAACTCAAATCATTGTTTACTTGGAGATATTTAATAAGCGTTTTTCATCCTTATATTCGACATAATTCAATAATGACAAAGGGAAATAACTCTTTTCTACTTTTCTCGAAGTGATATATCTAAATGCTATAATTTTTCTAATATAAACAATTTTTTTCTTTTTTATTAATAATTTTAGTTTTCTGGCATAGTAAGCAATAAAATTTAAATAGACAAACAAGTATCCACCCACTTATATTTAATTTTTAAACAGAAAAAAGTGTGATTTTCAGATGATAATTTCAGCCTTTGGTTTTTATTACCTTACATCTTAAATAGTATGGATACATATATTTTTTATTTATTTTTTTTATGAAATTCAAGTTCAATAAGTTTAAAAAAAGTTAAGTTTTTAACTTTGAACCCATGATTTTATAGGTACGGAGTTACCTTAAAGCCAATACTATATAGTAAAGAATTCGGTTCTAAGTTTTGAATAAGATGTACAATGTAATAAAAAATGAAATTCGTCTTCTATTGCTTCTACAGAACATATAATACATAGCCTATCGTTTACTTCCTCCCCCCTAAATTGCCCTGTTTCTATTCTGATAGGAAGAACACCACACCTAAATTGTGCTAATATAGATCTATGAGATTTGGGTATGTCCATTGTAACGTATTTTTCTAAATTAAAATCACTTTTGAAAGACCTGTAAGTTCTTAGTTTTGAAACACTTTGTAGTTCATTTTGCCAGTCATTCACGAATTTCTGTTGAAGTTTGATCTCGGCTAAGTTCAAGTCACACACCTCCCGATTTAAAAAAACATGTTGACATATCTATAGATTGTAATAAAAGTTCAACATGATGTGACCAGTTTTGGTTATTTAAGTTGATGGCGATAGAATGAAGGAAACCAGGCACTATCTCCTTGAATAGCTAAAATCGGAGTAAACCCGTGCACCCCTAGAAAGTATCGCAGCGCCCGTAGGTGTACGGATTCGATGTTGTAATGTTTTGTGTGCCCCCACACTCCACTGCAGTAGTCAAGAATTGGCACAACTCCGCTTAGAAACATCTTTTCGTAAGTGTAAAATCCTATCGATTTGTTTGAATGTATTTTCGAAATAAGACCTCCTAATGCACGTCCTCCGGATTTTGTGTAATTTTAAATATATCATCTGATTTTAATCTATATTTTATTTTTTGAAAAGTCTATGCTAAGAGAATTTAATTTTTAGATAAAATTATTTTTTTTTATTTTTGTCCTTTTGATTTCACATAATTATGTGCCAAAATTTTAAATTCAAATTTGTTTTATTTCAGTTCACGAGACATTTACCAAAAAAAGATATATAAATCCACGGTATTGATAATGACTACAATTACCACAATCCTGATCTTTCTGTATTATAAATGGAAAGCTAGAAATTGGATAGAAATGTTTGTTTACATGAAAAAAAAATGACCAACGCAAAAAAAAACCCCAAAGAAAATCATTCCATTGTCAGGACACAAAGAATTACATAAAATTAATCTTCAACAAAATCAAAGCAAGAGCTTAGACTACAGCTTCAAACTACAAAGGACACGATAAAGGCAACTACCGCATATTGATGGAGGTGCTCGATTTATCGATAGTAATATATCTCGATCTTGTAGCAAAAATCAACTTTAACAAATTATAACATATCAAGAAGTTATTTTTCATTTGTTTTCCTTTAAAGAAACCAAAGAACTTTATTGTAAATGATGTAATTTCAGAGGCGGATCCAGCAATTTGGAAAAAGGGGGGGGGGGTTCCAATTAATGATAATCAATACGTGCAAAATTCATTATTTTTCAACAAACAAGGCCTTTTGAACGTTTTTCATGCGTAAATTTAATTAACAGTTATCTCGTCAATATCTACATGTATTTCATACCTATCTTAATATCAGAGTGCACTGCATTTATTCAGCGTTTTGGGCTAGGTAAGGACGATTTGCACAATTTCTAGCCTTAGAAAAAAAAAAAACAAGTCTCCAGCAATGAGAACGTGCGTTTATGCTTAATAGAAAGAAACGCTAAAAACAAAACAAAAATGATTCAGACTTATTACGACAAGCTATTATAAATATAAATTTTTTGGTAATTTTTTTATGTCTTTGATGTTTAAATTCTGAACTATTTATCGATTTTGATTTCTATTGATTGCCTTCTTAAATAAAGGTCTAAATGATAGGATATGACAAAAAATGGGGATACTTTATATATGTGCTGAATAGATTGTACATGTGTAATACAATGGTACAAGCAATAGTCGTCCCAGGGAACTTGATGTGACCTCTGTAATGGGTGCGCAACATCACCCGGCACTAGTACAGATACGATCATATTCAAGAAAGTTGTGAAAAGTTGTGCATTTACATAATGGTTTACATATAAACCCCTTACACGGTATTTTTGTAACGTAATTTCCGATTCATGGTGGGGGGGGGGGGGGGAGGCTTCGTTTGTGATTCAGGTATTAAGGCAGCTAGTATTCCAGAAAAATAGCATAACCCGCATAAGAAATTCTTTAAATGAGCAATTTTAAAAGCATTTATTTGAAATAATTAAAGTATTTATGGTATAAATGGGAAAAATTGCCTTTAAATAGGCATTACAAGTTTTCCAAAAAATTCATATGTCTCAGAGAAAGGGGGGGGGGGGGGGGTTCCGACCCCCGGAACCCCCCCCTCTGGATCCGCCAATGAATTTCAGCCTCTCTCACTTTTTGGATTTTCTATATAAGCTATACATAGAGGTACTAATCGGGGGGGGGGGGGGGGGGGTGGGGGGGGGGGTAGGGGGTAGGGGTGGTAATCAGGGGTTGTTACGGTCATCCCATATCTGAATTTGACTGACCCTCCGTTTAAGAACTTCCCCTATATATTTTTTCCCTCTGTCACAACATGTAGCCTAACTGCATCACCCAAACAGAAATACATTTGTATAATTACATGTAATATGTACGTACATATATAATTACATGTAATATGTACGTACATATATAATTACATGTAATATGTACGTACATATATAATTACATGTAATATGTACGTACATATTTTAAATCCTGTAACCAATATTTTATATATTGATTATAAGTTGATTGGTATGAGGCTACGATAGAAGATAACAGTCAAAATAATTCATTCCTTTTTCTTTGTTCGAAAAACTTGTACATGGAGTTCTGAAAAACCATTTGTTTCATGCTAATATTGTAATATTCGCTAAAATTTACACATTGTTGATACTCACGTTTTGCTAGAAGTCTTGCAGAAAATGAAAGTCTATTTTTAAACGAAGCTAAAGAGATTGAAAAACAATTTTGTTTCCTTTAAAAATTTATTTCCAATTCTTCTACAAATCAATATAATATGTACAATATATATGAAAAATTAACATGATAACGCATGCATAAAAATAAACACATATTGTCTTTCATAAGCTATACACATTTTGTCTTTTTAATTATTTTTCCGTATATGAACTGGTATAGCAATGAAAACAAGAAATATGATACCAGTATAAATTAACTTTTGATACTTTTGTTTAATATTGAACATCATACCTTTTCAGAACGAGTGGCTAATTCTTTTGTTATCACAATCTAAAATATATATATATATATATATATATATATATATATATATATATATATATATATATATATAGATAGATAGATAGATAGATAGATAGATAGATATGGATATATATATATATATATATATATATATATATATATATATATATATATATATATATATATATATATATATATATATGTGTGTGTGTGTGTGTGTGTGTGTGTGTGTGTGTGTGTGTGTGTGTGTGTGTGTGTGTATTTCAAACCATCGTTCCTATACGATTCTTTCTTTCTACACATCATGCGTCGAGGCTTTGTATACGGCATGCGCGGATCATGGGGGTTGGGGTTATTTTTGGGAAATTCAGATTTATAAATTCATATAAAGAAAAATAACCGAATGTAGGTTTTGTTCCTCTCCACTTCACAAACAAAATTATTCGGCCCCAGACACCCCACCTTTAAAATAAAAAAATGAACCGGATCTGCACCGATGACGGGGCAATAATTAGGTACTTTACAGTATACAATCAAGTGATGAATGTTCTACCTGTTGAGATGCATGAAAATAATACATACAAATACAAATAGTATTATAATAATAATATTTTGATCAAGCCGTTTATCGCACTATAGGCGTCGGACCGGGGTGGAAAAGGAGGGGGGGGGGCACTCTTTTTTGCAAAGATAGACATAATCACACTGAATCAATCAATCAATTAGAGTGGCGGATTTAAGGGGGATGTACACTTCATAAAATTGCCAAAATAAAGTTCACATACTCCTTCTGGCAAAGAAATTGAACAACTTGTGGGAGTTTATAAAATGAACAACTTTTCGGAAACCCGTGGGATTTCTTTACATCAGACTGATTTCAATTACTAAGTATGAGGAAAACCCTTGGGTTCAATGGTGTAACTTGCAGAACACACAATGTAGTCATGCTCCCCGTGGGGTTAAATGTGATCGATCAACCACCTTTGAGTGATTGGTTAAATACTAACTAGTGTTTTAACAACTCTTCCACGTTTATTACAATACAAGCTGGCATGGTTACATGTATCTTCTTTAAAAACTTCATTAACATCGCTCCATTTTTAACTGATTAATTTTGCAGCCATTCCTTATTTAGAGAAGGAAAGGAAATGTTTGGTATATTTCTGTACAGAGACTTCTGATGGGAATACGACATCGACAAACCACCAAAATTTTGTATTTTTTTCTTCTTATTTTAAAACAAAATCTTGTCAAGAAATGTTACAACAGTCTAGTTTTGAATACTTCAGTTTTAACCAAAAAAAAACCCCTCTCGAAACCAGGAGATTCCGGATGCTTTGCCCTGTGCCTCCTATAAGGGCTTTGCTCCTTGCCTACAGCTGGCTTCTCCTCTAACTTCAAATTCAAATCCTAGACCCGCCATTGATTTCAATTTTAGCGCGAAGTGAGTTAATTCTGAAAACATTAACACAGTTAAACATAACTACTTTTAAATTTGTAGCATAAATACAATTCAAGGAGCTCCATGATTATAGTAGATGAAAAAGATACGCACGCATTATCCCCTCTTTTATGAAAAAACACCCCGCCACAATCAAACTTTTTGTGAAATTGCTAAAAAAAAAAATAGGCATGCATAGAGCCCTTTGCGGCCACCTAAATATCATAGCCCTTACCAGATTGACTTGTTAGAAGGTCTCATGTTTGCATTTTAAGCTTCATGTGGAGTCTTAACCCCGATCCTAATTTGATGTTTGAAAAAAATTATCATAAAAAGGGGGGGGGCGCAGGAGGAGTTGAACGAATTTCATATTGTTTATACCCTAGCTCCAGGTTTCAAAAAATTGTAAACCTTTGGTAAATTTCCTAAATTAAGGCGACAACAAGCTAGTGATTCAAGTGGGCTAAAGAATTACAGTTTAATTCACTATATAACCACATTTGTCATCCCCACCCCAATAAGAAGTCTCAACCCCTGCCACATTTCAAAAACAGCACAGCACCAAAATAACATTGCCATTTAGTTTATCTCTTACGACTGGGAAAGAAAAGATTAGAATATTATAAATTTCAGTACATTTTTAATGTGAGGGCATTTTAATATAATCTAAACATATTTTATTGAAAAGATTTAATAGGATTTGGAAAACAGGCATAGCCTATGTATATCCTCTCCTTGTATAATAGGTCAAGTTACATTTTTTTTTATAATTATATAGGATAATGTACATATCTAACTATAGTCATGCATTTGAATAATATTATATTAAGTATATTATTTGCGAATTATAGAGCTTGAATAATATATGAGGATCCACATTACAATATTCTGATCAAGTTATACACTTTTAAGGTTGAAGTTTACAACAAAATTTTATTGTATGGATCGTTAGAATATCATTTCTGAAGCAAGAGTACGTTGTTCAAAGAAAGATATATCCCCTTAATGTTTTTATAAGAATTTTTTTGTATTTTTTTTCCCGAAAATGTAGAAAATCTATTTTGGTTGTAAGAAACGCACTGTAGAGTTTAAAATTTGATGTGAATAAATGCATAATATAAATATCTAATAAATCATGCCTATTTACAATTTATCAAATCGTTAATTCTATTTCAAACATATGTACTGGTATTTTTCGTCAAACTCTTCTATTGCTGAATGACCTCCTAGCATCGTCGCCAATCATTGTACGTGTCCGCTAATTTTAGTCAATATGTAATTCATGATATATACACGTTATAAACTGGCACATGATATAATACCTTTTCAAACTGTGCATCTCATCTCAAAATTACAAACTTACAATGTATGTAAACACCCCATAATGGTCAATTTGTTGACTTGAAGTGGTGCTCGATTTTCTTCACTTTACCCGTATCGCTCTCAGCCACAAACAGATTGTCGTTGGTGTCCACACATAAACTGCACGGACCGCGTAAATCACACTTGTCAATGTAGCCGAGAAACTGTCCGTCCTGATCTAGGATGTGGATTCTCTGCAAAGAACCATCTACAGTAAGAATCTGACTCTGGCTATCTGTGGTGATGTCTAGTGGTCGAAATGATTCCTTGGCAGTAGAGGGAGGGCCAGTGTAAGTAAACCGGAGATCCCCAGCCTGATTGACCACCACTACCGCATTTGCTGCATAGTCTACCACGCAAATGTCTCGGTTTCTGTTCTCACTGCAAGGTTTCATGCAGCCATGTGAATAGCAGTCTAGTCCAGGAATGCTAAAGCTTTTTTCCTTTGATAAACCATGGTAACGGAAAAGTTTTGTTTCTGTACTATCATCGTCGACCATGATGACAAGAACGCCACCAGAGCGGGAGCTGCAGACTCCCATTGGTATCCATCCACGTGGTCTGTTAACTCTCCGTAATTGTGTACCCTTTACTATGTTCACAGTTCTATCATTACTATCAATATAAACGAGATGTCCCTTCTCTGTAACTGCTATGTCATCTGGCCTGTTACCTGACGCGGTTTGAACAAAGTTCTCTTCTTCACTTCGGAGGTTGTAGAGTCTAAGGATGTTGTCATCACTGCTTGTCCAGATTTTATCTTCTAGGCAGGCTACTCGGTGAAGTTTTCTACATCGAGTGTTTATTGTTGGGGGTGTTAGGCATTTCTCTTGGTATCCTAGAGTGGTATCTATTTGGACTTCCTCTCTTGTGAAAGACATAGCTGAAAGAGAGCCAATTTGTTGATGAATTTGATCTCTGTTAACTTCATTGGGAGAAAACTTTGGTAATGTAACTTTTATCATAGAAGGCAATCTTGTGAATTCTTCATTTCTACACTTGTATTTGGAGATAAGGCCGACATCATTGGAGTCTAAAATATTTGTCAGATTAGTAATGATCTGTGTAATTTCAGATATCTTCCATGTGATTTCATCTTCTTGTGTTTGAAGAACGGCAAGGTGTTTGGAATCCATTTCATCAAGGTTAGATGTCATCGACTTAATAACGGTGTCTATTTCTTTGTGCAAGTCTTCGCCATGTTTGCAAATAGCTGTTACCAATTTTTTGGAATTTTTCTTCAGTTCAGCTTTTTCAAAAGGAATGAAAGATGCGATATCTTGATATTTAGAACAAATGGATTTTAGTTCTTGTAAATCTGTCTGAATTGAGCCTTTTTTCAGCTTAAGCTTTTTAAGTAAATCAATGCAATTATGCCCCTTGTGTAATCCCGAGAAAGCACACTGCAAACAAATAGGAATGTCGCATTGCTCACAATGAAATTCACACTGTTTTGTTGTATGAGTTGGACATTTTGGATAATTAAGGGTGGGTCCCCTGTATTTGAGTGGCACCATATTGTGAAATTTTGATGAATCTGAGACATGATTTACTATGCAATCTTTACATAGATTTATGTAACAATTTTCACAGTGCATGGGGGCCACATGTTGTTTTACACAGGGAGCACCGTACAACATCCTGGGCACTGATCACAGGCTCCATCTTTATGTTCTTTGTAGGTATTCAGTAGTAAAATGAATCGATCTGAAAAATAGGAAACATACTATTATTTGCATATAATTTAATTCTGGTTGTAACGCGGCATTTGATTGGATAGAAAAATTTAGTTAAATTTGTATAACCTGGTTTGCACGTCACAAGACACGTCACAATGCACCAACGTACTAATTCACTTGACGTTACGTATGAATTTTGAACAGATTTATATCATTTTTAAAAGTAAAACGGACTCAATTTGTACAGCAAATTCCAGAAAATTAAATTATAAGGAATGAACTCAATATCTACCCAAGTTATACTCGTATATCCTGGGTTGGAGCAATTTACGCTTTTTTATAATCCGCTTCGCTATACAAGTATACGAGTATAACTTGGGTAGACATTGAGTTCATTTCTTAAATGCATTGTTCTTTCCCACTGTAAGTCCATACGGAGGAACTGCAATTATTTTTCTCTATTTGCATTTGCATTGTTCTTTCCCACTGTAAGCTCATACGGAGGAGCTGCAATTATTTCTCTATAATCGCAATTGCTCTGTCAGTATACTATGACGTCATAAAGGTGTAACGTTATATATACTTTTCCATGACGTTATAGATTTAAACCACTATACGATACATCATGTGTTTTTCTCCAACTCCATTAAAATTGACGTATTTACATGTAATATTAAAACATGTTTTTGATAACATTGTAAAGGAATTACTGTAACAGTAACTATCATTGATTCTGTTAACAAATCTATGTGAATTAAAAAGATACATTACAGTCTGAATGTTTACTTTTGATGTAATAGCTAAATGTCAAGCTCTAGGCTAATCCATGGTATTTGCGAGTGGTAAAATGCAAATATAAGTAATAAACAACGATTATTTAGTGAACATGGCGTTATGAATAGCAACTGCTCTGCTGGCATATTTTCCATGATGCGCTAGCGCGCATCATGGAATATGCCAACAGAGCAATTGCTATTCATAACGCCATGTTCACTAAATAACGTTGTTCATTTCTTAAATAGCCTAATCGCAATTGCTCTGTCTGTATACTATGACGTCATAAAGGTGTGACGTCATATTCTTTTCCATGACGTTAAAGATTTTTTTTAATTTAAAAATAACCACTTTACGATACATCAAGTGTTTTTCTCCAACTCCATAAAATTGATGTATTTAATAATAAAACATGTCTTATAATAACATTTTAAAGGAATTACTGTTATAACATATCATTGATTCTGCTAACAAATCTACGTGAATTAGAAAGATACATTACAGTCTGAATGTTTATTTTTGATTCAATAGCTAAATGTCAAGGTGTAGGCTAATACAAGGTATTTGCGAGTGGTAAAATGCAAATATAAGTAATAAACAACGATTATTTAGTAAACATGGCGTTATGAATAGCAACTGCTCTGCTGGCATATTTTCCATGATGCGCTATTCATAACGCCATGTTCACTAAATAACGTTGTTTATTTCTTAAATGCAAATTAATGGATAACAGTAGGTTTACCAGTCACATGCATGAATTAGTGCAACAAATCTTTACTGACATCATAGCCAAAGCATTGAAAATAGACAAGTGACGCAAACGAGAAAGTTAGAACAAGACAAAATGATATACAATTAATGATGTTTTGAGCTTTAAGGTACCTCACTTCATCAAAAAATATACTTTGTAAGACACTTAGTTACAATGTGGCGATTCTTAAATGTTTTGTAAAATTGTTTGATAATCGATTTGGTTAAATATCATCATAGCACAGTGGTTAAAGTATCAGGCTTGTGCACTGCAGATTAAGAGCTCGAATCCACCAAGGCTTTTGCTCATATTTACAAAAACAAAATTTTTGTAATCGTAATTTTTATCCAAAATTGTATATTGCTTCGCCTGTTTGACCTATATCCTCCTTATGCACCATGCTATCTATCATATGTGTAAAGTATACTAGTAATTACGAAAATATGTCGTTTCATTACTGTCCTGTAGTTTGTTTAACATTTAGGAAATAATAAAAGTATCAATGATACAAATTAAACTAACAATGAACAAACCTTTCCAATCAAATACGGCGACTCTGGGTGTTTTCTCCTCTGGTATACTGATGTAATCAACCTATGTGCCTGAAGATAACATGTATATTATAAAAATAACCTGCCAATTGTATGTTATACACATTCCTATACGATATATGATTTCGTTATTTGACTGAGCAGGAAATAGATATCTATATTGTAAACATTCATTGTTCTGGGTAAGATAAGTATTGTGATTAATTTTAATCGGGCTTGGACGATTCAAAGTTCATTTGATTAATTTGATTTTACTTTAGTAAGTGTATGTCTTCTTTAAAAAAATAGAGAAAATAAATATAAAAAAAATCACAGCTGCATTTATAGTCTTCTAATGAAAGCTTGCTGTTAGAATTTTAATAATAAAATATTAGGATTTTTCAAACACAAATCTTATACTTTATAACTAAATAAAAGTAAATTTCTTCCACATTGTAGATGGTTTCGACTATATATATATATATATATATATATATATATATATATATATATATATATATATATATATATATATTTATCAAGCACAAACATTGCAATAACTCCAACAAAAGTGAATTTCTCTGTGCTTTATATATATATATATATATATATATATATATATATATATATATATATATATATATATATATATATATATATATATATTCGAAACCATCTACAATGTATATATATATATATATATATATATATATATATATATATATATATATATATATATATATATATATATATATATATATATATCGGGCTTGTTCACCATTCAGCGACAATATCAGGGTGTGAGACACCGACGACACACGAAAACCGTTGTATGCTATTTTTTTTTATTCCTTCGCGAAGGAATAAAGGTAAAATCGCGGCCATGTCGTGACTGAGTATAAAATGATGTAAATAATCTGAAAAGTGTTCAAACATTTTCATTATGTTGATGAGTTTTCGTCATCCACGTGTTGTCTTTCGTTGACATGTCGGGTCGATGGGTTCTACTTTCGATGAGTTGTCGCATTCGATGAGTTGTCTTTCGATGAGGTGTCCGGTGCCGGTATTGTCATGTGTTTAAGCTGGATCAAGTGAAAAATACTTTTCTTAGCTCCCCTCTTCCCCTAGAAATGAAACCCAAACCAGCAAGAAAGAAAGAAAAAAACAACAACAACAACAAAACCAAACAAACAAATAGAATATGTAAGGAAAAACCTATAAATATGTTGAATTCACCCTTTATTTTAAACGATACCAATTGATAAAACATTAACCTTAAAGAAGGTGAGTAAAAAGATAACATATTGTGCACAATATTGTGTACAATCTATTCAAAAAAATTCGATGCACAGCACAACTCCGTAACTTTGCTTTATTTGATTCGCTGTCACTGTCGAGAGGAAAAATTCTACATTTTGAGGTTGGAGTGCCATTATTTGTGCAGTCGAGTTGTTCTGACACGCACGTGTCATCCGTCATGAGCCGGTTGACAGTCCCTCCCACTGTGACAGGATAACATTTTCATATCCTTTCACAGTGTGAAAGAATATCACTTTTATTCAATGCATAAATTACAATGTTTTTTTTTTAAAAACCGTAATAATGGTTCGTAATCGAATACTTTGGAATAAAACAAATTTGTTACAGTCGTATTTCTGGCTATATAGTGATCTTTTAAAAGTTTTGTTTAAAAGTTATCTGGTAGATTCTATCAAAAAAATAATATTTGAAGATTGAATTTTAATATTTTTTGAGAATATTTATTCTTTTGCCAGAAATTCCAAGAAAACATTCAGCAATCACGGTTTCCATGTATATATATTATTCATTTGTTTCCAGTTTGTTGACTTAGGATTTTTCTGCTAGCATGTAATATTGGATTTTCTTCACTTCCCCTGTTTTGTGCTCGGCCACAAAAAGGTTGTCATTGGTGTCCACACATAGACCCCATGGACCCTGTAAATGACAGTTGTCAATGTATCGGAGGAACTGTCCGTCCTGATCCAGGATGTGGATAAGGTCGTTGGTATAGTCCGCGGTGAGAATCCGACCGTGGCTGTCTGTCAAAATGATCCATATGTGGTAGATGGAGGACCAGTGTATCTAAACCGAAGTTTACCGGCCCTATTGACCACTACAACTGCACGGGCTTGAACGTCAGACACACATATATCTAAGTTCTTATTTTCACTGATGTATTTAATATAACCCCCAGATGAATATAGCGGTTGTCCTTTGTCGTTGATGAATGCTCTGGCTTTCTGTGGAGTAAGAGTAACGAACAACTTTAGTGTTCTGTTTATTGTCCATGATGACCAATAGGTCACCAGAGGTGGTACTACAGACATTTCGAGGTATCCATCCCCGTAGTCTGATCACTTCCTGTATTTTTGTATTATTTACTATATTCACACTCTTGTCTTTATCATCGGTGTACACAAGATCCCCACCATTGGTAACTGATACATCACCGGGTCTACTCCCTGATTTGGTTTGGATTGACTTCAGAAGTTCCCCTTGGAGGTTATAGAGTTTTATCATGTTGTCCTGACCACTGGTCCAGACTTTATCATCTTCCTGGCAAGCGACATGGAAAAGTGAGTTATATTTACATTTTATAGTGGTAATTATGAATGGTTCATTCATCAGAGGTCTTTCTAGGTGAGATGACTCAGTTTCTGGGGTCTCTGATGAGAAGACTTGATCTTCTGTTGTAAAGGATAACGATGATAATGTCCCAAAACATTGAGAAATCTGATCTCTGTCAATCTTCTGAGGAGAAAAAATTGGAAATTTAACCTTAATATGTGGAGGCAGTTTCCGAAATTCAGCAATTTTAGATTTGTATGCAGTAACAAGACATATATCATTTGATTCCAGTAATTTTTTGATATCAGCAATATTCTGGGTGATTTCAGACATCGTTTGTGATATATTATCTTCCTTTTCATTTAAGATAGCAAGATGTTTGAAGCCCATTTCATCTAGATCAGATTTGAGCAATTTGATTGTATTGTTAATCTCATTTTGTATAGCCTCTCCATGTTCAATTAGAGCTGTAGCTATTTTCTGAAAGTGTTTAATCATATCTGTTTTCCGAACTAGAATGCTAGACACAGTCTCTAGGTATTTTGGACGAATATATTTCTCAAGTTCTTGTAAATCTCTTTCTAAGATGGCTTTTTTGCTTTCAAAAGCTCTCTTTATGTCAACAAATGTATGACCTTTGTGCTCTTTCGAGGAAGAACACTGCACACAAATTGGAATGTCGCATTGTACACAATGGAGTTGGCACCGTCTCGCGGAATGTTTGAGGCAGATTGAATAATCAGGAGTGGATCCTTTCTGTGTAATGGGGACGACTTTATGGTCCTTTGATATATCTGAAATGTGTTGAATGACGCAATCCTCACATAGATCTAAGTGACAAATATCACAGTGCAGTAGGACAGCAGAGGTTGTACAGTTGGTGCAGAGAACAACATCCTGGGCACTGGTTAGAGGATCCATGTTGAAATATTTCACGAAATATTAATACACTGCACAGGGGCCGCATAGGCAATGTTGGACGATTCTAAATAAAGAATAAATCAAACTGAAAGATAATTTGTTAAAAAATAAGAATAAATTAATTTATTATAAACTTAAGATATTTTACCAGTTATTTTTGTATGCAAGTATGAAAATAAAACCAAGGCAAAAACACCAACTATGACAGTAAGGATTCTTGAATGATACTTTCAATGAACATGTATGAAATTAATATAAGTTGTAATAAATTTATTTTAATTAAAGAGCTTCTGAAAACATTTGATGACGTACCAACCAAGTTCGTATCCCGATGAACTTTTGAACATGGCTGTTATTAGTACTTATATATATATATATATATATATATATATATATATATATATATATATATATATATATATATATATATATATATATACTTAGAGAGAGGCAAATCGTCCAAGTAATTAACATTACCTTGTGTTTATGCCTTATTTAAGGAATAAATTCAATATTTATTTGTTTTATACGATATAAAATGGTTTGGGGGTAGTTTACACTTTATAAACCGCGAAGCTGTTTCAAACCATTTTATATTGTATAAAACTAATAAATATTGAATTCATTGTTTATCATTAATTTTTTTTTACTCTTCATTGTAGATAAAAACGATCATTTGACATTTAAAATGACGTAAAATTGTACAAAAATTCTAACGTAACGTCAGAGGCCTGTTCAACAGAGCGAGCGTTTGCGAGCGCTCGCCAAAATTCCCTATACCCGCAACACAAATTTTGGCGAGCGATCGCGAGCGCTCGCTCTGCTGAACTAGCCTCAGGCCTATTGATACGTTTTTGACGTTAGTCTTACTATGACGTAGGCAACATTCTTCTTACGATATAAAATAATATTTTAGCCAATCAGAAAGCGCATTGCAATCAGTATTAAAATATACAATAATGCAACAGGCTGAGCCAAAAGACAAGGATGTGCGGAAAATTAACGTTTTTTTCTTCTAATTCACAGTTTCACATAGGGAAGTACGTAAATATCTGATAATGTAAATACAGAAATGACCTTTTTTGTATTGTATAGGCTAGTTAAAGGAAACATTTTGCAAATGTAAATATTGCTGTTTATCTTTTTAATATTTTAAAATGTGGTTTCGTTTTTGTTTAGGTTACACCTGGTTGACTTTCACCCCTAAAATTGTTTCACATCGGTATTCAGTAATCAAGCACTGTATTAATTATTTCTGAAATAACGAATATGTACTTATAATAAGTATAAAACATTATAAAAATATATTCTTTTTTAAAGTTTAGGATATCATTTATTTAAGAAAACAAAATTAAAATGTTTTTGTCAGATTTGGGACAATTAAGTTTGTGGAAATAACTTGTGATAAAGACTTTAATCTAAAAGCATTACGTACGTTATATAAACAGAAATAAAACAGTTATATCCCGGTGTTTTCATAATTGCACATTTCCTCACCAAGTTTGTTCCTAATATTTTAGTTAAAGGGGCATAGTCACAATTTTGGTCAAATTTTTTTTTCTCCGATTTTAATGTTACAATGCTTAAGTAAGACATTTTAAGTAGGCAACCAAAACTTAAGTGTCATTCGATGAGTTATAGGCGAGTTACAGAACTTATAATTTATTGCAATGTAAACAAAGATTTTGTTTACATTTTGAATGTTGAAGAGAAAATTCCAGTTTAAGACCTAAAATAAATGTGTTTAACGTTAGGAATTGTTTATATATGCTAAAAATTAATAAGAAAATAGACAATTCAGCTTGATAAAGACTTTTACTGGTATTTTGAACATATGTAAACAAAAACAGGGCACGAACCCTGTTTACATGACAGAGAATTGTGAGCCCTGTATCTTGCTAACAACTTTACGACTGGCTCTCAAATTTCATTTGAACATTAGAAATGCATTCCTAAAGCAATGCAAACAATAAAGTAAGAAAAATAAAACCTAACCCAAATCGTTACTATACCCCTTTAATCGTTATTTACATTTCTGTTTCCTGATAATCATCTACTAAAGAAAAAATGAAAGAAAATACAGAAAACTTTCTACATCGTCAATAAGCTTTCATTAAACCAATTTGTACCACCCCAAAATACACACATCCTTTTATATCTTTAACCCCAACCAATTATATCCAACGTAAGCAAGTCACTTTTATTCCAACTTGCTTCTGTCCTATTATTTACACTATATAATAACTGACAATATTTATAGTATTTTCAATCAAATTGTATATGCTTTCACTAATAAACTCAAATGCACAGGGGCCAAGCCCGTTTTAACATTAATTTCAATGTAACCATTACATTGAAATAAATGTTAAAACGGGCTTGGCCCCTGTGCTCAAATGTACAGTTTACAAACCTTTTCAATTCGACATGGCGACTCGGGTGTTAGTTCATCATATCTATTCCTGTTATCATAGATACTGCACTATTGATTTTAAAGTCAGGAGATAACCTACCTGTCAATAGAAACAGATAACATGTATACTGTAGCTCAGATGTTACAACTAGCATATTTTGCTTGTGTAGACGTAATAGTTTTTCGATTGATGAACAAACGGCAGTAATGCTAGTGAAGTTGCGGCTCCACTACTAAAGAGATTATCTCAGTACATGTATCTACTTTACTTTACTGCTAAATTAAGAGGTTAACAGACCTTGGCGGTTACTTGAGTACATAGCCCGTAGGTGGATCTAAACTTCGTTTTGGAGCCTAGACTCTAATCCGAGTCTCCTCTGACTGTTAGTCCCGCTTTTATTCTTTGATGTTTGTAAACATCTATTCATAAAAAAGGATATTTGTAGAATTTTTAAAATGTGACCGTTTTCCCACTTATGAGGCTCCGGCGGAATGGTAATAAAACTAACAGTTTAGATTTCTTGATCCTAGAAATGCCTCAAACCAAAAAAAATGTTAAAAAAATACCTGGTAATGATTAGCCTTGTAGTTTTCAAGAACGAGTTAGAAATGTAAACGGCAACATTTGGTGAATGGCAATATATGTCACCTGGTTAGGGTTACTTTTGTCATCTTCAAAGAAAACAGACGCAGGAGTTACGCAATTGACTTTAAGGTATATACAATTGACTTCGCTCCTCTCTTTTTGGGTAACTATTTTATGACACCTGTTATCTAAAAATGTTGCATCATATTTTATAATACCAAGTTTTAAAAAGTTTTATGGCGGAAGGCTTTTAAGAAGAAAATAAACAATTTTTATAACTCAATAGTTTTAGAGTACTGTTACTTTGGCGCAAACTAAACTTTCAGATAGTTTGTGTATTATGATATACTAGTATTTATGTTGTTCTGAAAACATTTGTGAACAATTTTTTGATTTTTCTATCGATATAATTTGGCAGATCTAGCTTATATTTCATAGAAGTAAAAAAAAATTAACTCCAATTTTTGCCAAGAATTAGTTTATTTCATGTCATATCTCAATTTTTTGAGATGTGACCTCTACTTTCTTTACTTTTATATAAGACACTAAATGTATGTCTATTTGTATGCAAAGTTTTGAAAAGTTAGCATTACTATTATTTTATTTATTTGCGTTATAATCTGATTGCTCCAAAATTTTGTAACAATCTTTACATTTGCTGTTGTATTCTCTATGTACTGCCATTTGAAGCCATCAGTAAAACAAGGTGTTTTAAACTTTGACTTAAATAGTATACTATTATAGTCACTATATGTGTTAAACTTCATACTGTATTGAAATTATAACTTAATTATAGTTCAATTTTCATGTCAAATTTAAGCAATATTTTCATGGAAATTTGTCATTTATGTTCGGGACCTAAAAAAAAAAATGGCACGTGACAAAGGTCAGAAATAAAATAAATCAACATCTTAGGTCCCCATCTTTACATCCAAGATATTTTTGGATGATTGATATTACTAGTATTTCAAGTGCTTTTAAGGAATAAGGAATCATTCTTTGATTATTATGAGGTGATAATTTCGGAAGGGGCGTGGTCAAGTCGAATAAAGCTTGAAGAGCTTATGATAGATTTGATCACGCTCCGACCGAAATTATCACCTCATAATATTAAAAAGAATGATTCCTTATTACTGATACTTATATTATTTCAAATTTGTACACTTTAAAACAACATTATTTTAAAACCACTATTTTTTATGTTGCACATGCTATGTATTAGAACGCGGCGCAGCCAATACCGTTTTTCTGCTAAGCATCCATTTTGTGTCACTGATGTTTTATGAAGTTATTGGGTTTTAGGGTTTAAAATGGATTCGGAATGCTAACACAGACAATGAAGATGAAAATGCTAATATTCTAAGTTAAACTATCAATTCTAAAATGACAGATGTAATGAAAGAATAATTTTATGGAAAAAAATTAAAAGATACCAGAGGAAGATGTTATAGTGGGTTGATTTTTAATGCATAAATATTTGGCTAAAGATGTCATAGTTTAAGAACTATGAGTGCATAAGGTTTGTATAGAGTTCAATGGGAATTACGCCACCATATGAATGTTATGCTAAATTTAGAATTCATACCACCCTCGATAATAAATAGAACCATTTTAACAGGACCTTGGACTTTTGTTAGGATGTATCTATCTATTTCTTGGTCAAAGCAAGTTGAAAATAACCTGGTTTCAAGTAAAATATGCATCAGATTGCTTGTCTTAGCTCAAAAGCCAGACAAATCTTGTTGATTTCAAAGAGCATTGGCTGAGTGGCCAGCAATGAAATAGACGGGCCTACGTCACATTGCTGTTTGACACAACTACTAAAAGTCCAAGCTCTTGTTAAAATGGTTCTATCTTTTTAAGAAAAAATAAAACAACATATAAAAGAAAAAAATTCTTTTATTTGTTGTAGGGATTAACTGTTAACATCCATTTTCATTTCCTGCCCCAGTCCCTCTTTTGAAAGATCTTACATTAAATACACAAGCGCAAGCTATAAGGCATACTAGGTACACAAATTTAAATATGAATTTACGAATATATATACATATACTAAAACAAGAAATGAACAGCGATAGAAACGATGCATTTTATCAAATCAAATTTATCGGACGACAAAAAAAAAGTTGAACAAAATGAAGCAGCCAAACAAGATAAATTACAACTTATACTGGAATATTACACTTAGTATAAGATATCACAAGAATCATCTATATCTGTACAGAAGAACTTATTCATAGACGTGTTAATTACAAATGAAACCGTACAGGTGGGTATAACGAGTCGATAAGTGAACCGCCTTATCATGAAAATAAAGGACAATCCTCTGAAAGGTTCATATGTTGTGTTATGATTTTCAACTGTACACCTGAAGAGACAAAAACGACTGATGACACAATACTTTACATAATATATACAATGTATACGTAGTTTGGATTAGATTCAATTTTGTTTGCGTTAGAGTGACGATTACGTCACATGTCAGTATATAAAAATAAATCCACTTTTGTTACGTGGATATCAAGAATACACTTGGTTTGTTTTGTTCACTGTTGGTTTGTTTGTTTGTAGTACTGGATTTTTTTCACGTCACCCGTGTTGTACTCGGCTACAAAAAGGTTGTCTCTGGAGTCCACACACAATCCCCATGGAGTCTCTAACTGACAGTTGTCAATGGAGCCGAGGAATTGTCCGTCCTGATCCAGGATGTGGATTTTTCTGTTGTTAGGGTCTGATGCTAGGATTCGACTCTGGCTGTCTGTTGTGATGCCAATTGGTTTAAATTCCTTTTTGGTGGCAGAGGTGGAAACAGGGTATCTAAACCGTAGTTTTCCAGCCTGAGTGACCACCACTACTGCATTGGCTTCACTATCGGAAACACAGATATCAAGGTTCCTGTTCTCGCTGATGTATTTACTTGAAATGCTCGATGAAAAGAGAGGTTTACCTGTGTCATCGAATTGAATAATTTGTTTCTCTTTGGAGTCAGAAAAACGCACAATCTGTGATTTATAATCATCATCACTAACCATGACTACCAAGAAGTCTCCAGAACTGGTAGTGCACACATTGCGGGGTTTCCATTTATTCCTTCTGATGATCACCTGGTCTGATGTCGGAGTGCCTTTGATTATGTTGACGGTTCCCTTTCTGTAATCAACATAGACCAAGTCCCCACTCTTTGTCACGGTTATGTCTAATGGGGCGATCCCTGACGTGGTATCCATTGACTTTTCATGGTTTCCTCGAAGGTTGAAGAGTTTCATGGTTTTATTTAAACCACTGGTCCAGATTTTCTCATCATCAACACAGGCTACTCTGTGTAGGTCTTTATACCCAGTATTACAGACTGTGGTAAAGCTTGCTTCATCAAGCTGTGGTCTTTTCGTGGGAGAGGGTTCAGCTCCTGTGGTCCTCCTTGGGGTGACTGGTTCTTCTAATGCAAAAGATGACGCAGACGGAGGGCCATTTTGATGATCATTCTGGATATTTCCATTAAACTTCTGCGGAGAAAATTTGTCTAAAAGCAATTTCCTGAATTCATCATTCCTGGACTTGTATGTAGAGACAATGCGAATATCTTTGGAGTCCATTAATGCTTTAAGATCAGTAATGCTCTTAGGGATTTCTGAAAGGGTAGAAGCAATCTTTTGGTACGCAGGATAAATATTTGTCTCTAGCTCTTGTAGATCTCTTTGTAAGACCTCTTTTTTGTTTTGGAGTGCTGTCTTCATGTCGACAATTTTGTGACCTTTGTGCACTGTAGAGGAAACACAACTCTCACAGACAGGGGTGTCACAATCCTGACAGTGGCATTTACAGTCTAAAGCTAGGTCGGAATGTGTCTGGCATTTAGGATAATCTGGGGTGGGTCCTCTTGGCTTGAGAAGACTCATTATATGAGAATCTTTGTTTGAAGCATTTGATAAATGATTGCAAATGCAAGCGCTGCATACTTTCACCTGGCAATTCTCACAGTTATATTGAGCTGCAGAGGTTGTGCATACGTTGCAGAGAATAACATCTTGGGCACTGTTCGAGGGCATCATAATGAAGACTTGTTTCGATAATGGCAAACATGTCAAGCTGAAATGAAAATACATTCTCTTTTTGAATTTAGAGACTTTCTTTGACATAAAAGATATGAATGAAAAAAGTGAAATATTATAGGATAGCATGAAAAACATGACTCGTATCAATATTTAGACAATACAGAGAAATTTGTCTATAAGTTACTTTAGTTCTGACTATAACGCGAGTAAACTGTTCGAAACCAGCTCAATATAGCAATAACTCTATCTATACCTTAGTATTTTAAGGTGGAATAACACATCTGGAAAAAGTCACTCAAATTAACGGCAAGTTATTTGATTTATAAAGATATAACGATAAATAAACTGTACATATGTCAAATAAGCGAAAAATTTGCAGTTTGGGGATAAAAAAAGAATATCTAAAATATTCGATTCAGTAAGTTAAAACAAAATTTTAAGCCACTGCGGGATTCGAACTCAGGACATACGGATCACAAGCCTGACACTTTAACCACTCGGTTATATCACCCCTGCAAATGTTATTGTCATTTAAATTTTAGACCGAGTTTTTTTTTTACCCTTTCAGTTTCGCAGTAAAAATATCGTGCCTCTTACGTGTTTATAGCCTATTTCATAGAATCTACAGGTACTTGTAATCAAATATAAAATCTAGAGGTTTATTGATTTTAAACTTTATCTTCATTAATTGCATGGTGGATATAAAACGTGTTCTAGAAATAAATGTGACAATAAAGAACAAAGGTTTTTTCTGCTGTTGCAACACTCATTTTTTTGAAGACTATTTTTTTAAAACCATGGTATTGCAAACAACAAGCATCAAACATGGCCATGATTTTCAAAGCAACCCAATGTTTATATTTTCAACCACTCTACACGTGGTTGAACACGAACGATAACTCTGTTCTGAATAGCATCGTATAATTTAAATAACCGCTAGATGGGAACAAAAAAATATATCTTAAAAGATGTTCATGTTTCAACATAAATCAAGTAAGGATATGATATGAAAAACGACCAGAACTTACGTATTTTAAGAATATTATCCGAACACATATACTTCCGCTCGAAATTTCATAGGAACTGAACAAAGCTCGGTGAAATCTCGTGAACATTCATTCGAGAACCTCTGGATTTATTATATACTTAGCAACGATAAAGAAACATTCTGAACACATTCGCAGGGTTGGTATAGTTAGGTACAAGTTGTTGTCGAAAAAATCCTTTTAATACTAGTACTACGCAATGTCGTTTCGAACAGAGGTCAGCCATTTTATGATGATGTGTTATTCCACCTTAAATTCTCTTCTATTTATTTACAATACCAAAATATGAATCTACCTTAAAGAATAAAAAAAAACCAACAAACTAATATTCGTCAAGTGTACCTGAACAAAATCAAGATATCTTTTTTCACAGATGAAACAAAGTCTCAATTTATTGATGGATTAACTGTCTTTAATTATAGGCTTAACAAATCCGTCTTTTCGAACATGTTGCATTCCGGCGATTTATTCTTCCCTGCAGCTGGGGACTCTAGAAGCGCCATTACAAACCTAGATAGTACCAGTAATGACAAGAGCCTGTACCTGACCATGTCTCGATTGTATTCATACTTCTCTAATTCTGTATAAAAACTAAAAGTTTAACTATATCAATTAATCAAAATATTTACTAACCTCTCCCACCCAACATGGCGGTTCCAGTGATTTGCTCTTCCTGGTCTTCCTCTGTGTGTGAGATTTGTCATGTGAAGAATTTAAATGTCCCACATACACCCATTTTAGTGTAAATATTCTTCTGAAAGTTGTAAAGCTTTAAATGACAAAAATTATTTAAATTTTGTGTGATAATCGACAGTGAGATGCGTATTTGCATAATTTTCGTACAGAAGTCACAAGTTCAGACTTAGCACTGTATTCTGAAAATGAGAGAGACGTCTATATTGTAAATGGTTATGCCATGGTCATAGTTTGAATTACTAAATGAGCATGCAGTAACCATAATCACATTTATAACATAACCCAGTTATTCACCCATCAAATGTCCACATTTCTCGCTAAGAATGCAGTCTTAGTGGTGGGTTTTTTTCTCGGTTACTGGGGCCTTTTTTTTTTGATTGGTGGAACCTTTGAAAAGGGGCATTTCGGAAAGTCTTTTTGCGTGACTATGTATAACCCCCCCCCCCCCCCCACATCAAAGAAAAGCTGGCTGTGAAGATACTATTTTACTATTTTAAATCTCAAATGAATTCGTGTATAATTCAAACATTTAATTCTTTTTCTATTTAAATAGCACTAATTGTTTCACCTTTCTATCAGATACCAGCGATGTTTTTAAGGCTGTTTTGGCATAGTTTTCGACCAATTATATTTATTCTTTCTTTCTTTATTTCCTCCCAAAGGAGATTATCATAACATATTTACAAAAATACAAACATATAGACAATTGTAGAGAAAACGATATAATATAGGTCTACTATGATGCAAGATCTAGTACATACAATACGTAATTACCAACAAGTTTACAGGTGTACACATTCTATAAGGCAATACCAAAATATAAAGTATTATTATTTATATGACACTGTAATCCTGTGACATTTATGTGTATGGACAGGATGTTACACGTGACATTCTATAATAACATGCTGCTGCATCCCTAATTAGGCGGAAATTAAGAAGGTGTAAACTATAAGAAAAATCAATAAATGAAAGGCCTGGGAGTGACCTTGTGCCTAAAAGAAACAAATAGAGGTCGTTATTACTAAGTCCACATAGGTCAGCAGATAAGTTAATGTCGAAATTTTCTATAACAGTTTGCCACCAGGCTTCTCTAAATAAATAGGTTCCATCACAAGAAGTAGTAACATGTTCAAAAATATTTGTGAACAATTTTTGACATAAACTGCAGATGTGCGGGGGAAGGTCTTGGAGAGTCCAAAGCTTAACAATAAGTTTACAAAGAGTAACTTCCTGAACGTCGCTAGGAAGTTTCCATATCCAGTCTGGTCTGCTGTTTCCAGTTATATGTCTGAATTGAGTAAAGTCGTTGTCTCGGAGCATGCGGTTTGATCTAAAAGTTGCAAAGTGGTAGAACACAGCTGAGTTTACAGTCTTTTTCCATTCAAGTTTATTTAGAAACAATCCATTTTGTAGATACGAGTTCAGATGTTCTAACAGATTATATTTATCCAGAAGGTGAATTATGTCGGGAATAAAGCCGTAGTGTTTGCAGTTTGGAGAATCGAGGTATGAAAATAGGCGATGAAGAAAGATCTTTTTCGTGAGGCATTTTGTGTCCATTAAACAGAGACGGCCAAACAACTGTAATTTACGTTTGTCAATTTCGGAGGCTATTGGTAAAAGTCCAAAGATTGACTCACACATATCTGATCTTGTATGTTTTGGAAGATTCATGGCGTGTTTACATATGAAGTGCTGAAATACATCCAAAGCGCGGTTGTCCTTCTGTTTAAGGTCACACCATAGCTCACTACCGTACAGAACACTAGGAAGAACAATCCGTTTATAAAGCTTGGAAAGAGTTGCGGGATTGAGGTGTTCACTTATTTTGAGAGCAAAATACGTTTGTTGACCTTTTCTACATGCTTTTGCTGTTCTTTCTGTTGGGTCAAGCTTAGCATCTAGAAGAATACCAAGATGGTTATATGATTTTGAAATTTTAATGGTGTCGTGGCCAAGTTTCCAGGAAAGAGAATTGTTGTTGATGCCTGTTGGAGAGAAATATAGAACATTAGATTTGCTTGCGTTAAATTTGAATCGCCATCGAATAGAGAAGTCGTAAGCTGTGTTGAGAAGGGTTTGAAGACCTCGTGGTGATAAGGCTATACAAGAAATATCATCTGCAAGTGCTGGATTTGAAGATCTAATGCTGTGGATTCCAGTATTTGGGTTTTGGTTTTGTAGTTCTTGTAGGAGATCGTTTATAAAGACTAAGTACAGGAATGTTGAAAGGACTCCTCCTTGCCTCACTCCTTGGGATATAGGAAACCAGTTGGAGTTTTTCTGATTCACGGCAACGGAACAAGATGTGTCTGTATGACAATCGTCGATAAGGGTCCAAAGCGATCCTTTCACACCGAGTTGATGTAATTTACACATCAGACCATGTCTCCACACAGTATCGAAGGCCTTCTGTGTGTCGAGAAAAGCAACATATACTGGACTACCTTGCTCAAGGTTATGAAAGACGGTTTCTTGTAAGTTGAATAAAGCTGTTATGCATCCAAGTTTTGGCTGGAATCCTTGCTGCTGTGGATTTGGAAAGGAAACGGAAGGGAGAACATGGTCACGAATCCTAAGCGTAAGAATTTTTTCGAAAAGTTTCATTAAACAAGGAAGAAGAGCTATCGGTCTATAGCTGTCAGGTGAGCTCTTTGTTTTGTTGTTGCCTTTGTAAATAGGAATAATGAGATCTGTTTTCCAGATAGATGGGATTCTGCCTATGTTGATAACTGCATTAAAGAGGTGTGAGATGCAGGCGAAGAGTCGGGGTCCTCCAAATATGAGATGTTCGTTCTGGATACAGTCGAGCCCAGGTGCTTTTCTGCGTTTAAGATCTTTGATAGCCTTGGGTATTTCGGTAGCGGTAACTTCACCCCCCGGTAATTTCGAAAGTGTTTGAAGTCGTGAGTTTTCCTGAATAAACAAATATGAGTTTTCTATGGTTTTGTAAAATTCTGAATCAAACATTTTGCTTTTTGTTGGGTTATAAATTTGTTCAAAATACTCAGCAAAACAGCTTGCAATTTCATCCGGGTTGTCAACAAGTCTGCCATCGATTTCGATTTCCTGATAGAATCTTGTGTTCCGGGGTCGCTGACGTTTAACAAGTTTCCAAAAGAGCCGCACATCACACTCGGAAGCTTGATCAATATCGTGGAATACCGATGTCATGTATCTGTCGTGTTCAGCATTAAGTTTATTACGGAATTCGCGTTTAGCTTTTTTATAGTTCTTGTAGGAGTCGTGTACCATGCCTCTGGGACGACCATCGATTAACCAGATATTTCGCATTTGGCGCTCTCGGTCGTGAAGGTGTTTGACTTCAGGTGTCCACTCGGGTCTTAAGTGAGGTTTAAATTTTGCTACAGGAATAAAAAGGGATGCAGCAGTGTATAAAATATGGTACAGTTGTTTGCAGAAATTATCAAGATCTACAACAGAACTCAACCTTTGTTCAAGTAAAACGTCTAAAGCATTGTTAATATACAGTTCATAATGTTGCAGTTGGTTTACATCTGCCTTATGCCAAGCTGGTAATGAGCTGCTATTTTTACAAGAATAATTGTATTTTACATGTAAATCAATGGACATTAAAACTGGAAGATGGTCAGATGTAGAACTGAACGTGCCTTCTTCCAGAATACGGTATTTATTTACGTAGTTGAAAAATGACCTATTGCACAGGATAAAATCTAATGTTGTCTTAGTTTGCAGAAAAGTGTAACTAGACCCTGAAACAGGAAAGTCATTCGAAGGAATACATATGTTATTGCGATGGGTAAAATCTTTAAGAGCTTTAGCTTTATATTGGTTTACATTAGGTAATTCTTTGTCATATAAACTGGCATTGAGATCCCCTCCGATTATTACATCCCCAAGAGTGCAAAGGTGATTAAACAATGCATCTAATAGATTTAACTCTGATTGATATGTTTGAATGTTGCTGTCTGATGGAAGATATGCGCCTAAAACATACAATGAGCGTTGGTGTTTACGTTTAACTTCAATTCCTATAATACGAGAAGAAGTTATATCGGGTATTTCTGACACTGTGTGTAGCAGATCCTTCCTATACATAATCCCTACCCCTCCCTTTCCCACAAAGGGAGAATAAGGTTTATCTGTATTGTTACAGCTCTGTTCTGAATCTATATGTACAAAGCTTGAGTATTTTGAGTTGATAGTGTCTAGGTAATTAACGCTTGTTGGTTTGAGTTTATGTTCACAAATTATTGCTATGTCACAACTGACAGTGTCTAAAACATTTGATAAACTGAGAGATGGTGACATTACACCACCCACATTCCATGCTAAAATATTGAAACATGTAGACATAGTAACAAACAGGTGAGCAAATAAGGTCACTAGCAACAACAAGCTAAACATAAGATTAGTCAGCATTGTAATTGTCAAGTTCGTCATGGTCGTTGTTTTCCGAGGACCCGTCGTCCTCCGGTTGATCCTGCGCGATTTTTGCCTCCCACTGTCTATTGCTCAGCCATGGACGGCACGATATACCATAGGGCCAAAATGACGGGCTCTCGATAGTTTGTGCATCTCGTAACGCTACGTTAATTTTTGAATTGCGACGCGATCCTGGGCGTTTTTGCTTAAAGAATACACAGTGCGAAACAGTGACACCTCTGTTTCTGAGGAAATTCATCAACCCATTCTGTGAGGAACGAGGTCCGATTCCAGCTATGTAGTATCTGGCATTCCGTTTGTAAGTAACGCCCTCGAATATGTCGTCATCACTGTCTGTGGTCCCGCGATCTTTGGATTAACCAAAACCAATATCCTTCAAATCATATTCATTCTAGCACGACTTGGTTGGAATTTCACGTTAAAAATACGCGCGTTCGATTTTCACGTAAATACACATGCTATATATAGTATCAGGTTCAATAGCATGCTTGGTATCGTGGTTAGTTTCCCAGTTTTTGTGTAATTAATTCCGAGCCAGACAAATCCAATCGATCTCAATGATATCCTATTTCCTCCGAGATAAATCACAATGATACAATGCAGACTATTACCTCAGAGAGAAATCTCAATGATAGCCCAATACCTCAGAGAGAAATCTCAATGATACATTGCAGACTAATACCTCTGAGAGACCCCTCAATGATAACCTATGAGAGAAATCTCAATGATAGCCTAATACCTCTGAGAGAAATCTCAATGATAGCCTATTACCTCTGAGAGAAATCTCAATGACAGCCTATTACTTTTTAGAGAAATCTCAATGTTAGACTATTACCTCTGAGTTAAATCTCAATGACAGCCTATTACCTCTGAGAGAAATCTCAATGACAGCCTATTACTTTTTAGAGAAATCTCAATGTTAGACTATTACCTCTGAAAAATAAAAAAACACTTCTAGGAAAAGCACTTTATTCAAGAAAGAAATCAACATTTTAAGGTGGCTCACTAAACCGTGAAATATTTTCTTAAATCAGCAGAAAATTACTTGATTGTGATAGATATCATTATAATGGATAAGAAGTATATAACACTAATAAGCAAAAAATTGTGCAATTTTGGATGAAAAATTACATTTTGAAATTTTTTTAACTCTGTTAACATGAACAAAAGCTCTAAGTGGATTCGAACTAATGATCTGCAGTTTAGAAGCCCAATACTAAAACCACTGAGCTACGATGATATACAACCCAATTGAATGATAAAAACAGTTTAACAAAACATTTAAATCACCATCTTGTGACGTAGTGTCTTAAAAAGTATAAGCTTAGGTGTAGTGAGGTACCTTAAAAAGAATCTGATTAAAAATATAAAATTTATATATTTATGAAATACTAAATGTAAGTGCTAGATCAAAACATAATTTTTTTTTTGGGTGTAAAACAAGTCAAGACAATGTGCTGATTGTACTACTGAATTTTGTTCAGCATTCACAGCTATTCATTAACATTGACGGTAATGGTTTTTCCCTTGGGATCGTCAAATCTGTCCTGGGTGGTGACGGAGGCGAGCATGGAGAATCCAAACAATAGGATGAGGACGAAGGCCAGGGTAGCAATCAGTCCCATCCAGATCACCTCCGAAAAGAAAGGGACGCAGTCCCAGCCGTCCGAGAACTTGTAGTCCATCACATCAAACGGCTGCAGCTGCAAGGGGAAACGATCTCTAATAAATTTAATATCAAGACATGACAAAAAGAATAAGCTCACCTGTTTCAGTAAATATACAAGTAAATTACGGCTACTGACTTGTTCCTGAGACTTAATCAGCCATCATTTATTGAGCCAAAAGAATGAATGATTCATCCATAAACAAGAGGCCCATGGGCCACATCGCTCACCTGAGGAACAATAGGTATGATAAAATCAGCTTAATGGAGTCATAATACAAACTATCTGGACAATGTACAATAATACATGTTGATCCTGTATAAATAAAATCCATTTTCCCCTGGATATTCTTATGTTTATAATCAATAGTCCCTTTTCTAACAGGACGATTTTATAGTCATATCATATGTTGAGTATTGCAGTTCTCAAAAAGATCCTTAACAATTGTTTATATATGGGATATAAACATACATAAACTCTGAACCTTCTTGTGAGGCCAAAGAATTGTCCTGGGGCCAAAGTCTTAACAATTATAAAGAATCATCTGGCTGATTAGTTTCTGAGAAGAAGATTTTTAAAGATTTACCATATATATTCCTTTGTTAAACTTTGAACCCCCATTGTGGCCCCACCCTACCCCTGGGGATCATGATTTTCACAACTTTGAATTTACACTACATGAGGACGCTTCCACACAAGTTTAAGCTTTCCTAGCTGATTTGTTTCTGAGAAGAAGATTTTTAAAGATTTACCATATATATTCCTATGTAAAACTTTGACCTTCCATTGTGGCCCCACCCTACCCTCGGGGGTCATGATTTTCACAACTATGAATCTACACTACCTGATGATGCTTCCACACAAGTGTCAGCTTTACTGGCTGATTAGTTTCTGAGAAGAAGATTTTTAAAGATTTACTCTATATATTCCTATGTAAAACTTCGATCCCCCATTGTGGCCTCACCCTACCCCCGGGGGTCATGATTTTCACAACTTTGAATCGACACTACCTGAGGATGCTTCCACACAAGTTTAAGCTTTCCTGGCTGATTAGTTTCTGAGAAGAAGATTTTTAAAGATTTACTCTATATATTCCTATGTAATAAAACTTCGACACCTCATTGTGGCCCCACCCTACCCCCGGGGGTCATGATTTTCACAACTTTGAATTGACACTACCTGAGGATGCTTCCACACAAGTTTAAGCTTTCCTGGCTGATTAGTTTCTGAAAGGAAGCTTTTTAAAGATTTACTTTATATATTCCTATGTTAAACTTCGACACCTCATTGTGGCCCAACCCTACCCCCGGGGGTCATGATTTTCACACTACCTGAGGATGCTGCCACACAAGTTGCAGCTTTCCTGGTCTTATGGTTCATGAGAAGAAGATTTTTAAAGATTTACTCTATATATTCCTATGTTAAATTTCGACCCCCAATTGTGGCCCCACCCTATCCCCGGGGGTCATGATTATCACAAATTAGAATTTACACTACCTGAGGATGCTTCCACACAAGTTTCAGCTTTCCTGGTCTTATGGTTCATGAGAAGAAGATTTTTAAAGATTTACTCTATATATTCCTATGTTAAACTTCAACACCCCATTGTGGCCCCACCCTACCCTCGGGGGTCATGATTTTCACAACTGTGAATTTACACTACCTGAGGATGCTTCCACACAAGTTGCAGCTTTCCTGGTCTTATGGTTCATGAGAAGAAGATTTTTAAAGATTTACTCTATATATCCCTATGTTAAATTTCGACCCCCAATTGTGGCCCTACCCTATCCCCGGGGGTCATGATTTTCACAAATTAGAATCTACACTACCTGAGGATGCTTCCACACAAGTTTCAGCTTTCCTGGTCTTATGGTTCATGAGAAGAAGATTTTTAAAGATTTACTCTATATATTCCTATGTAAAACTTTGACCCCCCATTGTGGCCCCACCCTACCCTCGAGGGTCATGATTTTCACAAATTAGAATTTACACTACCTGAGGATGCTTCCACACAAGTTGCAGCTTTCCTGGTCTTATGGTTCATGAGAAGAAGATTTTTAAAGATTTACTCTATGTAAAACTTTGACCCCCCATTGTGGCCCCACCCTACCCTCGAGGGTCATGATTTTCACAAATTAGAATCTACACTACCTGAGGATGCTTCCACACAAGTTGCAGCTTTCCTGGTCTTATGGTTCATGAGAAGAAGATTTTTAAAGATTTACTCTATGTAAAACTTTGACCCCCCATTGTGGCCCCACCCTACCCTCGAGGGTCATGATTTTCACAAATTAGAATTTACAATACCTGAGGATGCTTCCACACAAGTTTCAGCTTTCCTGGTCTTATGGTTCATGAGAAGAAGATTTTTAAAGATTTACTCTATATATTCCTATGTTAAATTTCGACCCCCCATTGTGGCCCCACCCTACCCTCGGGGGTCATGATTTTCACAAATTAGAATTTGCACTACCTGAGGATGCTTCCACACAAGTTTCAGCTTTCCTGGTCTTATGGTTCATGAGAAGAAGATTTTCAAAGATTTACTCTGTATATTCCTATGTAAAACTTCGACCCCCCATTGTGGCCCCACCCTACCCCCGGGGGTCATGATTTTCACAAATTAGAATCTACACTACCAGATGATGCTTCCACACAAGTTTCAGCTTTCCTGGTCTTATGGTTCATGAGAAGAAGATTTTTGAAAATTTCTTGAAAATTTTCATAAATTCCTAATTATCTCCCTTTGCAAAAGGGCGTGATCCTTAATTTTCACAAATTTAAATCCCCTTAGGCTAAGGATGCTTTGTGCCAAGTTTGGTTGAAATTGGCCCAGTGGTTCTTGAGAAGATGTTGAAAATGTGAAAAGTTTACAGACAGACGGACAGACGGACAGACGGACAGACGGACGGACAGACAGACAGACAGACGGACGACAGACAAAATGTGATCAGAATAGCTCACTTGAGCTTTCAGCTCGGTGAGCTAAAAACTTTCAATGCTATTAAAGTGAACGCATTCCTGTCTGAGGTCACTCAATTAATCAGGGTACTGAAGAACTGATGGGAGTTGATTTTGTCGATGTTCATTTATTTTAAAATCAATGATATGTTATTTTGCATGACAAGTACATGTAGTTTCTAATTTGATTTGAATTATGCACATTTTTATAAATGAATTTTTGCACTTTTTCGACAAGAATGTCGAGAAACCCCCATATGAATCATGTAAAATAATATTTAAATATAAAATTAATTCAATCAAACTATGTATCAGAAACAGAAATATTTCTCGAAAATTGCATGGATCCAAACAATATTGAACTCTAGTCTCCTTCAACCAAACGCTCGGCTGACACCGTAAATCTCTGACAAGGATTTACGGTGACAGCCGAGCGTTGAGTTGAACGAGACTATATTGAACTCTGGCGTAGGAATACATACGACTGCAAAAAATATTTAAATTGTTTGTACCATTTAAAATCTGACTATTTTCAAGGTATTTATAAATAAGTTTCCTTGAAAAACAATGCTTTAGCATACATTACATCGAATTTATCAATTATTTTCAAGAACTAAGTCTTGTCAGCAGCAATGATTTGTGCTGAGGTCCAAACACTGTTTCACTTTCGGTTTGTCTGAGTAACTGCATAGGAGAGTTGATTAAAATCAACTCCCAAAAATAAATTACCCTACACTGTATATTAAGTCAAAATGATTATTGGAAAAAGTTACTGTTGATTTACTCTTATTGACACGTTAACAGCTGATGATTGTGAATGCTGTACAGCTTATAACAGTTGAAACTGAAGAATTCTATCCCACTAAGTTCATATCAAAACAATAAATGCGTTATTTCTGATAACATGAGTAGCAGTCACTAGTAGACATTGACAGGAAAATAAATTGTCCACAAAAGGATGTACACATTTCCTACAAAAGCATTATACGCAATAAATAGCTGGACATATGGGGTTTCTCTAAGTTCTAATGTTGGGATCTGAGCTAACCTGAAATCCTTCGAGGGACATGGTGAAGTCGCTATTGCTGGCGACCAGTTTTTCTAGGGAGGAGCAGTGGTAGGAGAATCCCCACGGCGCTGATACTTTACTCAACGTCACGTTGTAGGTTGTTTCATTCCAGTTCACGGTGGCGTCATTGATGCTCCAGTATCCAGACACGTTATTCACGTTCATGATCAGACTGAGAAAGATATGACATGTACATTTCATGTCATCACAAAAAATGTGTCACAATAAATCTGTAATATGTTCATTACTTCAATCATTTTTAAGCTGTTTTTTTTTTCAATTCTCATGGGATAAAATATAAACTAACCGCGTCCTACTTTAACACGTTTTTATCTTTTGTTGTAATTAAATTCAATAATATCTAAACACAGTCATTATGATTAAGATTCATTGAACCAAGGAAGAGATACTTACCTCATTGTCATAATAATCTCCGAATTGTTTTTGTATGTAAAAGCCAGGCTATAAAACAAAATTGTCATCTACTGCAATTGATATAATACTATGCCAATATTGTAGTACGAGTCTAAGAAAGAGGTTTAAAAGTTTATAATAAAAAAATAAAAAAAAACTTGTAGAAAAAAAAAAATTAATGTCATATTTTACAGAACAGTGTGCCAACCCATCAATTTTCCTCAGTTTCATGAATGTTCAAAGTCACAGGTAAAATGAAATTTTCCTAATTGTTTCATTGTCATATGAAAAATGAATTCATACCTATGTCATGGTCGCATGTAAAATAAATTCATACCATACTATGTCATTGTCACATGAAAAATGAATTCATACCTAACTATGTCATGGTCACATGTTAAACTAGAACTGTCCTAATGGGACTAATACCCCCGCAAAGCTAATTTCAAATGGGACAAATAATTGAATTGAATAATAAATGTTTGGAACACATACAAATAAAAAAAATTCTAGAAATGTAATTAAAAAAAAAATTAGTTAACATAGAAAAATTAAAATCAAAATTGTCGGAATTTCACTGTAAATACAATATGTATAACAGTTATTCATTTACAAATTTATGTATCTGATGATATTTTTTTTAATTTGTTTTAAAGAAAAACCAACAAAATGACAATAACCCCTCCCTTTGCAGTAAATGGAAATACCAGTAGCCAAGCAATGCTCTTCTGTTGATAAAACTTTGAATATCTTTCTAATAAAAGTCTTGACAGATGCAATTAGTTATTTCAAATTTTCCTCACTTTCTCCTATTGTACAATGGAACTCCATATCAGAAAATTGATTCCATGGGACTATGATTTTCTTTGATGAGCTTGTTAAATTTAATAAACTCCCAAAACATTACCATAATTGCCATACTATGTAAACATATGTAAAAAAAAAAATTTAATATTACGAAAATTTTTAAAATTGCCAAATTACTACAACCATATTAGTAATTTTGAATTTCATTTAGATTAATGCCCTATAGGGTCACCTCATCAATTTACTTGACTAATAAATTTAAACAAATTCTAAAAATAGTTAACTTCTTTATTAATAATGATATTATTTATTTTTCTTATAATGATAGAAACTTTCGGTTAACATAAAACAGTTTTAAAATAGCCCCAAAACCACTGCCCATTTTACAGATTATCAATTTTCCCTAAAGTTAAACACATGCTCCATCTAAACCATGGCTCAGATAATGGCCCCCCTTGGGACAAATGAATTCAGCCAAACTTGTCTTTGATGTTCTTATTAGCTCCTAAGAATTTATCATTGACAATTTTTTTTTTGGCATTTTCAGTTGATAGAATACTTATGAAAAATAAATTTAGTTATGACATAAAGACAAAAAACCTCCATATGGATGTATTTATATAAATATATTTTAGAGTGTTTTTAATATTAAATACTATTAATTAATAAATCGAATCTGTAAGGATTACCTCCCTTACTTTTCAACATCAGTGTACAATATATAGAATAAGGAAAATGAGAACTGTTATAAAATCATAAAATCCTGTCTGATCTTAAAAAAAATTGCAGGTGCACATCTTCAGATGGTGATCAACATATGTACAAATTTTCATATTGTTCCATGCAGTAGTAAAAAATTATATAGGGGGTACAATGTCGCGTCTACAGACTGACCAACAGACAGACAGACAGGGTGAAACCAATATACCCCCCTAAACTTTGTTTGTGGGGGTATAATGAATTCATACCTAACCATGCCATTGTCACACGTAAAAATGAATTCATACCTAACTATGTCATTGTCACATATAAAAAAAATTTCATACCTAACTATGTTCCTTGTCACATGTAAAACGAAATTGTTACCTAATTGTGTCATAATAACCACAGGTGCTTGAGGACAGGATCGACCCCCCCCCCCCCCCCCACAAGATTATAGACCCCCGGGAGGGGGGGGGTCGATCCTGTCCTCAAGCACCTGTGATAATAACAGGTATTAAGAATTCTTACTATTGCTATTGTTGTAGTACGAAAGCTAATAATGTCACAGTCACAGGTAGAATGAATTCTTACCTACTAATTGCACTTTTACCTACATGTGTCTTTGTCACAGGTAAAATGAATATCAAACTGATAAATTGTCAAAGTTAGAAATAATTTCTACTTAGCTTTTCATTATCAAATGTTGGATGAATTTTACCAATTTTTAATTTTACGTGTGATGGTCAATGTAGGATCAAATCTTACCTGGCAGTTTTATTGTCAACACAGTCGTGACCTGTCATTGTGAAACTTTTAGGGTCATTTAGTTGAGTTGAGTTCCCTATGTTGATTGATCTCACATACATGAGGATGCAGGAGGAGTTGTACAAAGTGCCATTAGCATACTCTATAAATGTACCACTATTATCTGCCCCAACACTGAGTAGACCTCTCCTAGTTCGGACTTTGTTACTCTCTGCCTGTAACATAAATAAAAAACAATCATACATCGTCCGCAATGAGAACATCAACATTCTCCTAAGCTATACCTACTGTGATCGCTCAATTGATTCCGACAATTGACAGTCCGACAAGAATGAATTCATCACTCTGGTGCATAAAGTCTACTATCTAGTAAATCTGACAGATTCATGTTAAACTCACACCACCTACACATAAAGTTATCTTATATGTGTAGTGTATACTACTTGTGTGATAAACCTTTGTTTTATCAAACTGGTGATGCTTTATCAAATACTTCTGGTCCGAACTATTTTTGACACAGCCCCCCACTTCAACGCTTCAGTGACCTATTTTTAAAGATTTCCTGTATATATTCCACATCATTTTTTCTACTACCAAAAATTGATTAAAAATGGGCTTTGTCGAAGATTCACATCATAAATATGAAGGTATAAAACACATAAATGTGTAAAGAATAAAACTGTAAATCATGTTGGTTATCAAGGGGTTAATTTGAATTGTCGACTTAAAGCAACAAACCTAAATGAAATAGTCCCTACAGTATGTAAAAGTCTCATATGTACATACATAGTGCTGTCCCTTCTTTGCAATGTCTGATATAGCATGGTGAAAACTTACTGCTTTGGAGCTCGTGGCAGTGTAGAGAGCACTATATTTCACTCCCCGCTTAGCGAGCTGTTTCACCACTCGACCGATCGTCTCATCTATAAAATTCCAGACATATTTCATACAGCTACTATCATATGAGAAAGGTACACAGTTGTATGAAAAATTAATGAGCAATAATTCTAAAGCTGTAACAAATATCCATCACTTAAAATACTAAATATTCTACACTAAATTATAGACAATACAGAAACATGTCAGATATATACACCATGCATCAGAGTGCAATCTGCTAAACAGAAGAGAACAATAAAAACAAAAATTCTGACATTACAGCAAGGCCTTATGGAGACTTCATAATGTTTATCTAATGAATGTTATTAGCAAGCACATATACTATGATATCATTTAGCATATCAATGAACATAAACCAGATACTGAAGATCTTCTTGTTTTATTACCATTCTTTCTGAATCCTTCCTCTTCATTAGGACTGTCCGATATTGATGTCAATTTCACAATAACAAGATTGGGCAATTTGGAGTCAAAGTCAATTTTGCTAGCATCTTGATCTTTGACGTGGTGAACTTTGCCCTCAAAGGTTTTGATGATATGATCAATGGCCAGGCCTGGGAGGTGAACCGATGGAAGACTCAGTGAAGAGAGCTCATCCATGAAACCCTGCGATTGGAAAATTCATATAAAAACATTAAATACAACTACAGCCTCTTTATGAGGTTAACATGTGAGACTGAGGAAAAGCACATTGACAGAGTGAACATTTTGAGGTCAGCTAAAGGTCAATATTTCCATTATGTTAGCATATCCTAAAATTATGCAAAATAAATTGACATAGCAAAAAAAGCTGCAGATTCCATTCATGTGTATAAATTATGATACTTTAACAATATTCAAAGAAAGCCATGTCTCTCTTGGATGCCAGTTAGTTGATCATATATAAAATATCTGCTATCATTAGGATCATCTCAAACAAGGAAACACCAAAACTGTTGAAGATGTTAGTGTTCTGAGTTTCAATTGTAAGTTTGGATTCATCATACCTTTACATTCTTGAAAACTCCTCCATCACTTTCTGGGTTATAAACATCCGCATGCTGGGTAAAATCCTGCAGACTTAGCTGTCAAACAAAATTAAAAATACAATATTTTATTTCATATAAATATAAATAAATAATTTCTTTATCAGTAGTCAATAAAGACAATTATATTAAACAAATAAAATAACTATTTCATCACTGAACAATTTGAGCTAAACAGTTATAATACAAAAGTTGTTTGAAACTCCTACCTTATCCTGTACAAAGACAACAAGGTTCCCATTGTTTCCTGTAGTTAGCGGTTTCAGGTACTGGTTACTGAAGTCCGAGGAGACCACTGTTTGACCACCATTGCTTTGGGGAAGGTCGGCAAAGGACCTGTAGATGATTGATTAAAGAAATGTCAGATCAAATTAATAAATCTAGATATGACTCAAAAGTAAACAGTCTGAGGAATGAGGCCATGCCATATTTAAAATAAAAATATCTGTTTTAACTTTTGGTAGACAGAAACCTATGGATGATTTGCAACAATCTTGATTTTAACCTTTTTTAAAATATGGAACGGAAAAACTTTGCGAGAGAACTGTACTTGCCCCAGTGACTTAACATGTGATGCAATTTTCTTCAGAAATGAACTTTCCTTCGATTAGTAAAATGGGGGTGGGGTACAATATTTAATTCCACCTCCAAATGCGGATCAAACCACCAAGAGCTGAAGAGTTAGCTGGGTGACAAACCTTATTATATTATCATTGACAAAATCAATAAAATTAATCGGACTTTTTCTTTTTTATTAAATGTGCATATAAAAACACATACGTTGTTCAGCTAAAAAAGATCGGGATATAAACTAAAACGTGTAAATTTTAAGAGAATGCAGTAAATTTTTGCGTTTCTAGGCGGGCCAACACAAACTGACTGGACCCCGAGTACGGTATAAAATAAGATTAACAATTTAAAAAATAATATTAGATTCGAAATTTTCTACTAAAAACTACCTAGAAGAAGACCACAACAAAACCGGGACTTTAGTGGATAAAGCCAGGCAGAAACAGGAAAGAATTGCGATACATCTCAATACGCCCTCCATGTTGCCGCAGTCACGTGATAATGTAATCATATGACTCCTTTTCACTTACATTAAAACAAGCAAAGAAAATTATTTTGAATATTGAATATATAAAATTTACAGTAAATATATACTTTTTAGTCCCTTGTGGATTTTTATTTAAAAAAAAATTTACCCAGAGTTCTCGCGAAAGATCGCGAGATCTCCCTTTTTCACAAATCGCCATTATGGGTATGTTGTGCTTCTCACGTGGTTCTCGTTTTATGAAGATGTATTGAAAAGTGTGCAATAATTACGTGTTAGCAAGTTGATATAATCAACATTATACACCATTCTAACAGAATAATTTGATTTGGCGCCATCCTGGAATAAAAATAGTTAAAAAAATATTCTTTACAAATTACATTGTGATTTTTAATACACCTACAATATCATATGTAATTTAATTGTGCACAGGCCTCTTAATTTCCATCTACCGTTAGATACATTTACGGGCATAATCCTGTTACTTACTTCACGGAGTAAATAAGTTTGACGTTATTCCTTGAATTTCCTTCAACGTCAAATCCATCTGCATGCCTTCTCTATCGAATAATACTTCAATTCAACACATTAGTTAACGTCTGTCGAACAGAAATAAAGGCTCATCTATTTGCTTCAATCTTAGACCATCTGGCTGAATTTCAAATCATTTTGCAATGGAAAAAATGATGCAAGTTTCTTCTGATATTAAAATCGTTAACAGTGACCTTTTGCTGTAACTTAAGATTCCTTCATCTCAAATTAGACTTGTAAATCTGCTCCTCTACAATATTTTGTACAAGATCCATTAACATATCTTAGGGCCACTTGTGTTCAACCATTAAAAGAAATTGCAGCAGCCGAACTCCTGGCTAGTAGACAGAAAACTTGGCTTGTAGTTTAGACGTGTTTCTTTTTCATCGACAATCTTTACCCCTGAGGTGTGTTTTGTAGTAAAATTCAAGGCAAAGTGCTTTCCAGTAATGAACATCTTTATTTTAGTTTTACCTGGGGGCGATTCAACAGAGTTCATTTACAATTTGCTAAAAAATGAACTTAGAATAGGCTACTGAGTATCAAACTTCTAAAAAGTGACAACTGGATATTTTTTAAAACATTTTTAAAACATTAAAAAGTTTTTCAAACATTTGAAGCCCCAACCACTAAATATCTAAATATATTACACTCGATATCTCGAATACTGGGATATATCAGAATTTTTTAAACAGTCCCATATAGTTCAAGAGAAGCTTGACTGTACTTGAAGGAAAAATGCCTACCCAAATAAACCTGTTAAAGATATATATAGATGAGGCATTGGTTTAAGAATTAAAATCACACTAAACATTTATTTTGATTTAATAACTATTTGTCCTGTATTAAAACAGGTAAACCCAGGGGTTTGAAGACAGCTAGAAAGTGTGTCAACCACAGACGGGACCAGAAATGGCACGATAATGACTACAAGAAAGCCCATCTACCCTCAAGATGGGTCAAGCCCTTCCAGGGGTCCTCCCACGCCAAGGGAATTGTCTTGGAAAAAGTGTTAGTATTATGATACTGAATTTCATGATCAGCAGTGATCAGAAGTGTATAAAAACTTGTATAATTAAGTAAAACCTGGAATGAAAAACAGTGTAATAGATTGCACTGCAAGTAATTTGAACAGTAAACCTTGATTAAGTATTTGTTATCCATACAATTTTATACATAGCAGTGTATTTGGTCATGGCATTATCTTAAAAGGTTTTGTATTTTTCTCTGTAGCAACATACAGCTGAAATAGTATAAGACTCATATTGCAAGTTAAAAATTTGCATTTGTAACATACACTCAATTTTGCAAGTTAATCAGAGAAAAATTTATTAAACTATTTTCACCTCTGTATTAAAGCTATGTTATGTTGATTCCACAGAACATTCCAAATACTTGATAAAGTATTATATGAATTTTTCTTTTATTTCCAGTGGAGTTGAGGCTAAGCAGCCAAACTCTGCCATCAGAAAGTGTGTCAGAGTACAGCTCATCAAGAACGGAAAGAAGATCACAGCCTTCGTCCCTAACGACGGTTGTCTGAACTACGTAGAGGTGAGTCTATTGAGAATGCTGCATCTATATACCAACTATTGGCTGCAGTCATATCTTTTCTTGACAATGAACAATCCTCCACTTTTAAAAAAAGGAGTTCATGAATAGACTTGGTCTGACTTTATTACTTAATTCAGCATATAAACGGGCCAACTGACATTTTCATTTGAAGCATGTCCAGTGGTTGAATTTGAATAATAACTGAAGGAAATTGAAGATTGTACATGTGGTTGAGCTAATGCATCCAATCTCAATAATTTATACTCCTGATTATTTAGGAAAGGGGTTCAAATGCTCAGTACAGAATAATGTTATATATTATGATACAAATGCTCAGTACAGAATAATGTTATACATGTATATCATGATACAAATGCTCAGTTAGTACAGAATAATGTTATTTATAATATTATGATACAAATGCACATTACTGAATAATGTTATATAATATGATGCAAGTGCTCAGTACAGAATAATACATGCATTAATTATCCAGGTTTAGTCAAGGGTGACAGGGATTTACATCGGGTTGTATTCCATACCAAGAGGCCAAAGGGTGTGTGGAATACATCGTGGCAATAATCCCATACACCCTTGATTGGACCTGGATAACAAATTTATTTTCTATGAAAACCATATAAATCTGATTCCCATGTCCAATATCAAGGGTGTATTACACTTTCAACATATTCCATTTACGCATTTAATGCAAAGTTTATGACTTCGTGTTACTTACCTCCTGCTCAAGTCTGGTGTACGAAAATTTACACCCATCTTATTACCCAATCAAATCTCGTGTTACAAGCTACATGGGAAATGATGTTATATTTTATGATTAGAAATGGAGATCAATCAAAAATCTTCAGGTTGCAGATTGTGCTTCTTTTATTTGTTTTTTAAAAATATCCTTTTTGCAATTTTTGAATAAAAATATGCCATTGTTGTTTCAGGAAAACGATGAGGTTTTGGTGGCTGGATTCGGTAGAAAAGGTCACGCCGTCGGAGATATTCCCGGTGTCCGCTTCAAGATCGTCAAAGTGGCCAACGTATCACTCCTCGCTCTGTTCAAGGGAAAGAAAGAACGACCTAGGTCATAAATGTATATAATGCTAATAAAGAGTTTTTGAGGGAACTTTTCTTTTGTTTGTCAGATATTCATGAAGTCAAAAATCAAGACTTACAAGGCTTCTTTTCATTAAAGTCACTTGGGTCGTAGAAGGACCATTATATTCAATATCTTTAAGAGAATATTAAAGATTGTGCTGTACAGATAAGTAATAGGTCTCCAGGTCTTGCACTACACGTACAGCACCAACCTCGCTGAAACTTTCAGTGTTAGAATTGCATTATGAAAACGTCTTCATGTTAATGAGTCAAAAGCAATACAAGGTAGCTTGGGCACTGATTATAATATACAATGTACATTTCTGTTAAATATATAAAAGCCTTGTAGCCATTATGGCAGTGACGTTGAACTAAGTTTCAAGGCCTGGCCAAAAGTTAAGGTCATGGCAAACTTCTGTGAAAAAGAAAACTTTTACCCATGGGCTAAATTTTTTTTTCGTGGACCCTAACTGGCAGATACTTCACAAACCGAAATTTTGTGGGTAAAGGGTGTTTTGACCTTACTGAAAAAACAGTTTTTGACAATTATTTCTCTTCCCTTGGATCTTCATTTAAATACATGTACCTGTAAGTATGTAGGGACTGAGCAGTGACCTTGAATCAAGTTACTATGTCAAGGTCATGGAAAATGTCTGTATCTTACTTTTTCTCACATTGGTCCTGTCTGCTATAACTTCACCAATAACTGATCAAGGAAGTGCAATGACCCTGAACAAATTTCTAAGGCAAAAATTATTAAACAGGATCATTTGAGATGGGCCATCTCGATGATGTCTAGTAGAATTTTTCTGTCAGTTTGAAACGGGAAAGTGAAAAGCTAGAAAGGTCACTGTTGGGAAAAGCTTAGTCAGACGTATCCTTCTTTGGAGACCTGCATAAATAAATCACATAATGCACTTTACATTTGATACAGATAATTCTCTTGCACAGGTTACGCCTGGAATTTCCTTTCTATATAGTGTGCATTAAGGAATACATGTATTCAGATGTTTGTTCTCATTCACTTGTTGTGTGGATGACCAATGGCTGCGATTTCAAAATGGGCATCTGAATATGCTAGTTAAACATTTTTATTTCGGAAAAATACGTCAATTTTTATTTGTAAAACTTTTTCACGGATTTTGTCACTAAGAAAATGCAAATTTTTATAAAGTTTCAAAAAGGCTTCGAAGACAAATTGACGTTTAATGACATTCATGGCCAAATGTTTTAGTAAATTTTACAGTCTAATTGATACCATCTACAATATATACTAATTCATTGTTTTAAAAACAATTCTCCTGACACTGCATCGATTTCGTTATAATTACATGTAAGGTTCAGCGAATTTCTTTTTGACAGATCATTTTTACTGGGGCGCAAAGAAAAAAATTTAACGTGTCTTAAAGTTAACAAGGCTCGTAGAAAACCCTGCCTTCTGATTACGAAAAAAACCCCCCAACATTTCATTAACTTTGACTTTAATAACTAACTGGATTATGTCTTTACATGAGCACGGTAAGCATTTATATTCCATATGCACCCGGTCATCAAATATTAATAAAATTTGACGAACTTATTTTTCTATCAAAGAAGATTAAATATTTTACATTAATCAGTTAATATTATCACACCATCTTTGAGTCTGATGATTTAAAAATATTTTTGGTAATAAAAAAAGTACCCGTTTTTTTTTATAAAGTTTGTGTAATATCTGTAGCAATCGCAGCTTCTCGGATCTTTCCACAGAGCTTGGAAATTCCGAGCTAGCGGATCGGCACGACAATTCTAAAAAATCCGGATAGACTAAGGCTTTGGTTTTGTAATTTAGAGTGCTAGATCTTATGTCCGACTTGAATTTTAGAAGAAAACAATGAACCATCGATTGTAAGTTTGTGCTTTGATACGTTATGATATCCAGTAAATGTTTTAAAGTTTATCATTAAATGTTTATGATATATTATCTTAGGTATCTAAATATTGAAATATTTTTGTTGTTTTGATCAAACATGCTCTTTTTAAGCAAAAATATTTTTATTTATTTGATCGTCTGCTTAAATGTCCAATTTTCAGTTCAGGCATGTCAAAGTATTTTATCTTATATTACGTACCGTGTTTTCATGTTGTAAATGTGATGAAAATATTAAAAAAAACAACCTGATCTCTTAAATTGGAAGGCGTACTACTCTGATAAGTTTGTTAAAACTACACTGACTTTTTATAGTTTTGTCATTTATAATAAAAAAGTTTTTCACATCGTACATTTGGAAATGAAGGCGATTTTTGAATATTTTCAGTGATGGATTCAAGGTGAAGGACATTGACGAAGGAATCAGTGTCACATGTGATAAGTATGGGAACAAGTTCCAAAAAGAGTTTCATCGTATGTGGAAAGAACAAATCCTATGTGATGCTACCATAATGGTGAGTAATTCTTGATAGATAATGAAATTATTCTTAATTGCTATGTGCCGGTAGATATTTAAAAGTTTATTATTAAAGAGAAAAGAACGTGAATGATTATTCAGTCATATAACAGATAGATTGTCCCTGCCAAATGTCTCAGTTAGTTGTACTCTGATTGGATAACATTTATGGGTCCCTGGTTTGAATCCTAGTCTGGCCTTTCATGTTTTCTCCCATCCTGTTCCACTACAATTGAATATCATTCTCTTTTTCACCAAAGAGCCTACCGGTAGTTGATAGAGCTTCTGACTGGCAAAAATTAATGGTGTTCAAATCCCTGTCTGATGTGTCAATTTTTCTCTCATACTGTTACAATACAATAGATTATCAATCTATATCTACTCACAGACGGAGACAGGGGAGGCAATCCCTGTACACAAGGTTGTCCTCTCCATGCACAGTGACTTCTTCAAGGCCATGTTTACCTCTGGGCTCCAGGAAGCACAGGTCTCCAACCCGTCAATCAAACTCACCGAACACCCCGCAGACATCGTGAAGGGCATCTTAAAGTTCATGTACACAGGCTGTTTACCAGGTATACTAGAGTTTAAAATCTTTCTGGAGTTTAAGCTCAGCAGTTATAGAATCAATACAGCTCTGATTATCATAAATAATTTTCCAAAATATTGGATTGAATTTAGTGAACAGTTGTATTGATGTCACTCAAATTAGAAAGTGAAATATATCAGTAATCTGTAAACAAGATAAATGCTGTTGTTTAAACAATAGAAATTCAATACATTCTTTGGTGATTCTTGAGGGTATGAAGGTAGTGATATTGCAGAAAAAATACTTAACCCTTGTTATGCATAGAGTGTAAATAAAATTATTAACAACTAAATTACTGTTAATATGTACCGGTAACAATTAGTGGTTTATTCTTTTTAAATTTTTGGTGGAAAGCCGGTTCTGCTAAATCAAGTACATTGCTAAATGTCATTCATATATGTATTAAAATAGGCACATTCAAAGATATGGTAATTCAAATCAATACTAACTTGTTGAAAAATCATTTTCTGTCAAATATCCTAGATGCTAAATATAATACATATCAAGTATTGTACGTTAGATAGAGTAAAATTGGTTTTCTTAAGAGATAGAGGAAAAAATACTCAGTAGATGTAAATACATTGAGATGACTGACATTGTTTTTGATGAATTAACTAGATTTGAACAGGGAGACTGTTCAGGACTATATCATGCTGATGGACCAGCTACAGATGGTGTCTCTGAAGAATGCCTGCTGCCCATTCATGGAGGACAACATTGATACTAACAATTGTCTGGGTAACTAATTAAATTAAATTTAAAAACTCTTTATTTAATACATACATTTTTTTTTAAAACTTTAAAAGTTTTATATAGTACCAAATAAAATAATTTTTGTGTGTTTTATTTTTGCTAGATATACCATAATGTGGCTATTTCTATACATGCATATGCACAATAAAAATGAAGAACACAAGTGAGAAAATTACCGGTATCTATTAATTAACGAGTATCTGCTTAAGGCTTATTTTCACTTTTATCACATTAAGGCCTGTTCAGAATTAAGTACATCTACTTGATTTACCATTCTTTTTCCTAGATGTATGGATATTTGCCCAAAGGTTTTCCTGTGAAGAAATGCAGAGGAAATCTTTGTCTCACATTAAGCATCAGTTTGGATTTGTTTCTTGCCAAGAAAATTATCAGCACCTGGAGAGTGAAGCCCTTATATTTCTGCTGAGTCTGGGTGAATTGAACATAAGTATGTACATATGATCACTCATGTACTGGTACACAGAGGGTTGAGATAGAGTACTTTTACTTTTTAGTTATACTGTGGTTTCATTAATATTCAAGGGTATCAATTTTCATGGATAAAGTAAAAATTACAGTTTCAAGGATATGTAAATTCATGGTCAATCACCCTATGATATCAATACAAATTGTTTGTAGAAATTGCACTTCAATAAACATTTAATTTCATTGATAAACTTAACGACAAAAATAAACATTCAATGAATATTGATGAAACCACAGTAACTTTCACGAGAACTAATGACCATTAATCCTTTATGATATTGTCACGTAAAAAACTACATAACATAAGGGAAATTCACATAAGTTTGATGAATTGGTACGCTGTCATAAAAGTCATTGGAAAAGACACAAATTCATCAAGATAAAAGAAGCATGGAATGAATATCAAATATTGTTTATTTCAATAAGTTTTGTTGAAATTTTTTATAAAAATTTCAATTTTATTCAAACTTCATATAGTGCTATGGAGTCCATATAACTTAAGCCCTATTTTTTGTGTGGTTTTTCAGGTGGTGAGGGGGTGATATTGGACTCTGTGTGTGGATGGCTGGAGAACCACCAAGGAGCAAGCACTGAAACCATCTGGGACATACTGAAGTGTGTCCGCTACAACCAACTCACAGAAAAGGAAATCACTGAGTTTTCTGATCGAGTCTTCCAAGGAATGCCAGACCAACTGAAAGGCAAGAGCTTGTAGTCTAATCCCAGAAATCTGGACTGTAGTGTAGATCAATGTAATAAAGATTATCATTTTTTGTGTTTTATTCAGAATTTCAGAACTACATCCAGCAGTACAGAGCTGATGTACAAGATAAACCTCGAAATGAAAGAAAACACATTTATGTGATTGGAGGGTACTTCCAGTCAAGAACTGGGTCAGTATAGCTGGGATAAATACATGATCATTGGAATTTCTTGTGGCTTAATTTTGATATATTTAGCAGAAACCCCTTACCCTTCAGAACAGTCGAAGTTGTGAAATGATTTGAATTTACATGTAATACACACTTTTAAATCATAACCCCCAAAAGAATATTACATATACTACAATATTCATAAGCCATATGGAAAGAAAACAAATTGTTTTGATTGCCTTAACAAAAATATTTTGGTATCAAGTACCGGTACAAATTTTTTCAGCCCCTGCTCTCCACGCCTTCAAACTGTGGAACAATATGACGTCATAGAGGACACCTGGAGAAGCACAACCCAGTTCCCCGTGCTGGCCTCATCCCTGTACGCCGTGGAAATGTTTGGGAAACTTGTGTGTTTTACTTCCTACTCGACTGGCTTCATTGCAGCCTTTGAATTTGACCCTATCCAGCTGAAATGGAGGAACTGTTCCACTGAATTTCCTGAGAGTGTTTTGAAGACCATTCAGGAGTGTTTTAAGGAGACGGGTGCCCTGTGTTACTGTGAGGAGTCTAGCATGTTGTATGTGCTATGTAACAATAACACTTACGCCTACAGAGTCGTCTGTGATAGCGGGGACTTCAGTGTGGGTGCCACTCAGTGCTGGAGATACCCCATGAACCCGTCTCTGGCGTCATTTGCTACGGTAACCTTGGATAAAGATCTGTACGTCATTGGCGGGGAGGAGCGGCTATCTGTAAGGGACGTAACTCAGGTCAATGACGTCATGCGATGTAATGTCCAATGTCATGAGTGGACGCAAGTCACGCCTATGTTGGAACCCAGAGCAAGCTTTGATGCTGTTAACTTTGGTAGTATATCTCATCTTTTTAATATTTTCATTATCAACAAAGTGTGCCCCAGTTTCAAAGCAATCAATTAATATTTTTTTTGAAGATGAGTTAGGAATGGCTTCATATGATGAAGTTTAACTTACTTTAAACAGTGAAACTTCCGTGTGACTTACTGTAAATTCCTTATTTTACGCGAGTACTTAATTCCGCGATTTCACTGTTTGTTATCAAATCGCAAGAATATAAAATCGCGATCATCAATTTTTTTGTTATAGTTTCCTATAGTTCAAACCTGTTAAAAAAATAAAAGCGAGATTAAAATCTGCAAGGCTTTTCGCTATTTTACTTGGAAATTAAATCCCCTCTTTTAATTAAGAATCTACAGTATTTTGTTGATTTATTGAAGACTATTTTCAAATTAATGTGTGGAAACAAAATGGAAATTTGACAATTTTTTTTTTTTTTTTTTTTTTTTTTTTTTTTTTTTTTTTTTTTTGTGAGTGAATATTTTATTGGCTCAACAATTATGGTACATATATTTTTAGAACATAATTCAAAACGTTTCACAATAGAATAAATGATAAATAGCATGGAAACAGATCAATATACGAGTACTTTGGACATGGAGCTAAAATATTAACATTGATGTTTATAGTTAGTTTTAAAAATCGTCCTTCCTCATCAGTGAATGTATCCGTAACTTTAAAATCTAAATTTTGAGGTGTTAAGATTGCTACACCACATTTATTTGATAAACCATGTGAGAACAATATTCTGGAACCCCACTCTTTTTCCCACGTGGGGACAACACTTGGTGTGGTATGGGTTTCTTGTAAAAAAACAAAATGATTTTTGTAGTTTAACTTTAACCAATTAAAAACACAGTTTCTTTTTAAGGTAGCTCCTAGACCATTGACATTTAAAGAAAGTAGAGAAAAATTAAGATTCTGATTCATAGATATTGTTGTGTGTTTTCTTTACTAAAAAATATTGAATAAATGCATAAATGTTGAGGATAATATGTCTACATACCAGACATTGAACCAATACAAACAAAAACGGAAAGGGGGTGCAAAAAGAGATGGAAAGAAAAATTAACAAGAAGAGAATATTTACAACAAAATGTATATGACACATCTTAAATGTAGCTCTGCGACTTACTTGATAATGTCGTGTTGAATATTTATTTGAGCTTTACCAATTCAATATTCCTGATAAATGTGTATGCCGTTACAGAAAACAAAACATGTGTATACTCAATATCGGAAACATCAACATGACTATAAAAAAAAAACCAAAAATAGAAGCTCGGATATCCGAAAAGGCAGACCGAGTAGGTATAGATGGGGAACTAAAAATCCCGGATTAATGATAAACTTAAATAAATGATACCTGTATCAATACAAGATTATGTATATATATGTATATATATACATATAAATAATATAAGTATGTAAATAAAATAATAAATAAATAAATAAATAGGATTTAAATATCAGCACGAGGCATTCGAAGTCTGGTTTGTGCAATAGAAGTGCATGTGAATACAATTAAGTAGACAAAAATAAAGTAATAGTTTTGTCAGTATCTCACCCAAGTAAAGTATACCAATTAATCACTCAGTTTGCGCAGTGCATCAATCGCTACATTTTCCATAATGGAGAAGCGCCGCAATCCAACGTGTTTTGCAAAGAGTCTAGTGACAACGACGGCCGCGTTCTCTATGTTGTTGTCGCGCAAGGCACCGAGTATTTTGCGACCAGCGCCGTATTCGCCATCATCCTGGTAGTCCTCGTGGATCAGGCCAGATTTATCTCGAAAACGGTACACAAGAATGTTGTGATCCGCTCTGGCGCAGTCTGGGACGCTCACTACTTTCTTGTAGAAGGCTCGGATGTTCGCGTAAGTATTGACTGCGGCAGCTGTTGCGGTGAATTTGTTACCTGCTTCAGTAACCGGATCACTACTCACGACTTCTAGGGACTCGGTCTTCTGTTTCTCGTCATCGTCTATCAGGAGGATGTCTTCTGCTCTTGGTTTCATGACTTTGTCTCGATAGACTGTTCCGTTTTGGAAAACAAGTTTATTTCCCAGGATACGTGTGCGGACGTTATCTTCTTTGTACTTGTTACTCACCTCGATCAACTTTTTGCGGTTTTCAGTTATTTGAATGGGTTGTTGTGGGGTTATGAAAAATGGCAGTTTGGGGGTTCTGTCTTTCCTCTCTCGTTGTGCGCTCAAAATTTTCTCTTTATCAGAAAAGTTAATGAGTTTGCCTGTGATAGAGCGTGGCTTGTCTTGTCTTGTCTTGTCTTGTTTGTTCCAACCATTCCTGTGGATGTTGCTGAATTCGGTATTTATTCCAAAGTGTTCTTTTATTAGTTTTGGTATTTTGACAAAGAGGTTCTCTCCGTCTTCCTCTGCTAAATTGTGGATCATGAGGTTGTATTTCATGGATCTTGACTTCAAATCGACAATGTCGTTTTGGTTTTGAGATACTTTGCGATCTAAACTTATGACTATAGATTTGAGTAGTTGTACCTCTTCTCGGAGCTGAGCGTTCTCCTTACGTAGGGATTCCAAATCGTCAGCGTTTTCGACGTAAGTTTGCGCTAGACAGGATAACCTGTCATGGAAACCGTCCTGTTCATAAAGGTCATCTTGGATTTGCGCAACGTTTTTGGCTAAAGAAGCTGCTATCTCTTCGAGAGGGTTCGCGTCCTGGCTTTCATCATTGTCGTTCCTGAGAGAATCATTTCCCATACTTCGACTACGACCACAACCGTTTGATAGACTACGACCGGAGGGTAGACCACGACCGTTAGACAGACCTCGACCGTTAGGTAGGCCTTTGTATTGTGCCCACTCAGGTATAACGCTTTCCCTAGTGGACTCATGTTTACCAGAGCGTTCCAATGGTGAACAGTTTTTACGGTTGCTTTGTTGTCTTGTTTTCATACCTGACATAATGCAATGTTAAACAAAATCCAGAAATCCACAAAAATCCCACAAACTTGAACGAATACACTTTAGAATAGTTTCATACCACACTACACCTCACTCTTTAGAAAAAGTTTCCGATCACAAACGGCATTTTATGCTCAAAACATTCTGGTCAAGGAGCTTTTTTAAAACATGACCACCTACGTCAACGCATGCGCATGGAATTTTGACAATTGATTTTATATGATTTTTGAAGATTTTGGTATCATTGTACAGAGGTTGTTGTGTCTTTGTACAGCTGTTGATGTATTTGTACAGATATATTGTTTTCCTTTTACTTATGTTGGTATCTTTGTACATAGATTATGTCATATTTGTACAAATGTTGATATCTGTACAATACATTGTATCCTTGTACAGATGTCGCTATTTTGTACATTTACAGCAGTTGGTATTTTTGTACAGGTGTTGTTATATTTGTGCAATTGTTGTGTTTGAACAGGTGTTGCTGTCTTTGTAAATATGTTGCTATTTTTGTACAAATATTTGATAACTGTACAGATGTTGTCATCTTTGTAAAATTAATTTTAACTTTGTACAGATGTTGCTAACTTGCTATCTTTGTACATATGTTGCTATCTTTGTACAGATGTTTTGGTATATTTGTACAGATGTTGCTAACTTGCTATCTTTGTACAGATGTTGATATCTTTGTACAGATGTTTTGGTATATTTGTACAGATGTTGCTTTTTTGGTACATACAGATGATGCTCTCTTTGTACAGTTCTTGGTTTTGTTGTACAGATGTTGCTCTCTTTGTTCAGTTCTTGGTTTTGTTGTACAGATGATGCTCTCTTTGTACAGTTCTTGGTTTAGTTGTACAGATGTTGCTATCTTTGTACAGTTCTTGGTTTTGTTGTACAGATGTTTTAGTGTTTGTACAGTTCTTGGTTTAGTTGTACAGATGTTGCTCTCTTTGTACAGTTCTTGGTTTTGTTGTACAGATGTTTTAGTGTTTGTACAGTTCTTGGTTTTGTTGTACAGATGTTGTAGTGTTTGTACAGTTCTTGATTTTGTTGTACAGATGATGCTATTCTTGTACAGTTCTTGGTTTTGTTGTACAGATGATGCTCTCTTTGTACAGTTCTTGGTTTTGTTGTACAGATGATGCTCTCTTTGTACAGTTCTATGTTTTATTGTACAGATGTTTTAGTGTTTGTACAGTTCTTGGTTTTGTTGTACAGATGATGCTCTCTTTGTACAGTTCTTGGTTTTGTTGTACAGATGTTGCTCTCTTTGCACAGTTCTTGGTTTAGTTGTACAGATGATGCTCTCTTTGTACAGTTCTTGGTTTTGTTGTACAGATGATGCTATCTTGGTACAGTTCTTGGTTTTGTTGTACAGATGTTGTAGTGTTTGTACAGTTCTATGTTTTGTTGTACAGATGTTTTAGTGATTGTACAGTTCTTGGTTTTGTTGTACAGATGATGCTCTCTTTGTACAGTTCTTGGTTTTGTTGTACAGATGATGCTCTCTTTGTACAGTTCTATGTTTTATTGTACAGATGTTTAAGTGTTTGTACAGTTCTTGGTTTTGTTGTACAGACGTTGCTCTCTTTGTACAGTTCTTGGTTTTGTTGTACAGATGATGCTCTCTTTGTACAGTTCTTGGTTTTGTTGTACAGATGATGCTCTCTTTGTACAGTTCTATGTTTTATTGTACAGATGTTTTAGTGTTTGTACAGTTCTTGGTTTTGTTGTACAGATGATGCTCTCTTTGTACAGTTCTTGGTTTAGTTGTACAGATGTTGCTCTCTTTGTACAGTTCTTGGTTTTGTTGTACAGATGATGCTATTCTTGTACAGTTCTTGGTTTTGTTGTACAGATGATGCCCTTTTTGTACTGTTCTTGGTTTTGTTGTACAGATGTTGCTCTCTTTGTACAGTTCTTGGTTTTGTTGTACAGATGTTGTAGTGTTTGTACAGTTCTTGGTTTTGTTGTACAGATGATGCTATTCTTGTACAGTTCTTGGTTTTGTTGTACAGATGATGCCCTCTTTGTACAGTTCTTGGTTTTGTTGTACAGATGTTGCTCTCTTTGTACAGTTCTTGGTTTTGTTGTACAGATGATGCTATTCTTGTACAGTTCTTGGTTTTGTTGTACAGATGATGCCCTCTTTGTACTGTTCTTGGTTTTGTTGTACAGATGATGCTCTCTTTGTATAGTTCTTGGTTTTGTTGTACAGATGTTGCTCTCTTTGTACAGTTCTTGGTTTTGTTGTACAGATGTTGTAGTGTTTGTACAGTTCTTGGTTTTGTTGTACAGATGTTGCTATTTTTGTACAGTTCTTGGTTTTGTTGTACAGATGATGCTCTCTTTGTACAGTTCTTGGTTTTGTTGTACAGATGTTGTAGTGATTGTACAGTTCTTGGTTTTGTTGTACAGATGTTGCTCTCTTTGTACTGTTCTTGGTTTTGTTGTACAGATGTTGCTCTCTTTGTACAGTTCTATGTTTTGTTGTACAGATGTTTTAGTGTTTGTACAGTTCTTGGTTTTTTGTACAGATGTTGTAGTGTTTGTACAGTTCTTGGTTTTGTTGTACAGATGATGCTATCTTTGTACAGTTCTTGGTTTTATTGTACAGATGTTGTAGTGTTTGTACAGTTCTTGGTTTTGTTGTACAGATGTTGAAATGTTTGTACAGTTCTTGGTTTTGTTGTACAGATGTTGCTCTCTTTGTACTGTTCTTGGTTTTGTTGTACAGATGTTGCTCTCTTTGTACAGTTCTATGTTTTGTTGTACAGATGTTTTAGTGTTTGTACAGTTCTTGGTTTTGTTGTACAGATGTTGTAGTGTTTGTACAGTTCTTGGTTTTGTTGTACAGATGATGCTATCTTTGTACAGTTCTTGGTTTTATTGTACAGATGTTGTAGTGTTTGTACAGTTCTTGGTTTTGTTGTACAGATGTTGAAATGTTTGTACAGTTCTTGGTTTTGTTGTACAGATGATGCTCTCTTTGTACAGTTCTTGGTTTTGTTGTACAGATGTTGTAGTGTTTGTACAGTTCTTGGTTTTGTTGTACAGATGATGCTTTATTTTGTACAGTTCTTGGTTTTGTTGTACAGATGTTGTAGTGTTTGTACAGTTCTTGGTTTTTTGTACAGATGATGCTCTCTTTGTAAATTTCTTGGTTTTGTTGTACAGATGTTGTAGTGTCTGTACAGTTCTTGGTTTTGTTGTACAGATGATGCTCTCTTTGTACAGTTCTTAATTTTGTTGTACAGATGATGCTATCTTTGTACAGTTCTTGGTTTTGTTGTACAGATGTTGTAGTGTTTGTACAGTTCTTGGTTTTGTTGTACAGATGATGCTCTTGTTGTACAGTTCTTGGTTTTTTTGTTGTACAGATGATGCTTTCTTTGTACAGTTCTTGGTTTTGTTGTACAGATGATGCTCTCTTTGTACAGTTCTTGGTTTTGTTGTACAGATGTTGTATTGTTTGTACAGTTCTTGGTTTAGTTGTACAGATGTTGCTATCTTTGTACAGTTCTTGGTTTTGTTGTACAGATGTTGTAGTGTTTGTACTGATGTTGGTATCTTGTTCAGTGGATGCTTTTCTTGTACAGATGTTGCTGTCTTTGTACAGATGTTGCTATCATTGTACAGATATGTTGATATCTGAGCACAGATAATGATATCTTTGCAGAGATCTAGATATCTTTGCACAGATCTAGATGTAGTATCAGGTATATGTTGTTGTCTTTGTACAGATTTCAGTATATGTGTGGTGATATCTTGTACAGATTTCAGTATATGTGTGGTGATATCTTGTACAGATATTTGTGTATTTTACATGTTGTTATCTTATTACAGATGGCAGGATCTACGTTGTGGGCGGGTTTAACTCACGGAGACTACGCACTGCTGAGATGTTCTCCTCTGTGACCGGTCAGTGGACCTCAGTGTGCTGTATGAACAAAGAGAGGAGCCACCTCAAGGCAGCCGTGCTGTCAAACAAGCTGTATGTCATTGGAGGTATGTTATACAATGAATGTTTCTATGTCATTGGAGGTATGTCAGACTATGTCTGTTTCTATGTCATTGGTGATATGTCAAATAATGTTTTATATCATTAGAGGTATGTCAGACTATGTATGTTTTATATCATTGGTGGTATGTTAGAATTTGTATAAATCTATGTCATTGGAGGTATGTCAGACTATGTATCTACATGTATGTCATTGGAGATATGTCAGAAATTGTATGAATCTATGTCATTGGAGGTATGTCAGACTTTGTATGAATCTATGTCATTGGAGGTATGTCAGACTCTGTATCTATGTCATTGGAGGCATGTCAGACTATGTATCTATGTCATTGGAGATATGTCAGACTATGTCTGTCTCTATGTCTTTGAAGGTATGTCTGACTATGTATCTATGTCATTGGAGATATGTCAGAAATTGTATGAATCTATGTCATTGGAGGTATGTCAGACTATGTATCTATGTCATTGGAGATATGTCAGAAATTGTATGAATCTATGTCATTGGAGGTATGTCAGACTTTGTATGAATCTATGTCATTGGAGGTATGTCAGACTATGTATGTTTTATATCATTGGTGGTATGTTAGAATTTGTATAAATCTATGTCATTGGAGGTATGTCAGACTATGTATCTATATCATTGGTGGTATGTCAGAAATTGTATAAATCTATGTCATTGGAGGTATGTCAGACTATGTATCAATGTCATTGGAGATATGTCAGAAATTGTATGAATCTATGTCATTGGAGGTATGTCAGACTTTGTATCTATGTCATTGGAGGCATGTCAGACTATGTATCTATGTCATTGGAGATATGTCAGACTATGTCTGTCTCTATGTCTTTGAAGGTATGTCAGACTATGTATCTATGTCGCTGGAGGTATGTCAGACTATGTATCTATGTCATTGTAGATATGTCAAATTATGTTTTATATCATAAGAGGTATGTCAGACTATGTATCTATGTCATTGGAGATATGTCAGACTATGTATCTATGTCATTGGAGGTATGTCAGACTATGTTTGGTTTTATATCATTGGAGGTATGTCAGATTATGTTTGCTTCTGTGTCATTGGAGACATGTCTCAAGTATGTTTTCTAAGACATCAAACACCATAACGATCAGTAATTAGTTTGTAAAAACCATCAGCTGTGCTTTCAATTTATCATTTTGTACCATTTTGTGTAGTGTGTATTTTAGAGACTTAAAGGTCAATTTGAGCCTAAGAACTATAGGTTGACCCCCTGTCTTATGGGTTGGGCCTATATGAGTAAGTTCCCCTTATCTCTTGGCGCCCTTGCCCTGGTCGACAAATTTTTTTTTTTTTGGAGATGTCACACTTTGACAAGGTTTTGACAAAATAACGATATCTGAGTAATAAACAGCAGTTTCTGGTAATCATGATGTTATGTATTTTGAAAAAAGTTGTTTAATCTAATGTTTGCTTTACGTTTAAAAGAAAACCGCTTAACTTTGACATGAAAGTAAGTTCTAAGAGCACAAACATTGTAAAATACCCTTTTCTTCTCCCCATATCAATATTGATATACATGCAAAACTATTATGAAATAATCTACTTGTAAAATATTTTTGTCACCATAGAATGCCTGTTATTTTAGACAAGGGATTGTCTTGTGATTTGTTAGGGACATTTGTTTACTTGGCTGCTGTATTACTTTTTACAGTCGGTATAAATGACACCTTGCTTATTTTACAGGTAAATCATATTCGCGGTTTGAGGGCGGAGCCCGTAAGGTGTTGAGCTCTGTGGAGGTGTACGATCCGTACACGGACACCTGGTCCTTTGTACAACCCATGCTACAGAGCAGGTGCATGTTTGGTGCTGTGGTTCATTAGTATGAGCACACCAGAGCGAATGATGATTAGAGCAACCTGTAAAACAACCCGAGCTGGACTCGGGTTGAGGGATTGTATTTACATGTACACGCATACATATCACACATCAGTTTGATATGATTGTTGTAATGATTTTATTGGCTATTCATGTATCGTTTGATTCAGTGAGAAATTTCTGTGGAATCTCAAGCTGCTGGCCAAATAACCCTTGAAATCACGACTTGTTGCAATTGCGTTTGAATATTTCGACGACAAACTGTTCAGTTTTGGGTCAGAAGGGATGAAACTGTGAAAAAAATGCTTACTGCCATTTCTCTTTAATGAAATGAAACAAGGGTTGGACCAAAACACGGCATATGAAGTTGCCCTCTTTTAGACCAAATGCATTTTGGCAGGTAGCATGTACAGCGTCGCTTTAAAAATCAAATCATCATATACTTGTACTTGTAATGCATGAACTTTCACATTGACAAATCACGACAATGAGACATAATGCCATATCGACGCTTTGATATAGCAATAAACACTCGCAAGTGTGAAATATTTTCCTGACATATTTTCTTAAATGGAGGCCCAATATATATTATATATTCGTGAATATAACACGTGGTAATTCAGTAGTAGGTCACGTGTACGCCGTGCTGTCCACACATGTCCAGCGTGCACCCAGCCATAACTGAGTAATATACCAGTCACCACTGACGCTCACATCGTGCACTGTCGTGCTATGAGATCGTGCAGTTGGCCTTGTCCCGTATAGCGGCGTTGTTCTTTGTCGTGCTAGGAGATCGTGCAGTTGGCCTTGTCCCGTATAGCGGTGTTGTTCTTTGTCGTGCTAGGAGATCGTGCAGTTGGCCTTGTCCCGTATAGCGGCGTTGTTCTTTGTCGTGCTAGGAGATCGTGCAGTTGGCCTTGTCCCGTATAGCGATGTTGTTCTTTGTCGTGCTAGAAGATCGTGCAGTTGGCCTTGTCCCGTATAGCGGCGTTGTTCTTTGTCGTGCTAGGAGATCGTGCAGTTGGCCTTGTCCCGTATAGCGGTGTTGTTCTTTGTCGTGCTAGAAGATCGTGCAGTTGGCCTTGTCCCGTATAGCGGCGTTGTTCTTTGTCGTGCTAGGAGATCGTGCAGTTGGCCTTGTCCCGTATAGCGGCGTTATTCTTGCGTTTGTCCACCACGTTCCTCTTGTAGGACTCCAGCAGTGCCAGAATCTCCATGTGGTTATTCTCCTCGGCTATAGAGTACGGTGTCTTTCCGGCCTATAAACATATCCAGATAGAATGGAATTTTAAATGAAAGAGGAATCGTTATCAAAAAGTTATTAATGTGAATTTATGCTCATGCTGTTTGTCAGTTTTAATTTTATTTACATTTTCAAAAGCGAAAAAAGACACAATTCCATTGCTTATGTACAGAAAGTGCTAAATATTATATCAGTGATGTTGAAAAACTACCGTACTGTATAACTCAAAATATAATCGTATAACACCAATACAACCATTTGTATCCAAATACTATTTTTTTTTTGTTTCAGGGTGGCAGAAACATTACTATTGTCTCTTATAAAAGCAAACTATGTCTATTTATTACCCGAATAAAATATATTGTACATGTGTTCTGTCTTCCTTGAAAACTCGTGATTTGAATAAAGATTATACAAGACTTGAAAACCCACTGAATTTGATTATAAAATATACAATGCATGAAAATTTGTATGATTTAGAGAATATCGGCTACGAAACTCTGGCGAATATGAGATAACAGACACGAGAACTCACGAGATTTGGGATGGAGAAGATAGGTCGGTACCCTAGGAGCAGTTTGACGGTCCCCAGCTGTCCACGTGTGACGGCGAGATGGAGGGGTGTGTTCCCACTCTGTAAAACAAGAAATAATCCCATCCTATTTCCTTGTACTACAAAATAGTTAAATCCAATTAAAGTATGCATGTGGAATCTTTCCTTAATTCCAAGATCTGATTTTAAAAATAATTGAACGTTTAGAAAAGTTACTTGTATGTATGATATTTAATAGGTTCGCATTTGATACTGAAGTAAGATTTCAACCATTTTCATGGTTCAACATGATGATTGTACATAAATCAAATCATATGAATAGAACCCCCCCCCCCCCCCCCCGTTTATAATATGATATGCCGAAAGAACAAGCATTCCAAAATAAGGAGTAATGGGTGAATATTTTGCTGAAAACTGTTAATTGATCGAAATGTATGTTCACATCGTAGTCGATGCTTAGTCCTTTGTCGATTCTCCATTGTTTAGGGTTTTCAAAAATATCCAGCCATATTCAAATGCTATTAAGCGTCTGTCTTACTGTTTACAGAAACTCTTAAATGTTAATTTTCCGCGAGCCGATTTCTTACCAGGCTATTTACTTTTACCTTCTTTTACAGTGTACATTTGCTTCTTCCTCCTCAATCAGTTTTCGACCAACTGGTTTATTTGTAGTTAAAGCTTTTTACCATAAGATTTCTACAGTTTGCATCTACCCCTTTCTCGATCAGTTTTTCCGAGAAGTGATTTCTTTCACAACCTGTTTGTGCTGAGCCACATAAGCCTTGTTGTTTATTATTAAAATAACCAAGGTTTACATCTACATATTACATCTCCCTTTTTCTCAATCAGTTTTTCCATCAAATGGTTGACTGTAGTCACAGCTTTTGACCATAAGTGTCTTACAATTCACATCTGCTCCATTCTTGATCAGTTTGTCAACCAAATGATTCTAGCTACAATCTATACTTACTTTAAGCGTCCTACAGTTTACATCTGCTCCCTTCTCGATCAGTTTTTCTATCAACTGGTTCCTAGCTATCGGGTCGTTTCTCATGATGGCTTGGTGTATTGGATACAACCCATTCTACAAGTAGACCGGATTGTATTTTAAAACTCACCATAAACATGACTTGTACAAAATTGTCGTTTACTAATTAACAATTTTTAATTGTCACTCATTGACAATTAAAAATTGTTAATTAGTAAAAGAAAAAATTATATTACTCAGTAAATGCATTGAATAAAAAAAACCCCGACGTACAGCGTTCCTGATATTAACATTTGCATCCGGGTCCTTAACAAGGTCATCAAGTCCATCCTGGTCCTTTCTTCGTTCATCTATGTTGCTGACCTGTAAACGAAAACGACGTAAGTCACTCGTAACAAGTGTTTTACAGTATTGGCATCAACTGTATTATAATTTGAGGGGACGTTTTATTTATACTACAGGCATTAGATTATGGCGAGTCTCATGTTATGCAATTTCAATAGCAGATTTAACAGCTTCTCAATCTTTAATAAATTCATTCTGTAGATATTAAAATACCAAAAGATGAAATCAAGCAATTCCACACACAAACCTCGTCTAGGGACCCTGTTCTTCCTCTGTCTTGAAGTTTTGTTGGTTCCTTTAAATAAACATGTAAATTAATACAATAAAATATTCAGCAACTCTTCCTATGTACTAGTATATTGGCTTACTAAATTGATATACCAATATGATTCATACAGCTTACCGGGTCCCTTGCTGTGAGGGGAGGCTTCTTTGGCGGTTTCTAAATACAAACAGAACAAATAAAAAGCGTATCGTTTATGCATCAACGATTTCAGGGTAATTGAGACTATTAAGTTTTATTAAGAAATATTCACAAAAACGCTCATTGTTTTGTCTTAATTTGACGAATTTAAGGAGGCTGGGGGTCAACAAATTAGCAATCGGACCTATCTTAAATCTAGAGGTATAATACTTAAGCTATAAACTTTTATTATTAAAAAATATCATATTTTTAAGCGTTAAAATAGGAACATTTTCTTCTATCTTTATATAGAAATCTTCATCTTTAGGAGATCAATATACCCAAAAAATGGCCCTGACCCTCCAGCTCTCTTAATTGTGATTTGTGAATCATAAATCGAATGCATTTATATATTCGTAGCGAACTAGGTTAAACGCCCAATACTTATCTAAACGAGCGATAAACCCTACTGATTCAAAATAAATTAGATACACAGAGGACGAATGTTTAAAAAATGTACACATTTTTAGAATTTTTTTTACATAGCGTATAAACCATTTATTCTGGATATCATTAATGTTTGCAATAGACATGGATACAATACACCATACACACCGTAGGTATCGGCGCTGCAAAAAGAGAGAGGAGCATGAAATGAGTTGTAAATAAAATTCTAAAAAGAAATATAATTTTACTGATATTATTGATTATGATAGATAATGAAATTTTATATTCATTTACAGATCTGCAATATGTATATTAGAGACAAATGGTTTTAACCTGTCTCCTCCTTTCTGATATCATTCAGCAATTCCATCATCTTCTCATCTTTATTACTTTCAGCATAAAAGTATGGCGTTTTCCCATCCTTAAAAAATCAATACAATGATTCACAAAAATCTGCAAACCTCACGCTGCACTGTGAATGAAATAAAAAAAATTCTGTCATGTTTTAAAACATTTTTCAACCCAAAAGAAGTGTTATATTAAAACAAGTAAAAAGTTTCCTGGCTGACTGTGTTTAAGTAAAAACACGTGACAAACTTTGCAGAAACTGAAAAAAACTACTAAAGAAATAATGATTTTATTTCATACACAATTTTCCGAATTTTTCCGAGCTTTGCTGTTCAGCAGAATTTTAGCGATCCCAAGCTGCTTCCGTATAACAGCCATGTGTAGGGGCGTGTTTCCTTCCTGTCCAATTAAAAGCAGAACCTTCATTGGTACATTGTCGCTCTTAACATGCTATCTAATAAATTTTCTGGGTGTTTCAATTAAAATGATTTCAATACTTAGCTTTGATTTGAAGAAATGGACACATACCCTTAGTAAGAGCTTTCCCTGCATTCTCTGAAATAAACATATATTCATTTGAAAACCCTGATTCCTTATTCAACAAATAAATCCGATAACATCCAAAATTTGCATTGCATTCATAAGCAAAAGAACAGTATTTTATTTCCTGCAAGTTTAATCATTCGTTTCGGGTATACATGAACATCGCATGTCATCTTTTGAATAGCTTGGTTCCCGAGGCCTCTAGATATGCAAGCACAAAGCTGCACTCTGAATCAGTAGACTAATCTTTTGATATATCATTTTCTTTGACACTAAATTAAGGAACTCTATTACCGGAAGTGCTTTAGCGTTGACGTCAGCTCCCCGACTGATGAGTCTCTTGACGTACGTTTCTCGGATTAGCGGGTCGTTCTCCATTATGGCCAGATGTAGTGGAAATAACCCGCTCTGCAAAATTGCATCATTGAAAAATAAATCAGAAACTTTATATATTTTTTTCCATTTTGCTATAGAGTATACAAGATACCTTGTAAATACTAGTAGTCTTTAGATAATTTGTATCAGAATCTACTTTAATTCATGTTCTCATAAAATTGTCCTCTTCTATTTGCCAGCCATTAGGCGATTGGTAACTAATCGGTGACTATTGTTTTCTTCAAGTAAACGCCAGTGTTATTCATTTGTCAATATGCTTCAAAAAGTCAGCGGGAAGACCAAGAGGTATTTAGTTCATTGATATTGAATTTACGGAGACTTCAACGTTGTAAATCTTAATTTTACCTTCGTTACAGAGTAGTTAATTAAAATTGCGGAGGAAATGATTTACACCATAGACAACACTCAGTTGTACTGACTTTAATAATAAAGAGACATACCTGACTCTGGACATTAACGTTGGCATCCGGGTCCTGGAGCAGCTGTTGTAATTCGTCCCTGTTGTCAGGCTAGAAGAGGTTAAGGTAAATCGTAATTTAATGTTGTTTGTTTACATGTTTGCATTTGAATACTCATCTGAGCTAATGCTTAAGTTCAGAGTATTTATTGTTGTTTTTTTTTTTAATCCGTGATATGTATTCTAAACTAAATGCATTGTTAGAAAAATTAACAAATCATTTTAATTTTTGAACATATAGTCAGTTCATAAATGAACTTTAAAATTAACGAAGTTTCATTCCATGCTGTGTGGTTTGTCCTGCTGAATTGTAATTAGATTGATGTTCAGGTACACATTGATTTTGTACCTGTGTCATTGTATGCTATATTCAGATATGTTCCCACATATTCACGTGCCTCTTCAGTTTTTAGCCGAATAAAATGTATCTTTTTGTCCCTCAGATCAAACTAGAACTATATAATGTATACCAACCATACAGGTACAGTCAAACGTCGCCATCTCGAACATCGATATATCGTATACCATTAATATTCTGAAGTAAGTTAAAATTCAGTGCTTCTCTATATATACTTTAACCTCGATATCTCGAATCACCTTATATCTCGATTCCATCGAGTTCGAGATAAAGTATTTTGACTTTACACACAGATGGAAAGTCGAATTGAGATATTTATTTATTTAATTATTCAACACATTACCAGTATTATTTTTATTTTTTCAGTAAATTTTATCTTTATATACTTTGTATAAAAAATAAAATTTTGTTCATCTTTTAAAGAACTATTATATCAACAGGGTTTACTTGTTTCTAATTTTGCATTCGAAATTATTTACAATCCAGAATTGACTTTAATAATTAGGTAGGAATCATGTGAGGTTAGAATCAAACGTGTACAGAAAAACAACGCAAATAAGTTGATGTGATTTAAGCTTCCTGCGAAAAGGAACAAAACTCAGATTGTGAATTAACTTCAACAACTTCTTTTCCTCACAGAGGAGTGCGTGTTTAACTTCAACGACACGGGAAAAGGAAAGATACATAAAGGTAAATAATCACACGCAACATTACCTTATTTGGGTTTTCCTCTACGAAGAAGATAATAACATAGTAACAATTGATAATGCAAACAAACCACATTAGAGAAATAAATAATTTATTATAAAGTAACGTATATCATAAAACAATATTGTAGAATAAATTATGAAGAAATATCACATATGTATATAATGACTTGTGTGTAGTAAGAATAAATAAATAATAAGTAACAGTCAAATACACAGAGACACAATCTGTGTATTTATTGACAGATAGATACAAGAAAACATTGGAACGCCAACACGTAGGTTCAATGACAGAAATAACGTCATTAACATTTCACGCATGTGCAGAACGCATCTGTATTGAACGACACGCAAAAAGAACACAGGAAGTGCAGTTTTTTCTCAGATGACGACACAATAGAATAGACATGCGCAGATGGCTTGGTCATAAGATGACACAGGTGGAAGATTTATTACTTCTTTCGGCGTTACGTTGCTCCTCCTTAAGTAGTCTCATCATCTCGGAGTTTCCATTCTGTTCCGCGTAGTTGTAAGGTGTCAGGCCCTCCTTTAGAGTAAAAAAAAAAAACACCGGGTAAGTAGCCACAAAAACTAATTTTATTTTATAGTCATTTCTTTTTTAATCTGTTGCATGCATTTGTGAATAAGACATTTGCATGTTTAAATAAAAATCAGGAAGTATGCGTGTATCTTTTTCAGTTTAACGAACATTTTTACGTATGAATATATATGAATTGATACGTAGTTGTTTATGGTACAATAAATAAACGAAGACATCTTGTTTGGTGTTTGACTTATCAAAATATTGGAAGAATATTAAAAAAAATCTCCCATTAAGGCATTAAAAGGAAATTAAAAAGATCATATTTGTCTTTATTTCTTTAAATAGTATACCTTAGCATGGAAATAGTAATAAAAGTTTACAATTTTATATCAATATTATTTATACAAATTAATGTACCAAAATTTTGGGGAGTTGGAAACTATAACATGGTTTTCCTATTCAAAATTTCAAAGGCTTTATTTAGATAAAATTTCTTAAAGATTAACAATGATGCAGGATTTTTTCAACAAATCTGAATTAATTATAAGGTACTTAGGTTTTAGAATGTGTTCATGAAATATGATTTGTGAAAAAAACAAACATTTTTTTAAATGTCTAAACAGATTTGTGTTAAAAAGTTTGTATTTCCTCTTTTATTCAATAGTCAATATTTTTGCTTTCCTGTCAATTTTTAAAAAAATACATACATGTATAAATAAGTAATCATAAAATGAAAAAAATGAAATTTTTCAATAATGGAACCAAAGAAAAATAATCAAAATATTTTCAAAATTTAAGTATATTAGGAGACATGCGGACTAAGCCATATCAATTTTTTGTTTTGATGGACAACTTTTGGTTTAATCACTTCATTGTAAAACATAAATCTAAAATCTTGAAAAAGATGTCAGTGTCACATCATTAAGTTGAGGGAGAAGATAATGATTTTGACCTAACCACGCTGTGAAAACATGACGGCCAAATTTTATAAAACTGATATAAACACTTGGAATTGATGTCTGTTTGACTGCGTGAAAATGTCATGGATTTCTATATATTAGAAGTATGAGGAGACTCCTTCCTTAAACGACTTGTTTAATTAGCTTCATACGTTATTGGTGGGAGATATTGCGGGGTCATAGGTCAGGAGTATCCGGACCGTGTCCAGCTGGTCTCTGGCGGCAGACATGTGCAACGGAGTATTTCCGCCCTGAAAAGGTATGAAATCAATCGCTGAATATTGTATTTCATAAAGTTAACGAAAAATCAAAATATTTAACGATTAAAATTTGAATATTTTTTTATATCTGTATATTTACATTTTCTATTGTCTTTGCCTGTGATAACCCTACGTATCGATTTTGTACTATATAACCCATAACTTCAAATGACGCCAAATTGAGGCGCCAGCGGTATTTGCTTATTTATATTTAAATATTTAAGCGTACCATGGCTTAGAATCTTATAAATATAAATAATAAGGAATCATTCTTTGAACATTATGAGGTGATATTTCGGTCGGGGCGTGATCAAATCTATCATAAAGCCCTTCGGGCTTTATTGGACTCAAAGAATGATTCCTTATTCCTTAAATAGAATTCATCTTCTAAAAGAGATTGAAATAGACTAAAATTTACCACGACCACACCGCCCTCTTTAAATTGTTTAAAATATAATGCAGGAAAAAATAATAATGTGAACACACATTGCATACAAATTTGCAAAAAAACTGTATCGCCTTGCCAAAAAGAGATATGGTAATTAAAGAAATCTAGACTTAAGGCGTGCAATTTACAGAAAATCTATTAGCTGTGCATGTAAGATTTATATTTATGATGAAAGAACATATAGGATTTTCAAAATATTCGAATCAACTTGAAATCTAATTTTTAGGATATTAAAAAGTATCTTTGATAGTTCATGTTATTTGCGAGAGGTAACGAAACACCTGGAATAACTACTGAGGTAAAAAAAATGGGTTAAAACAGTCTGGAATAAGAACTAGGTACATGAATTAATTAGAGAATGTATTCATTAATTAGTTAATTAGATAATAAGAGATTATATGAAAATAAGTAATTTTGAAGTAAAACTGCAATGGAGGTACCGATGACACCCGCATGAGATATCATTTGTAAGCCAATGTAAAAAAAACCCATTCTGTTTATAATTGTCAAATATTGTTTACAAATATACTTTGTTTAAGTAACGTGGGTAGTCAAAATTTTCCTTGTTCGCGGGGACGTAATTTTCGTTACGAAAAGCAAGAAATTAAGCATTGAGTGCTTATCTTTATATTCATACTGATGTCTACTTTAATAAAATATGTATTGTCGTTGTAAAGTCATTATTTACGCTCCTAGTCAGGTATATGAAACCTACATGGAGCAGCCATATTGACATGTTATTTAGTTCATTTCCGGAACTTAAATTATAGTGCAAGAAACTTTGTAGAGAAAAATATCGTTATTATTTTTTAAATGCACATATCAAATTGGTTTATATATAAGATTAAACGTTTGATTTAATCTTACAAAAATAAATATATTTGAAACACGTGGAGACGTTTATATCTCTGCACATGACGCATTAATTATCAAAGTGTATTCATAGAAAATTGAACGTCGCAGATTTCCGATGGAAACATACGGGGAAATATAAACTGAACGTAAATATTTGTGCAATAACCCGGAAGTGTAAGACACGTCCTACTATGATAATTATCATTAAACAAACACACCTGAATAATCAATGTAGGTGAGTGAATGATTTGCCAATCAGTGTATGTGCACTGCTAAGTGAATGATTTGTAAAATCACAGAAAAGCCACTCGGTGTCTGTGCTGTGGCATTATCAGAACTGGAAAGAATACCTTCAAAATGGATTTGCCAGTTGCTTGCTTGAAAATGTTTGGTAAGGAAAAAAAATGCAATAAACATAAAATGATATATAAAGCAAATTTTACAACTGTTGAATATGCATCTAACTGAAGGCTGCATGCGCATATAGAAAGAAAGAAGCAAGAAATAAAAGTAGGCTAAATTATGACGTTCGTGTATATACCTCATCATGATCCTCATTCTGTTTTAAAGAAAATTTGTTTGCATTGCTTAATAGAGGAAAAAATAAAACTGGTCCACTTTAAAATGAACAATAAACTCATATCATGATTTTGTTTGAACCCCCTAAGAATCCCATTGATATTGATCTATTCTTTTCGAGAGGTTTTCTGTATTTTGGACCTCTTTGTGACTTTATAACCAAAATTCCCGCCCCAGGTTTTAAATTAAGAGGGATATCTTGTACACATAAGAACAAATATTTCTCAAACTGACTGTTCTCATTGAAAAATGTATGCATATTTCTTATTTCAGACAATTCAAATATCGGACTCCTACCCCATTTCTAAAAAGAATTTACTTGATAAATATAGAACTGAAAAGACAACTTTGGGTTGATATAAAGAGGTTTATCACATTTCACACACATTGTTTTGAACTGACATATATTTTTTTCTATGAAAATATAACGTCATTGTGCCTCCATAGACATAGGATGTCTAAGTAGTAGACTGAATTGTTCTAAATATTGCTCATGTGTCGACTGATAAGAACACAGAATCCTATTTTGGGAGAAAGCTAAAACATAAATGAACTAGCTTTACCCTTTTTTCAACAAATGGTTGTAGAATGAACAAAACCTCGTGTTTTAGTATTTATGAAAACTTTATATAAAACTTTGCAATCGTATATTTATGTTATATTAACTCTACGTGAACATTCGATTCTCTTTTATTTACTTTTACTTATTTCATGACCACGGAATAGATATGACCCTTTACAAATTGGAATGGCCCCTCAGTCAAGGACACTATAATATCACAGTTTTTTAGTGAAAAATGTGAAAAGATAACATTCAGACGAATAATCAGACAGTGATTACAAGATTATCTACAATGATTGTAAAAATCTCACGGGACCTTTATCTAAATTTTGCGTTTTGATATCATAAACTATTGAATCGTCTTTTCATCATATACTGAAAATGGATGAAAATAAAGCTTCCAGAAAAAAAAACCAAAAATGAGTATCGAACATACCGGGATGGCCTTGACATTAATGTCGGCGCCTTTGTTCAGAAGTTGCTGTACCATGTCATTCCTGCTCACAGGGTTATTCCTCAGTATAGCAACGTGTAACGGAAACAGGCCCATCTGGAAACACATATACAAGGTATTAAGAAAGATAATCTGGATCCAATAAAAATTCAAGGTTGAACAGTGTGTGTGTGTGTGTGTGTGTGTGTGTGTGTGTGTGCCAACAAATATCTTTTCAACATTAATACATGCTATATAGACAGATGAACACAAATGTAATCGTCATGTGGAGCATCCATCAAGAAATTAAACATTGTTTTTCCCGAGTATTTAATTAGCTACCACAACTTGTGTGTTCGGACGGTTTTGTGAGCCAAAATTTCAATACCATTAAAAACGATATTGTTGTCATAGGGATGACTCTCATGTTAACAACCTTTGGAGTTTTTAAAGCCGGTGGATGAATGGTTCAGTGAGATATATAACTTACCGAGTTGGGAACGTTGAGGTTGGCGTGAGGATCGTTCAAGAGAGCGTCCAGCTCGTCCGTGTTGTCATCTTCTATTGCTGATGTGATTGACTCCTTAACAAAGAATAACCACATGTTGAAATATTGAAAGTATTTATACCTAAGTACATTGTAATTGGAGCTAAATTCAACACGACTTACGATAAAATGCATGCAAGATAAAATAAAAATGATTGTGATATCATTCTTTTGATTTAAATCGTATATATGAAGCACTATATACGAGGGTTGTCCAAAAAGTTCGTGGACAATCGCATTTTCGAACTTTTTGGACAACCCTCGTACACAAGGTATTTAAATGATTAAATGAAAACATTAATGGACTGAAGAAGAAAAGAACGGTGGGTATAAAATACAATGAATAACAAAAGTATACCAAAACCCGGATGGAATATTAGGAATAGGCTGAATAAATGCGAATGAAATATAAGGGGTTGAATGAAATAAAATATGACAAAGCCCTTCTCCTTTTGTAATTGTACGTGCGGTTATATCAAGGAAATAAAAAAAATATGATAAGTTAGAGAGCGAGACAACGTTGACCTCACCGCACTTGCTGATGGTGGCCTCGGAGTGGGCGGGGTCGGGGACGGCTACAAAGAACGGTCAAGGTCATATAAAGTTTAAACCAAAATTATTTAATACAAAAATGCCGACTGTTTGTTTGAATTCACTGTCCATCCCGAGAACTAGAACACATTGAATTATTGGTATTTTGTTTCCAAATTTAAAATAAGCATTTTAATAGGTCGAAATCATCAAAGTTATGGCTGTTATTAAAATAATCTATCATAATATATGATGTAACAGTAATTTAAAAGTATCTTTAAATAAAGCAGTTCATATTAATAAGGAAGTACTTAGTTATAATATGAGATTAGTAACACAAAAATGTCAATACTCAATTGGTAATACTTTTCTTTACAAACACTAAATGCATATTTGATCAATGAAGCATCTGTAACCTAAAGCTAAGTACATGTAATTTAATTGCATGCAAACAGGGGGCTTTACTACTTTCTAATATAACAAAAGCATATTTGGTTGTTAAAATAAAAGCCAGTCGGTAACTATGTGGATTTATATCTTTTAAAAATTCAGATCATGCAAGAAAAACAAACAATAATAATGGAACACTATTAATTAGGATAAAGAAATTATTATATTGAAAACAAAATTCCTTCATGCGCGGATCTAGTAGGGGAGGGATCGTTGGGGTATGATTCTCTAGAGACCCATAACCCCCGAAATTTGAGGCAGTTAATTATATTACGTATGAAGAGGGCTAAGTGGTCATAACCATTGCTAGATATATCAAACTTCATGAGACGAAGAGCTCTGCATGATTATAAAGGGAAACATTTAAATATTTAGATTTTTTAAAATAACCATTTTTAAAATGGTTAAAAATCATAAATTTAATTTTAAGATGTTATGGGTAATTTGTTGTGCATCCAGCCTCATTAAGTTTATACTTAAGACAAACATTTAATCCCTCTTGCGTGTTAACGAAGATTTATTTACCTATAAATCAAGTTTTGATTAACATGTTAAAAAGTTATGGTAATGTTTAAACCAAGTTGTAACTGTCTAAAATAATATTTTTAGTGTCGTCAAGGAACTAACATGTTTTGTATATCTATGTATGAAAAAAATCTTTTATTGCCGCCATTTTACCTTTTATAATTATCACGTGATATAAAGTCATTCAAGCCCGCGGCAAAGAATATAAGATTAGACAAAGTGAACAATGGAAGTGGTGGAATGGACACGGTCGACATGTATAGTAGGTGCACAGTAAGAAATGCTTTTGATGTTTTGGTTTTGATACAGATATGTGGGAAATGAAGAACATAATGACAGAGTACTGAATTAGTTAGTTTGCTCTGTTGACGGTTTATCGTTGTGCATTAAAGTTTTCAATGAGTTTAATTTACTCGTGTATTCAATTGGGCACTTCATTAGTACTGCAATGAATTTTTCTAAAACAAAAGCAAATGCTTTGTAAAAAATAAGCTGAAAAATTAATTTACGTTATTTAAATGCGATAATGAGTTTGAACATCGATCGATCTATTTATTTTAATGTAACCATCGACAAAAAGAGCAACATAGATTGACAATATATTAATGCCCGAAACTTATAACCTCTTGACCTCGTCTTGATGTTATGCAGAAATAACAACAATTTCTCAAACACTGACATAAAAAATCATCAATCATTAACACTGTATGAATGTATCTCTCTAAGTAATGGAAAATTTGGGAGAGAAGGACTTAATCTTTCTCTTATTTTTTGGGGTAGAGGGGGCGGAAAAGGTGGACCCGCTGGAGAAAAATCCTAGATCCGCGCATTCCCCATGGTAGTAACAAAATAAAAAAAAACTTAATATAAACCACAAAACAACAAAACAAGCGTAAAATGTTTGAATCGCACGTCAGCAATTCCCAAATGTTTTAAGCACACCTCACGATCGGGTTCGGCGTTCTGATTTCTTCTTGTCGTTGTTGGTGGCGTTGGTTGTAGGTTTCTGGTGGGAGAGAGAGGCGGTAGGGTGGAGGACTCTGAGGGTGCGCGAGGCTGTATACATAGACCAGCAATCAGTGATATCATACAAGGAACTAGCCGCGGATAAACGAACTTAATTTTAAGACTGTTATATACATTCTACTGTATAGTTATGTTTTACAAAATACGTTCAAGTTGAAAACCTATGCAGTACACATACGAGCATGTTAAAATAACAATTACTGAATCAAGATTTAGCATATCAATTAACGAGGCCGAGTACAGAACGAGTACGCACGCTTTCGCGCAGCGTTTCATTTGTATTGTGACGTCATCTTTTTGCTTGGTTGACGCCATGGCGTGATAGTTTTATCTGCAGATATTCAGCGAAATTTGTTGAAAATTGCTCGTTTAATGCGTAAAATTAATGTTATATTGTGGAATAAAAATAACTGTCTTGAAGTATAAGCAATATTTGGGCTCGGGTCGAAAAAGTGAAGAGGGTTCAGCAGGCCAAACCCTCTGTCACGTTTTCTTAACCCGCCTAAATATAGCTTAATTCATATATTTCAACACAGTAACCATGTATTTTATACTAATGACCCTTAATATGTGATTTTATATATTTTTTTATTACTTAAATATGTCTGAAGGCTCTAATAATACTATAAAGATCACCTTTTCCGCCTTTGTCAAATAAAAAATAGCCATTATCTGACAAATCTGGGAAATTGGGCATACAAAAATCAACTTTGATAAGACCCCTGGAACAAACCAGGAGGTAAAAGGTTTTTTTTATTTGACCATTTGATGCCTTTTAGCAATAACTTTAATATGTAGAACAGAAAAAGAAATCCCTAGGGCAGAAGTTTAAAAAAATGTGCAAAATTGATACATTTCAAGCAAAATCCCATAGGGTCCTATGTTAAAGATTAACAAACTTTGAGATGACCCCCTAAACAAACGGTGTGGTAAATGTCTTATTTTTTAATCTTAAAATAATAATTATATCAGTAGAAATTCAGGTAAAAAATTTCATTAAAAAATCTAGGGCACAACTAATTAGACCCGGCCTCGTTAAGCTTTACAGTGTTAAGGTTCAATCTTTGATAGTTATATTACAAATAAGTAGTATACTTGATATATTTCTTTATTTTCAAATGGAAGATTTAACATTAAAATATGGATTAATATATAAGCCAATTATCATTTATTTATTTTTAATGTTATTAAGTCTTGAAATCAATTCTCTATTATTAATTTTAATTCTTAAAAAAAACAGTGACACATGCGCGGATCTAGGACGGTCAGGGGGTAGTACAACCTTCCCAAGATTTTCAAAATTTTCAATTTGTATAAAGCAAAGTGATAAATTAAAGATATACACTTCACCATACACGGATCTTTTTATTTAAAAGAAGATGATATAGATATATAGGATGTATTACTTTATGAATTAATACTCCCAAAAGTGCAACCGTTGGTTTTGAGAATGCCTGTATACGCGTAGATTCATTTCAAGGAGGGATATGCATTTTTGAAGAAAAAAAATTGAACGCTGAATATCCAAGACCGTGAAAGGAGGTTAAAGATTGGGAATGGTAATGGAAAGATGTGCTCCTTCACTTCGTAAAAATCCTGTATCCGCGCATGATCCATGGTTGTTATACAAAGCAACGAAAAACTTGTAGTTCACATATAAGAATTAAAACTGCACAAACAGTTTCAGGCAGACCTCCCGATCGGACTCGACATTCTGATGAATTCGTGGCGTTGGCTCTGGCGTCGGTTGTAAGTTTCTGGTGGGAGAGAGAGGCGGTAGGGTGGAGGACTCTGAGGGTGCGGGGGACTGTGTATACATAGACCAGCAATCAAACAATGATATTATACTGGGAACTAGCCGCGGATTAACGAACTGAACATTAGCCGGCAGTATTTAATGAAGCATGTTCATCTACATCGTTCCTGTACTTTCCTTTAACAATTCGCTAAACAATGTTGAAAGCTATTCAGTACATGTTTACACAAGTATGACTGTGTTAAAAAGTTAAAAGTACATTTTAAAATGTTTTGAAGTTTAAAGGTAGAATTTTTAATAGTAATGTAACGTTTGAATACCACACCATCGAAATATATCTATAATTTTTGGATTTTTAATAAACTATGGCTGAATAAAGCATTATACATTTGTTCATTATACATTATAATCTAAAAATTAAATTCTTAACAATGCAAATTCAATCGAAAATAAAAAAAAACATGCGCGGGTCCAGTGAGGGAGGGGTGATATAAATTTACATGCCAAAGGAATAAAAGAATATATTACCCTCCCAAAACAAGTATTCTCTTATTAAAATTATTGATGATGTAAATTGAATAAATGATTTAAATTCAATAAATAAGATCGAAAAGAGAGCGTTCGTCCTTTAACATTAACACCAACAACCCCCCTCCCCCCGTCCCAATGGATAATGGGTTTTTGGAATCGTGTAAATTGGTATGTTATATCATATAATAAAGAAGGTGTTTTTTCGGAAATGAATGAAGCGATCATGAACATTTTTGTACGGGGGAGGGGGTGTGATAAGATAAGGTAAGAGATTGAATAGTCCCTTTTTCTGGATCCACGCATGTTCCATTGTTGTTACAAAATAGCGAATCAGAATTAGTTTTGAGTTTTTGTAATGCGCAAACAATTTTAAGCAGGCCTCACGATCGGGTTCGGCATTCTGATTTCTCCTGGTCGTTGGCTGTGGTGTTGGTTGCTGGTTTCTGGTGGGAGAGAGAGATGGTAGGGTGGAGGACTCTGAGGGTGCGCGAGGCTGTATACATAGACCAATCATTTATTTAACGCTGATATGATATTATTTTTACATGTATATCCAATCAGATTGATGTAGATGTTTATTCTTTACTTTTTTACAATGAGTGTTGACTGTTTCTACAGAACACAGACTAGGAGGTCAAAAGGTTAAAAGGTCAACGTAATTAAAATCTCCTTTACCAACAACGACCTTTCAACTGATTTAGCTTAAAAAGTTTAGAGTGTAAGTGGCAATATTTTCATAACGCGTTTTTCTGCTTAGTCGTTCGTAAACAATTTGGATATTAATGCTTGATATAGTTTCCCCTGCATGGATTGTTAAAATAATAATTTAAAATGGTAAGATTCCTTTTAAACTTCAGCGAGATTACATAAAATGATTTCGTTGATAACCCAGGGTTATTATTTCTTAATAACATCATTTTTGTAAGCAATTATATATGATATGATATTGAAATGTATAAATAAAACAAGCTCATAAACCTTCAAGAATATGTTACGAATCTGCAATAATACAACTATCTAGAACTATTAAGGTGAATCTTGCATGCAACATTGGTGATTGTTAACTATAGGTTAATAACATTACTTGGAGGTTACTTATGAAGTGTGGGGTACATACAGAGGTCATGGACATTCTGTGGTAACACGGTGCGGGGTTACTGGGTTCAAACCCTGTACCTCTCTGTCAGGAGCAATGAGGGGGTCAGACGACCTTATGGCGGGAAGTACCGGCGTGCCCCAGTCCGGATGGACAGGGCTGGGACTGTGGGTGATGGGTGATCGAGATTCGTATGGGGTGGTCGACTTCTGGGGTCAACATTACCATAATTACATGTATTGAAAAATTCATTATTCACCAGAAAGAATAATTTTTTTCCAGCATCACATCATTCAAATAACTTGTTGTGTAAAAAAAACTCATTTAATTCTAAAAAAGTTCATTGAATTTTTCGTCTGTAAATAAAGTTTCATGAGAAAAATTCTGCTTATATATAGATACAAAATATCAATGATTTTTTGATAGATTTTTAGAGAAGATGATAGAGAGTACTATACCTGGTATCTAGGGGACGGTACAGGAGTCTCGTGGGGAGGAGGCTACAAACCAAACACAGACGTCTACTATTGTCTAGCCACATCGTCACAAACACAGACATTTACTTAAATACTACTTCGTTACTATTTTTAAATTACAAAAAAATCAAACTTGATGATTTCATTTAGTAAAATTGTGGTGGTTAAAACTATAATTTTATCATATCTAGCAAAATCTGGCGAAACAATTAGAATGAAGTAGGACTACATACAACAATCAAGGATGTTTTCTGTTTTTTGAGTAGCTTAACAATGTCCAGGTACTTCCGGTTCTCGGCTAGGGCAAGGGCGTCATTTCCGTCCTATCAAAGATACACTGCATTTAGTAAATAACACAATAGAAACAAGAAATAAACAGCTGACATAACTCTACATAACATGCAAATGAGAATGTAACATATATATCAAAAAGTTGTTTGAAATCAGGCCTGCCTGTAATTAAGGAGGCTTGATGATCAACCAATAAACTATCATATTCACTTTAAATTTTAATTTTTGATTTGTTCACTTATAAACTATTATTATAAAAATACCTCATACATTTCTGGTAATCTCCTATATTTTCATATATAAAAATTATATACAGTGGATCAATACAGTCTAAAAATGGCCACGAGTTCTCTCAATATAACCTACCAAGTCTTTGTGAGTTGGATCCGCGCCCCATTGCAATAATTGATCCACCACTTTGTACATTGTATTATCAGGCCGGAGACTTGTTTTCTTTATTGCGAGGTTAAGAGCTGTATCCCCTTCCTGGATAAAGAAAAATCAAGTCATTTTAGCATTACTTAAAACATTCTTTTATCTACTTTTACATTCCCTTAGATTTTAACCAGAATTATTCTTATTTTTCAACTTTACTGTATTCAAAACTTTGCTTTATTGAGAGTCCAAGACGCTCCACACACAGCATGCCATTCACTTTTCATTATAAGAGATAATCGTCCATATAAAGTGAACAAACTAGTAACATACTAGGTAAAGAAAATAGTGACCAAAAAACCTCCAAAATCCCGTTCTAAATATGTTTATACAACATTAATTAGTTCTTACGTAGTCTCTGAGGTTGACATCCGCTCCATTGGCCACCATCTTACTCAGCAGATCTAGCGGGGGGTGGAGGTATAGGTCTGTGAACACGTAGTGTATAGCCCCGGCCCCGTGCTATAGCAGACAGAAGTATACATCACTATCATATCGGTCTCTGATAAACATTGTGTTTAATTTTCAAAGATTGTTGATATTGGACATTCTGGAGGGCACATCTTGATTGTGAATCTTTTATTTACCTCAATTCAGTTAACTGCTTATATTTACATTTTTAGGACATTGTATACTTTTGTTTTAAAAATTTTGTTATTTAGACACCGTTCACAAAGTGAAATCGTTACTGAATGAAGTTATATTCGATAAAGATATACATAAATATTAATTGTTAAAATTTGGTCACAAACTTTGTCAAGATAGCACTGTAATGAGTTTCATCAAGTGTTTTCTGGCTTTTTTCTTGCACTGGTTTGCTTTTATATTGCCCTAATCAAGGTTACCAATCGACCTTGACCTGGTTACTATGATGGCTGACCTTGTTGACTTGGTTGCAGTCCGCCCCCTGTTTGACACAGTCCATCGCTTCCTCTTCATTGTCATTCATCACAGCCTCTATCAGCCGACCCTGTGTCAGCATAGAATCAACCATTCAAAAACATACTGACCAACGAAATCTAATTGCAAAATATCATATAAAATCTTCATATAAATATCATGCCATGGAAAATAACTACTGTGTTAAGATTTGAACGCATAATTATATTGTTTTTGTTTTCTTTTTTAAATGAAAGATCAATTACTTAAAACAACAAACACACAGTATTTCTTAATCAGATGACATAAAGAACTCTTCAACTTTATTGAATCTGAAAAAAGGGATAATCCACAAATGTGACATACCTTGTACATACCCCGTATATGTACATACCCCATATATGTACATACCCAATATACGTACATACCCAATATATGTACATACCCAATATACGTACATACCCCATATATGTACATACCCAATATACGTACATACCCCATATATGTACATACCCAATATACGTACATACCCCATACATGTACATACCACGTATGTGTACATACCCCGTATATGTACATACCCCATACATGTACATACCCCATATATGTACATACCCCTAGATGTACAAACCCCATCTACGTACATACCCAATATATATACATACCCCATACATGTATATACCCCATAGATATACATACCCCATATACGTACATACCCCGTACATATACATACCACATACATGTACATACCCCGTATAACTCCCCGATGGACTTTATGTAGTACTCTCGGGCCTCCTCTGGAGTCATCGAACCGTCTAAAACATTGGCAAGTTCAAAGTACTCCTGAGCCATTGCTAGGTCATAAGGTGTTCGAAGATTCTGAAAGTAAAATTGTTTTCGTTGATTGTAGAAATCTCAGAGCCCACAGTGGAGTTCGAAAAAATTAAGGTTTTATTACGTGAACGTTACATATCATTGTTATTCCATAGAATTAAGGGCTTACTATATTTGGGTTTCTTTCTTAAAATTCCTTCCCCGCATTGCTGCAGCTGTTTAATGTGTTTAAGAATGAGCGATGCGAAGAATATAATACACCCAACAGAAGAGTCAGTATATACTGTGCATATTGTTTGCTATTGCCGTAATATGTTATTGATACCAATATCTTGATACTAGTCATTTAACCCTTACCCTGTCTCTGATATCAAGGCATAGATTTTGAGGTTTTGTTACCCTTATCTTGTTTCTGATACCGAGGCCTAGTTTTAGAGGTTTTGTTACTCTTACCCTGTTTCTGATGTCGAGGGTCTAGTTTTAGAGGCTTTGTTACTCTAACCCTGTTTCTGATATCGAGGCCTAGTTTTCGAGGGTTTTTTTACCCTTACCCTGTTTCCGATGTCGAGGGTCTGGTTTAAGAAGTTTTGTTACCCTTACCCTGTCTCTGATGTCGAAGGTCTAGTTTTAGAGGTTTTGTTACCCTTACCCTTTTTCTGATATCAAGTCCTAGTTTTGGAGATTTTGTTACCCTTACCCTGTTTCTGATATCAAGGCCTAGTTTTGGAGATTGTGTTACCCTTACCCTGTTTCTGATATCGAAGCCTAGTTTTAGAGGTTTTGTTACCCTTACCCTGTTCCTAATATCGAGGCCTAGTTTTAGAGGTTTTGTTACCCTTACCCTGTTTCTGATATCGAGGCCTTGTTTTAGAGGTTTTGTTACCCTGTTTCTGATATCGAGGCCTAGTTTTAGAGGTTTTGTTACCCTGTTTCTGATATCGAGGCCTAGTTTTAGAGGTTTTGTTACCCTTACCCTGTTTCTGATATCGAGGCCTTGTTTTAGAGGTTTTGTTACCCTTACCCTGTTTCTGATATCGAGGCCTTGTTTTAGAGGTTTTGTTATCCTTACCCTGTTTCTGATATCGAGGCCTAGTTTTAGAGGTTTTGTTATCCTTACCCTGTTTCTGATATCGAGGCCTAGTTTTAGAGGTTTTGTTACCCTTACCCTGTTTCTGATATCGAGGCCTAGTTTTAGAGGTTTTGTTACCCTTACCCTGTTTCTGATATCGATGCCTTGTTTTAGAGGTTTTGTTACCCTTACCCTGTTTCTGATGTCGAGGGTCTAGTTTTAGAGGTTTTGTTACCCTGTTTCTGATATCGAGGCCTAGTTTTAGAGGTTTTGTTATTCTTACCCTGTTTCTGATATCGAGGCCTTGTTTTAGAGGTTTTGTTATCCTTACCCTGTTTCTGATATCGAGGCCTAGTTTTAGAGGTTTTGTTACCCTTACCCTGTTTCTGATATCGAGGCCTTGTTTTAGAGGTTTTGTTACCCTTACCCTGTTTCTGATATCGAGGCCTTGTTTTAGAGGTTTTGTTACCCTTACCCTGTTTCTGATATCGAGGCCTTGTTTTAGAGGTTTTGTTATCCTTACCCTGTTTCTGATATCGAGGCCTAGTTTTAGAGGTTTTGTTATCCTTACCCTGTTTCTGATATCGAGGCCTAGTTTTAGAGGTTTTGTTACCCTTACCCTGTTTCTGATATCGAGGCCTAGTTTTAGAGGTTTTGTTACCCTTACCCTGTTTCTGATATCGATGCCTTGTTTTAGAGGTTTTGTTACCCTTACCCTGTTTCTGATGTCGAGGGTCTAGTTTTAGAGGTTTTGTTACCCTGTTTCTGATATCGAGGCCTAGTTTTAGAGGTTTTGTTATTCTTACCCTGTTTCTGATATCGAGGCCTTGTTTTAGAGGTTTTGTTACCCTTACCCTGTTTCTGATATCGAGGCCTTGTTTTAGAGGTTTTGTTATCCTTACCCTGTTTCTGATATCGAGGCCTAGTTTTAGAGGTTTTGTTATCCTTACCCTGTTTCTGATATCGAGGCCTAGTTTTAGAGGTTTTGTTACCCTTACCCTGTTTCTGATATCGAGGCCTAGTTTTAGAGGTTTTGTTACCCTTACCCTGTTTCTGATATCGATGCCTTGTTTTAGAGGTTTTGTTACCCTTACCCTGTTTCTGATGTCGAGGGTCTAGTTTTAGAGGTTTTGTTACCCTGTTTCTGATATCGAGGCCTAGTTTTAGAGGTTTTGTTATTCTTACCCTGTTTCTGATATCGAGGCCTTGTTTTAGAGGTTTTGTTACCCTTACCCTGTTTCTGATGTCGAGGGTCTTGTTTTAGAGGTTTTGTTATCCTTACCCTGTTTTTGATGTTGAGAGTCTAGTTTTAGAGGTTTTGTTACCCTTACCCTGTTTCTGATATCGAGGCCTAGTTTTAGAGGTTTTGTTACCCTTACCCTGTTTCTGATATCGAGGGTCTAGTTTTAGAGGTTTTGTTACCCTGTTTCTGATATCGAGGCCTAGTTTTAGAGGTTTTGTTATTCTTACCCTGTTTCTGATATCGAGGCCTTGTTTTAGAGGTTTTGTTACCCTTACCCTGTTTCTGATGTCGAGGGTCTTGTTTTAGAGGTTTTGTTATCCTTACCCTGTTTTTGATGTTGAGAGTCTAGTTTTAGAGGTTTTGTTACCCTTACCCTGTTTCTGATATCGAGGCCTAGTTTTAGAGGTTTTGTTACCCTTACCCTGTTTCTGATATCGAGGCCTAGTTTTAGAGGTTTTGTTACCCTTACCCTGTTTCTGATATCGAGGGTCTAGTTTTAGAGGTTTTGTTACCCTTACCCTGTTTCTGATATCGAGGGTCTAGTTTTAGAGGTTTTGTTACCCTTACCCTGTTTCTGATGTCAAGGTCCGGATTGTGCTCTAGGATCATCAGACAGGTCTGGAAGGCCAGACGGAGCACAGCGTGTTTGATGACGAGATGTAGAACGGTGTCCTCGTCAGTGGTAGTCTTGGCATTCACGTCACTTCCGGTTTTTAGAAGTGCATCTATGACAGCCACCATGTCTTCTCTTCCGCTCGTGGCGACAATGTGTAGCGGTCGCTGCCCGTCCTAAGTGTTTAAAAGTGATAAAACTTGTAATAAATGGTATCTTTAAGTTTGAAATAGGGACGTTAACATAACTAGCTGGTTTGAAAATAACGTTTCAATATACTTCATTCCATTGTTAATAAACCTGATCTTAGAATGAAAAAGAATATTGTTTACAATAGGCTTATTTGTTTGAATCTTGCAATGTTAGAAAGAGTTACAAACTAAGGTTATTGCCTTATTTTATATTGGCGAATGATTGAACGTAGTGGGAGACTATATTTATACACTGAGCCATCTGATTTTATCATTTGATGACAATGAGGATTGTATTCTTATTTTACAGGTTGAAATACCTGTTACACAGGTGAGCTAACTACTTACCTTGACCACCATGTTAGCGTCCTCACCCACGAGCCTGACCAGTTCATCCACCTTACCCTCCAAACAGGAGCGGTATATGTTCATCTAAACAGTCAAAAACATGGAAGGTTTAACATTAGATTAAACAGTCTGAACATATACATAACTAATGTTTTAGTCGGACCTATACAAGTGTATTAGTATCTTTGGTTTGTTGTTTTTTTGTTCTAAACCAAACAAGAAACAAGTGGATCTTCTTAATCACCTTATTATGATACTTAGTCTAGTAAAATACAATCTTTCGAAATTAAATCGATGGTAAATTTATCGATAGACACTTGGGTACAACCTTTTATTAACTTTGCCATATGCCTGACTTAAAAAGGAGACTTTAAAAAAGCATTTGTTTATAATTTTAGCTTCAAGAGAATTTGACATCGAGAACAACATGCAAGTCGGTGTGTTTAATCTGATCATACGATCTAAAAGATACTGGATACTGCAGCGAGAAAACATAAACCCAAGGTATAACAGTCTTTTTTTGTTATTGGAAAGAAAATAATATTGAATTTTGATTAGATTACATGAAAACAAATAAAGAAGAGTAGATTAAATTGAGAGATATGTTCACATGGAGACTACAAGATATGCTTCTGAACAGTTAACACTAATCTGTCATACGGTACGCGCGATTTTAATCTTTTAGGCATGTACTATCTTGTAAAGCAATTCTATGAATTATTAATATCCTACAAAAGAACCCAAATGATTTTTCTCTTATATTAGTTGAATATCGAGCGTTGTCTTATATCCAGACTACCAGTAAAACGATTACACTGCTTTAAAGCACTTCTTCAGATGAGGTCTAAGTTCTGACTTGGAAAATTCTCTGACGAAAACCAAACTCTCATTAAAATATTTGTTCAGGTTTTAAGTACCCCGCAAATAGCAGAGTTAAGACAAATAAGTAAATCTACACACACTGGGGCCGATTTAAATGTCTTAACATCGTGACAAAATAAGGCCAAATTGTATGTCCCAACCATTGTACAACTGTCGGGGTTAATCTTATAAGGCCAATAACGGGGTAGTTAATGACCTAAATTTGATCAACTTTTCATTTTTTTTTTCCTGATTCGCCCTTAATTAAAAGAAATATGTAATAATTGTATTTTCACCGACACGTTTTTCTTTTCTTCTAAAATTCAAAATCTGCTATAGATTTCACTGTTATCGTCGCGGGCGCTAATTTGATATATTAAAGATAGTTCTTTTGTAGTACGAAAAGCTTAATAATAACACAGAGAAGTGACTTTAATTATGTAAGCAATTAAGCTGTTTATTTTGCCTACCTGTTTGTAATTATTTTGGGAGTTTGTATATTTCGGGGATTTACCTTATTAAAGGTAAACACAATCCTACATTTATTAATACCAAATAAAACTCTACAGGGCGCCATCATGACACCGAGACTCAGGGTGAAAGCTTGGACAGAGACAGATAAGGCTGAATTTATAGACACCAGAAAATACAGTTACCTGCCGAAATATATCTTATATGAACAGGTGTAACCCCCTCCCCCACATCATACTAACGGAGAGCAAAAGACAGCCGTTTCAAGTATCTGCTTAGGGTGATGGGGACTGACGTTTTAGTTTATGCATTCCTCGATCACGAGAAATTAAATATTAACATACAACGTTTATGAAAATGATTCGATTACAGGATCTTACCTTGCGATCGTCTGTTTTATCCTGTTTGTCGTTATACAGCGGCATTTTCTGTGAATTTTATCAAACACAAACAAACTCCTTATTACAAAATCGATTTTTATTTTCCCGTCTCAGGTTCCAAACAAGTTTCCATTCCTTCATCTCGCCTCTCCAGAGACACCCGGAAATCGTTACGTCATTTTACGCACGCGATCACGCAGACGGCTCCTAATCATGGAAACAAGGCTTGGTAGTGAAAACAGTCCAAAAGTAACAGAAAATCACTCAAGAATTCATTAAGAAATATCCTAAAAAAATGATAGTATGTGTCGAGGGTCAATGAAAGAATGTTTCTTATGACCGCACGAAGGGATTAGGTTTTAGTTGTGATAAACTGGCATTTAAATTCGTGATTTTATCGCGCTGTGTACCTGTTGAATTCGATCAAGTCGGCCATTGATATTGGATACTTATTGCTACATTTAAAACACTGGAATAAGTGGCACTTCAGAATGTTTAAAGAACATGCACGATAAGGCAGATCTTAAGACAGTGAAAAAAACCCCGCAAACCCTGGCAAGAAAATGGGCTACAGTTTAATGTGAAACGTTGACAAGAATAAACGTTATGTCTTAGAAAACAAATTTTGCACAGTTGTCAATTATTTTTAAAGGACGTTCATGCTAAAGCATATCTCAAAAGAGCGAGAAAAAAAAAACCCCGCAAACCCCCAGCAAGCAAATTGTTTAGAGTATGATATGACAAATTGACAGACTAAATTGTAGTTTGGATATGTCTTATTCAGAACAGTTTTCCCAACAATTCGTCACTATTCGGTTTTTTTCGGAGTACGTAGACATGAACTAGATCGTGATGGCTGTACCCGCCCTGTTCTCAAAGAAATAAAATTATAATTTATGTGTCCGATACATTATACAGTGTGAAGACCGGGAAAGTGATAACCAAAATAACCGCTAAAGAAACAGTTACGTTACAATCAGTTATATCCTTACGTAAATTTACGAAAATGTACATATGCTATGAATTAAATGTGAAAATTTTGTATCAGATTTTTTTTTTTTATTAATTATCTAAACATTTTCAACGTGCAGTTCCACAGATAGCTCGTTTGGACTTTTTTCACGTGAAGACATTGTTTTTAGTGATATTTGAAGAAAAAAAATTGTCAAATCATAGGAAGATTCAGCTTTCAACATAAAGTCAATATAGTGATGTTCAAGTTACCATTGTTATCACACATCTCCAGCACTTGAAAAAATTTTGTGTAAATTTTGTGGCGGAAAATTTTGAAGATGATGCTTATTTTGAACATTTGAGAGTAGCTTTCAAATTTTATAATTTCTTATCGTTTAAAATCATTTGTTAGACCCCTTTATGCCATAAGAATTATATACGCTAGGTTTTACTTTCTGAATGATCTTCTGTCTTCCAGTCATCTAATCCATTATGAACAATAGAGAACACTGTCTTGACTCCGGATCCATTCATTCCTTTAGGTTTAGTAAAGTCAGGTACATGTATGATAAAGTCATAAACTTTTCTGGATGCTTTATATACATAGCAACAAAAGCGCATCACATCTATTTATTTTTGGGTTTTTAGGTTTAAAGAGCATTCCGTTTAGAGAATTTAAATCAAAACTTTTTTTAAGTTTAACATTAGTAAAAAAAAAGCTTAAGTATTTCTGTATTCTTATCGTGAATAATGAACCTTATTTTTAACTGTAATGTTATAATCTCTGAAACTTATTTTTAACTGTAATGTTATAATCTCTGGAACGAAAACATTGAACAAGCTCGACATTAATCAATGACAGGATTTGTATACTGTTTTGAACATTAATATCTTTATGTCTATTGAACTGCAGTACATCAAGCTTAAAATGGTGCAAATTTTGAGTAATATATCATTAATATACATAAATAACATTAAATTACACAGAGTTTAAGGAGTGCATAAAAGGTACAGTCTGTGAGGTTGCTTTCAGGTAAACCCCGTTAAAGCATTTTGTCTGCATAACAGATGAATTCCATAAAATGTCAGATTCCGATATAAGAATAATTCACTTTTGTTTGCAAATACCTTTGATTGGTTGTTTTGCAATTTTCTATGCAGTGAACATAAGAAATTAACAATAAATTATATATTTGTCATGTAATTTCCTGCCCTTGAAATATTTCTTTTAAAATGATGAATTGTGCATGTATTAATATAAATTATACATGATATCAATTTATCAAGAAGTTAAGGAAAATAAACCCCGGAGAACCCTTCCCAAAGATGAATGTAGCCATTGTCTATTGGAGCTATAAAAAGTGACGTAAATGTAATCGATACAACAGTCGAAACCATCGTTGGCAAACTTACTATCTGATACCTGAAAGGTAATGTAATTCATATTATAGATATGTTATCTGTTATTGTTTAAGTCCATGAAATCTTGATTGTAACGTTTATAAATACTTCAATTTTTGACGTATTTTAACATTTATTTATTTATTTATTTATTTTGCTTTTTTAAGCTTTTTAAAAATTAATGTAAAATATATGTACATGAATAGTTAATAACTAGACAGAACCTAATTGTCTTAAAATTTTACGTAGATCTGGTAAATAATCTGATGATCGTCCAGTCTCCTTGATGAGATACAAAAACCAGATGCTTTCACTATTCCGTTCATTATCTAAAATTTTAGTTATGTAATTCATTTATCTCATGATTGCTCTATGAGACATCGCAAATTATAAAGCGTAAACTGCTCCAACCCAGGTTAAACTCTTATAACTTGGGTCGACATTAAGTTCATTTCTTAAATATTTAAACTAGAAGAAATAAGTTAAAGACCAATGAAATTAAGACTGGATAGTCAACAAATAGAAACTGACCATCAGGGCCTATATATCTCTCTGAAAATTTTAGAAATGATCTTCTAAGGCATATGTTCAAACTTTTATTGATCAAAGAAAAATTCCATATGGTTCAGTTTAAAAATTTGAATATTTCCGTATATCTTTATTCTATTCACATTGAGATCTTTTTCTTAAGGAGATTAATATAGTCTTCAAATGGCCACGCCCACACAGCCCTTTCCATTATTAATGTCTAGAATAATCAATTTAGGTTACTTTAATGCTTCATCGAATACGGATGTCAAATATCGAGTTTGAAGCGAGATATAGACATTAAAATTGTCTTGTAAACAAAGCTAGAATCTTGTTACAATTGTTTACATATGTTTTGAACTGCTATACGTTTCAATAAAATCTTACTTTCTATCGTTGTTAAAGCTACTTATGATCATTTTGAATAATTATCTCTTGTTTGCCATGTGTCATTTTGTCAAAGAGATGGTAATTTCTTTTCTTTACATTATTTGTACACAGGAGTCGGGCTTTGTTTACATAACAGAAGTTCTGACCTTTCTATTTCGCTTGTAACTTTCAACATTCAAATTCTAATCAATGATTCAAAATGCGCAGGTAAACCATTTTATACTTAATAAAGAATTAAAAAAATAATCTTTATCTTAAAATTGACCTCAAATCATGTCTATGTCCCTATGAAAAATATGATCAAATTAACGAAAAAAGCACTGCAACAGCCACAGCCGGGAATTTTTATATTTAAGCATTGAATCATTAATTTTTTTAAAGATAAAGTCTCATAACTGCAACGGTGTGTGCATATAAATTGAGTAACGCACGTTAGCGAGTTATTAAAATTTATATGAACACACCACTGCAGTCATGAGACTATATTTGTCAAAATAATGATTAAATGCTTATATTTACGTTTTTTATCTTCTTGCCTTAATTGCAAATATTATTTACCCCTTAAAAATCTTATTTTATCCTAAGGGTAATTTCATATAAATGGAAGAGCCACTGAAACAGCCACAAGCGTGAACTTTGATTTTTGCTAGTGACCTTGCACTTAACAACGATCAACATTTATGATGTCACAAATAAAGCTTTTAGTACACTGTCTAAGTTATAGTTTTAATTTATATCTTTGGTAGCTCTCCACACACTATACATGCAAAAATTAAGTGGAATGTTGATATTCGATTATGATAGCGTGTAACTTTTGTGACGTCAAAATAAAACTTCTATTTCAAACTTTGACCTCTTCGTCTGTTATGGTGTTTTCAATGACGGAGCTCTTCACACCCTTCAAATGCAGACTTTATGTGGAATGTTAACATTTAAGTTTATTAACAGATGGCACGAGTTCTTGCGTTGACCCTGATTTTTCTGCTGGGTATGGTGGTCCTTGGAGTGAGCGGTGATCACGTGGGGGATTGTTCGAGCACCTGTCCATATTGTGCTATATCTTGCCGGTTGCGAGGTTATCGGTTTGGAGAGTGTCTTGCAATCGGGTTCTGTCCTCCGTCTGCACCCTATCGCTGTGTTTGTCGCAACGAACCGTAGGTCAGCGTTAGCGATGTTATTCACCAAAATATTCACCATTCTTCAAACGCCTCAGTTTGATCACAGTTGCACATTCGTATTTTATTGCATACAAACTTCTTCTCTTGATGTCATTTGCATATTGATTATTAACTGTTTGAAACAGTTACCATTGTTGATGACCCAGATAGTTAAGATTTGTTTTATTAATAAAGATTTTGGAGGTGATTGTAAAATGTCATTTATTATTATAAGGTGATGTAAAAATTCTAGTAATAATTAAGATAAACATACTTGTAACATTGTTATTCTGACTGTATGTACACGTTTCAAAATAGAGGCTGTGAATATAATTTCCTTATGAAAAGCTGATTAAGAATTTATCAACTATTTCTATAGAATAGTTTACTTTCGTACATATATAAGGAATAAGGAATCATTCTTTGAGTATAATGAGGTGATAATTTTGGTCGGGCGTGATCAAATTCAATAAAGCATAAAAACATACTAGGTACAGTGGGTTACAGTGGTGTACAGTATTTGTCAGTACCCTGTACAGTGGTGTACAGTGGGGTACAGTGCTGGTCAGTGCCCCGTTCAGTGGTGTACAGTGAGGTACAGTGCTGGTCAGTGGGTAGGTACTGTGCTGTCCAGTGGAGTACAGTGGGGTACAGTGGGATACAGTGTGGTACAGTAGCTCTGTACAGTGGGTGTACAGTGGATTTACAGTAGGGTACAGTGGTTATACAGTAGATGTCAGACAATGTCAGTCAATTTTTGGGAATATCAGTGGATTTTGAATTCAGTAGTGATATCTATGTTAGCCATATTTTTGTGGAAAAGGCCGTTAAGAAGCCTTATTTGGAACAAAATGGAATTATTGTCGTCCTGTACAAAAATTGTTTTGCTATATATTCCTTAAAAGAGAAATATTTCCTTTGACAAAAAATAATGATTTTTTCAAATCTTATTTATCATAAAAGTTTAAGTTTATGCAGTCTTATCATACTAGAAGGTTTTTGCAGCATAACAACATTCTAAAAAATACAGCTCATATTGCTTTAAAATTACATTTATCATTAATTAATGACGCGTCGAGGACACATTTATATTATGTTTTGAACATTAAATTATTTTGGTTAATTAAACTGAAGTAAATCCACCTTACAATAGTGCAAATTTTGAGTAATATATCATTAATTAACATAAATATTAAACTACAAGGCGTATAAGGAGTGCATCAAAGGTAAAGTCTGTGACATTAATTTATAATAACCTCGATAAAAGCTTTTTTACTGCATGACAGACGACTTCAATGAAATATCAAATTCCGATATAAGAATAATTCAATTCTATTTGCAAATAACTATGATTGGTTGTCTTGCAAACATAAGAAATAAATGACAAATTATATATTTGTAATACAATATTATAGCCTTATAATAGTTTTAAAAATGATGAATTGTGCATGTGTTGATAAATCAATTCAAATTACACTACATGTATATAATTTGAATTCATTAGAAGATGTGGAAAAGAACACAGAGATTGAAGCCATTATCTAAGCTATTCGCTATAAAAAGTGACACAATACCAATCAAGACAACAGTCGAAAGTATTGGTGGCAAGCTAACTATCTGAAACCTGAAAGGTGAAGTAATTGGTTTTGCCTCGGACTAGAATGTCCCGACGTCATTGGAGGAATCGCGACACGTGATAGCCTTTTTAATTTCTTAACACGGTGAGCGTCAAAATTTATACGGCTTCATGGCGGACGTAACGTTATTTGAGCTCATTTTTTACACCAACGTTCAACCATACCTTTAATTTTTTAGTTCCAAAATATTTAGAGTAACCCCCCCCCCCCCCGCCCTTTCCTCGTGACGTAATATTACGATCTTACAGTATGGCATCACGCTTTGCACAGACGACTGACGAGAAAGGTATAAAAATTAGAGAATTACTGAAGAATTTAATTATTATATATATTATCCCTTTTTGTTTACATAGCAAAATTTAGGTCTTCGACAAAACAAAACACTAATTACGTTTTTTACTGACTGATTATTGAAATTTGTGGTGTCGGTTAAGTACGCCTTGCCTTCTATGGACTTTGCCGACCCCACAAATTTCTAAAACAGTCAGTAACAAACATAATAAGTAATATTATTAATCTAACTGAAAATTGTTATTGGTGAAATTCATAAAAGATTGATTTTAACATTCATAAATACTACAATTGTTGACCCATGAATACTATTTTATTTTATTCTTTAAAGACATTAATATGTACAAAAAATGTATATGTATATTTAAATTTTTTTCATTATGTTTCTTCAGCATTCATGGATTGCAAGTCCTTGTCCTTTAAGAGGGCTTGATGACCATGTCCATTTTCTAGACTGTATTGATCTCTTTTGTACGAAGAGCTCTGATGATAAGGTACAACGACCAGATACTTCCATTATTCTGTACATTCTCGTCTTTATATTTAGTTATGTAAGAATCATTTGTCTCATGTTCACTCTATAGGAAGACACAGCTATGTACTAAATTTATCAAATTCAAACTTGTACAATATTTCACCTGACTATACAGAAAAATAAATTTGGAATCTTTTTTCTATACTTTTAATAAACAAGTTAAATAGGACTTTACAGAATGAGTGTATAAATATAGATTAAAAGAATTATGTTAAAGTAATAAAATTTAGGCTGGATGGTCAACAAAAACAAACTGACCATTAGAGCCTATCTTAAATTTTCAGAAGTGTTTTTTTTAACATACATGCTCAACCTTTTATCTATTAAAGAAAAATTACATATTATTAGTTTAGTTTAAAAAATTGAATATTTTCTAATGTACTTATGTTATATTTAGATCTTCTTCTTATGGAGATCAATATAGTCCTAAAATCACCACAACTACCCAGCCCTTTTACGCCAACCACTAAAAATCAAAATTCATAGACTGATAATGGCCCTTATTTAATATTCAAATGCGAAAGCTAAATAAGAAGACCTCAACCTCCCACCCCACCCCCTACCACACGTACTATTTCAGCATTTACTGATTTTTGAAAACTCAATTCACGTGCCCCAAAAAATATTCAGTTATACCTATGTTTTTGATGATAATTATTTTTTCATTAATAAATATATTTTTGCAAAAAACATTTCCATTGCGAATTCTCTCATGGTTGCAAGGGATCTGAAAAAATCATTAAACTGAGAGACTCTCTGTTTTTAAGCAGACCAGTCATTTATGATTATACATTTTCAGATGTTCGGTCTTAAGCAATACAATACAGTACACATTCTCTCTCCTAAGTTTTATTATTCACAAATTAAACATGTAAGCACTACTTTCACTTTATATTGTAGATGACACGAGTTCTTGTGATTACCTTGGTTTTCCTGCTGAGTGTGATGATCCTTGGGGTGAGACGGTCACGTGGGGCCTTGCTCGAGCACTTGTTGTTTTTTTGTTGTGGATCTTGTCGGATAAGAGGCTACCTGTTTGGGGACTGTGTTCAATGGGGACTGTGTTCAAAGCCCAAGCTGCCCTTTGACGTCACGATACCGCTGTATTTGTTACAGTCGATGGTGTGATAATAGTCATTAAAGGTTTTTATAGAAATACTTTCGGCGCGGGAGGAACCCAAATTCACTCACATTATCAGATACTTCTGGGCAAGATCGTTTGTACTTTCGGACCGCCTGCTCTGATCTTCTTTTTTTGTTGACACCACCCACTTGCGCACCGATTAAATAGAATTCCATGCTAACGTCTGTAAAACTCTCCGTTGATTCCAAGCGCATCGAGATACTGCTGAAAATAGTCGGCAATGCATCTCTCTCCTTTGAAATATAATACAAAATTTAAAAAAAATCGCATTACACATTGCAAATGAATTTCACAACAGTTAAACCCTATGACGTTCATCTAAACACATAAAATATACTGTAGCTTTAAGAGTTAAGTGAGCTAGTTCTTTCCCAAACGTCTTATTAGATCGGCCGACAAAATGTCCAACTTTACCTCGCTCCTCATCCTCCCAAGTGGTGACATTTGCGCAAGTCAGGTCTCTATGCTCATCAAATCCCCTCAGCCCGAAAAGTTTACACATTTAAAAGAGCGCAGTGTATTGTAAAGTTTCTGCAGTCTTGCTTCCATGTACTTCTGTCTCCCATTGTAACTCTACATCTCCTGATAGTAATAAGGTTTGCTTGTTTCACTTTGTCCCTAGTCCGTTGAATAGGACTTTATTATAGCGTCCAGAATTTTTCTAAAATCTGCAAATCTCAAGTCTGAGTAAAAGTTAATGTCGTGTCTTTTGCTGTTCATTAAATATCTTAATAATTCACAGACTAGATAATTAACCGACTGGGGTGGATATTCACTTCCGTTTACCTTACGTCAATGAATAGCTGATCGTGAAAACATCCATATGAAGCGGTTTGGGTAATGCAAATTCAAGAGGCACACTCATGTTTTTTCTCTTGGTGCCAGTTGTCTAAAACACCAAATGCCCAGGGAGTGCTTCTCTTTGCATTGTGATTTTCTTGACTTGGAATCAACTTCTCAATTTCATAATCCGAAGAAGATGGGTGGATAAGGCGTGTAAAATGCCTATATACGGAAGGAAAAAGTACTGATAAACTTAAATATCAATAAATCCGACATTAAAAAAAATATTCAAAGTAAAGTATATTTAAATATATCATCGATTTTCAATCTTTATATATGTTCTATACTTAAAATATGTTGACTCAAACAGGCGTATACGTACCAAAATCTCCAATAGTGTCATTTTTTTAAAACTTCAAGGCCTTTTCTTTTATAGAATGGGTATGTGCTCTATATTTTTCTCATAGTCTAAATAAGGTTTAATGTTGATTTCAAGCAACAAAAACGTTTATTTTTATTGGTGAAATTCAAGAAATCTTGATTCAAACATAAAAAAATACTACAATTATTGACCCATTCACACAGTTTTTTAAAATTCTTTAAAGAAATTAATATGTAATAAAAGATGTATGTTTAAATGCAAATATCTATTTTTCTTCAGCATTCATGGATTGCATGCCCTTGTCCTTAAAGCGGGTTCGATGATTGGGACATTTTTTGACTGTATTGATCTCTTTGAAAGAAGTCCTCGGGTCGAGCAGTGATTACGAAATGGATGATGGTTTATATAGCAAAAACAGTTTATTAAGACATATATGACTGAATTTGAAAGAATGTTAATAACCTTTACTTTAAATACCTTACCTATAGTCAAAATTTGTTTGATTATTTACAAGATAAATATTTATTGTAATTGTAAAATATCACCTTTTTAAGTGAAGGTTTTACAAAATGACCCCCCAAAAAATACAATTTAAAAACCCCATTATTGGTGGGCTGTCTGTTTTGGGTGTGTTCTCCGAACGCCTACTGCTCAATTAAAATTAATTATTGGTCTAGGCAATAAGGGGCCCTCTAAGGGGACACAGGTAGACTTCACCTGTATATACTTTGGGACACAGGTAGACTTTACCTGTATATACTTTGGTTGTTTATTTTGGTTTTACAATATTCTATTATGTAAAAAATATTACATAATAGGATTGGGCAGCAGGCAATCTGCCTATTTGAGCCCTCTCCTTTAACAGTCAATTTGACAAACATTGATGGTACAATGTACCAATAGAATATAGTTGAGAAAAACAAAGGAACAATAAGTGGAATTAAGATTCTTGGTACCAGGTATTATTTATGTACAAAATGAAAAATAGTTGTAGAAAGCAAGCGGTTCAGTTGTTTGAATGACACTGAATAATGCATTAAATCTTTTGGTAGCTAATACATAATCATGTACAATCTTTTTGTTATAAGGCAAACTACTGTCCCCATATAACGATGGGGATATGTAAATGTAAATTACTTATTGACTGAATAAAAACTTGCCTCTGTGCATCATAATGTGGACAGACAAAACAATAATAATAAGCATCCATTTTCAGATACATAACCACACATATCACAAATAGAATTTTCACACAAAAAATGATTGAATATGTCAGCATTTAAATTGCTTGCATTATTTTATCTGACAATGTATAATATTTGCTTTTCTGTTTTCAAAGTCATAAAGTTTGTTTTGCTTTCTAAAGAATATGTTTTATGGCTTTTTTGAATGAAGACTCAGTTGGTAAAATTCTAATGTGAAGAGGTAATTCATTCCATAATTTTATGGATGAAGGTAGAAAAGTGTTCATAAAGGCAGTTGTTTTTATATACTTTGGTTACATCAGGAACGTATATACATATTAGTATATACGTCCCTGGTTACATACATTATCATATTAGTATCTGTGTAAATATTGTATATATACTGCTATGTGTCAAAATAAAAAGAAAATTGTATATATAATGTTATGCAATTTCAAAACATTACTTCATTGTTTTAGATTAAATGTTGTGCTGATAAATTAAATAAATATATCAAAATTGATTCAAGGTTTTCTTTTTATTTATGCAACAATTTTAGTTATAAAGACATTCAAAATTTAACAAAAATGAGAAACTCTTATATTTTTTTCATTCAAGGAAACACAGGTAAGTCTACCTGTGCCCCTTTAGAAGGACCCAAAATTGCCCAGTATAATTGAAGAATGATAATTGGGCAGTAGGCGTTCGGAGAAGCCCTGTTTTGTTGACAATGACAATTCTTACGAGTTGAGAAATAACTGCTATTAATAAAATATCTGTACGTGTTATGAAGATCATGCTTTAAATAATCGATATCTATAATAAAAGATCAGCTACTTGGTTCAAATATTTAGTTTTTAAGTCCTTGAAAAAATAACCAAAAGCATTGTATTAGAAAATAATAAACTACCTTTTAATCAATACCAGAGTTTTACAGAACTAAAGGATATTACAATTCCAATTATTGTCGGATTCATAAAATTAAAAGCACATGGGTAAAAATGTACAAACAAATGCAAATACTTTAGATAATTTTGTATGGTTTCTACCTGCATATACTTGCATCCTTTATTCCAAGAAGTGAAAAAAATGTACTCCTGGCGTAAAAAAAAAACGTACCCTGGAGAAATCGTAACAAGAATTGAGGTACTTATAAAAACTGTTGTAATGCAATAAATAACTTCAATAAGCAGTTATATCATTTTTGCTTGCATCATTGTTTACATAGTCACTCACGTATATCATAAATAAATACACAATGTAGGCCCGTAGCATCGTTTTTTTACAGTGCGTGTGTGTGTTGGGGGAGGCGCATCCTGAAAAAGCTTGACAAGTAAAAAAAAATCGCAAATCATGTAAATGGTGGGGGGGGGGGGGGGGGTTGATAGACAAAAATATGCGTTTACCTATAACTTTAGTAGTATAAATTTCAGTTCCATTTTCACTGCTATTATTATTATTTTCGCAGTCATTTTTTTCATGCTCCGAAAAAAGCTGAGGCAACACTTTTGTTAATTCGGTTTTTTTTATATTAAAACTAAAAAAAATGTCCGCTGAAAAAAATGGAAGAGGGGAGCGAGCCCCAAACCCCGTCCTGTTTCGTGCCGTCATTATTTGTGTGTACACACAAGCAATCGTTGCCTGAGGTTAAACTAGTCTGCAATTAATCAATCGATACAGTTTTAGTAAAATCATTAAGAAATATTATAGCTTTTAATCCAATATAATTGGAGAATTAAAAGATTAATATAATACTAAAAACAATGTAATGGTTTTATGCATTATTATTGTGTGTATTCATTTATCTATTCATATTCATGTGTTTTATATGAATCTGTATATTTATTATCTCAAAATGTATCCATATATGTTAGGCGTGTCCCAGTTTATAATGTTTGGCCGGAATTGACATGCATTACTCTTATATAATAACTAGACTTTGAGCCGTGCGTGCACGGGTTGACATTGTATATGATGTCGGACATTTACGAAATAGATACATCAACACACCGTATTGTTGCCATTTACATAATGAATCTTTAAGCTTACAATAATGCAATTAATTTTACTACACTCTGCTTAGTTAGAATAATCTAACTGTGTCTCTGGACGGACCTATACCACATTTAAAATGCCTCCCATAAAACCGTAATGAAGCGAAAAATTGCAGAATCGCTCCGAAACGATTTTGGAGAAAATTAATGAAGCTTCATTGAAAATAACAGTCAAATTATTTATAATTAACCATCTTGAGTCTGTATGTTCCTTTCATCAAAAATTTAAGTCATATTACTGAAGAATTCAACCCTTTCTCCAGCAACGTATTTCACTCGCTTCAAGTTGACATTCGAAACTATTAAGATTTTTCATACAAAAATATATATTAAATGCAATGAGTTAGAGTTATCTTCCGTATTTCATTTGATGAACAGAATATATGTGACAAATTTTCAATAACAAATTTACTCGTATTTGTAATATCGTTTCTGAGTTTATCCATGCAAATGTGATATTGTGGAAACAAAAACTAAAGAGCCTCCCGTGATTAAGCGTGAATGTAATGCGCATGCGCAAGATTTTAAAATCCGAAAAATCCATACGATTTCTGGATTTTTCAGAAGAATTTTCGTTGATTATTAATTAGCGAAGCTAGATTGATAAAAAATGAAAACAAATTGGTAATCTTCTAGTGCCAATGATGTTTAAAATATATAAAACAAATGATAGTACTCTTCCGATTATTCGGTATTAAAGCCCAAAAATTCGAATCTATTATTTTAATATAGTAGTATAGATATATTCATTTTAATTATCAGCAGCAGTCGGTTTAATAAATTATCGATTAGACGTATTACGGGGATTTGGTACTAATTTGCTGTTAACAATAATGGGAATTATCACATTTTTAGATTTTATGATATTATTTCATATCTTTACGTTTGTTTTGCATGATTATTACTTACACAGAACACTTTCTATAATTGTGTTTTTTTTCATTTATTCTTCCGATTTCTTTAAAAATTGCAAAAATTACGCTTTGCAAAATCTGAATATTCTTAATCTATCACTCAAATTAATAATTTTAGACGGCCTTTAAAGAAATTAAGCTAGCCCTGTCTTTCGTTTAACACCACATGCGCATCGATTGTAAACATTTCAGCGTGGCTTTTAGCAAGAAGACTACGAAATCATCGGCGGCAAACTTTATATCTGAAACCTGAAAGACAAAGCAATATAATAATTTGTTTCCTTTTTCTTGTAGTTAAAGTAAACTTGATTGTAAAATTATATTATATATCAAAAGGAGTGTGTAATAGTTTTGACTACATTAATATTCTTTATTATAAGAGCTCTGTATAAAATTCTTGAAAGGTATTCAAATTTTTAGGATTAAATATTTCGATTTTTTTCATTTGATTTGATAGTTTTTAGCGTCAAAAATTGTTTAAGCGACTCTAATGTAGATCTATAGATACTTTTGTGGCTCATTTTGTTGGCCTTTTTTGCCACCAGTTCTGGATATATTTTAGAAGCCCAATCTTTAATTTATCGTCACCATACTTATTTAATTGCTACGATAAGTAGTGCTAGATATGATTTTACCTAGAGGATCGGCTGTTAATTTAGTAAATCACTTTATTAAGATATATGTGATTGTATTTCAAAAAATGTAATATCATTTACTTTATGTAACTTACAGATTGTCAAAATTTATTTGATTATATAAAAGATACACTGCTATTATGATTGTAATATATCATTCTTTTAAAGTAAAGGTTTGACAAAAATGAAAAAAAATCCATTTCATAATTGTTTTAAATAATCAATATTAAATATCATAAATATTATATTTAAAAAACAGCTACTTGGTTAAAACATTTAGTTTTAAAATCACTATAGAACTAAAGGAAATTAAAAAAAAACATCATTGTCGGGTTCATAAAATTAAATGCACATGGGTAAAAATTTAAATGCTTTGATCCTTATTTTGTATGCTTTTTCCCTGCATTTACTTGCATCCTTTTTTCCAAAAAGTGAAAAATATTGTCTCCTGGCGAAAAAAAAAACTTCGTTCATAATGAGCAATCAAACGATCATATCATCAGTTAACAACAAAAAATAATAAGGTAAAATAACAAAACACAAATTAAAAAGTTATTTTAAAATAATCAAGAAAAAATATCGCTCTGTGGCGTAATGCATTTTATGTATACTCTATATTTACTTTCTTTGCACTGCACGGTTGACAAAATAACAAAACACAAAGACAAACAAAGAAACCAACCATCACACATTACCTTGTTTAGCATGCCCCTATAGATACTGGAATAATACTTGTGTTGAATGCAAATTTTTTTCATGAATTTGTTGATGAATAAAACTAATTTATCAAGCTGAATAAGCATAATTCGAAGGTCGATCTTGATAAACAGAGATACCAACCATCACGCATTACCTTGTTTAGCATGACCTAACTCGTTTAGCATGACCCTATAGATACTGGAATAATACTTGTGTTGAATGCAAATTTTTTTCATGAATTTGTTGATGAATAAAACTAATTTATCAAGCTGAATAAGCATAATTCGAAGGTCGATCTTGATAAACAGAGATACCAACCATCAAGCATTACCTTGTGTAGCATGACCCTATAGATGCTGGAAAAATACTTGTGTTGAATGCAAATTTTTTTCATGAATTTGTTGATGAATAAAACTAATTTATCAAGCTGAATAAGCATAATTCGAAGGTCGATCTTGATAAACAGAGATACCAACCATCAAGCATTACCTTGTGTAGCATGACCCTATAGATGCTGGAAAAATACTTGTGTTGAATGCAAATTTTTTCATGAATTTGTTGATGAATAAAACTAATTTATCAAGCTGAATAAGCATAATTCGAAGGTCGATCTTGATAAACAGAGATACCAACCATCAAGCATTACCTTGTGTAGCATGACCCTATAGATGCTGGAAAAATACTTGTGTTGAATGCAAATTTTTTTCATGAATTTTTTGATGAATAAAACTAATTTATCAAGCTGAATAAGCATAATTCGAAGGTCGATCTTGATAAACAGAGATACCAACCATCACGCATTACCTTGTTTAGCATGACCTACCTCGTTTAGCATGACCCTATAGATACTGGAATAATACTTGTGTTGAATGCAAATTTTTGATGAATTTGTTGATGAATATGATCAATTCATCAAGGAGAATAACAATAGAATTAGCATTATTTGAAGGTCGACCTTGAAAAACAGAGAAACCAACCGCCAAACCACATTCCCTTGTATAGTATTACCCTATAAATACTGGAATAATACTTGTGTTGAATGCAATCGTTTATTAGTCAGACATCGTACGGTCTTGTAACGGTAAGGTTGGACAAAAAATTTCTTGTTAGCGTTGACGATGAAGACAACAATAATGGTTGTGTTAAGGAAAACTACTACAAATTTTGAGTGGCCCAACTATGAAATGATATCAGTTCTCTATTATATAGTTCAATGTAACATCCTGACTTTACGTTTAATGACTATAACATTTTTCTAAGGTCGTACATATCGGAACATATCTAGGATGCTCTATTTAAATTGGTGCAAACACTACATTCATCTCAATTTTTTATTTTCTTGACAAAGGAATCTAAACGTAATTTTTGCTGTAATCATCTATTTCCTTTTTGTTCATCTCTCTTAACTTCGAGTCTTGAGACTTCGATTAAGTATTCACATATTTACTATCTTATCATTAGGTTCCTATATTTATGTCAAATATTACTATCAAAGAGCACACGATCGGTGTGACCGGTCAGCAGAGGATGCTCACTCCTCCATGGCAACTGATCCTGCCTCTATCTTTTTAGAGGTCCGTGTTGCTCTGCTTTGAATTTGTATTTCGTTTTATGTTTTTTTGAGATGGTTGACAGTTTGGTATGGTAATGTTTTTCATTTGCAAAGTAATTGTACTTTAATTATTTACATTTAGAAATCCTTGTTATGGGGATTGTAATTTAAATGAAAGTTTTAAACAAGTAACTGTAATGTAAATTAATTACTTTCGAATGTACTTGACCCCATTTCTGTATCTAGTTCAGGTTAATAAAAATAAATTGTCTAATCAAAGTCATGTTAGAAATATGTTGTGTTGCTAATGAGCTAATTCCACAAAAAAAACATATTTTAGCTTTTCAGTATTTTTTTTAAAAAGGAAACATCGACCGCATGCTTGTTCCAACACCATTTGCAAAAAAATATAAACAATAACATATGTAAAAAATGGTTTTGAAGCAACACTGCGCTCTATACCTCCTACTTTTGATAATCAAGAAAACCTGATGCAATATTCATGCTTTTTAAAAAAATGTGGAAAATGGCCGAGTTAAGTGACGTCAGAAAAGCAAGAAAAATGATTGGTGTTGTGAAACTTTAAGATCCATGTAACTAGCGTGTTCAGTTTTATGTTTAATCAAAATATCTTTATGAAATTATGCTTTTTTACAGCATATTTTTGCATTAATAGAACACAGGGGCAGAGATAAAACCTTATCGCATGTAGTTCTTTATGTTTCGGTCTCATGCATGACATACTTTTTTCTTACGTTGTAGATGACAAGGATTCTGTTGCTGACATTGGTTTTATTCTTTTGCCTAATTGATTACGATGGCGAGCGGACGCATTCTTATGCTCAAGGAGTTATCTGAAGCCGACACAGACATAATCTGCTCGCCTGACTGCGATTAAACCTGTCTGGATATCAGTTTAATTCGTGGAGAATGTGTCATTACCAGCAAATGTCGTATTCAATATGACTATATTTGTACTTTTCAGAGACAGAGGGGCTAGTGGCCTATTTGATGCTAACCACGAACTAAAAAAAACTTTACTTTTATGTTAAACTTAAACATATTTTAAAACAGAAGTACCAGTCATACTCACATCCTATTTAAAAAAGTTGGATGTTTGTCAAATTGAAATGAATAAATTGATTTTAAATAACAAAAAAACAGAAATAATTTTTACATTCTTTATTCCATGTTTGTTGAAAAAAGTCTAATAAACGTTGGTTTTTTCATGACACAAGTCTGGTTTTTTATTTTGATTTATGATATAAACTAATACCGGTATATGTTTAACATATCATCGAGTTTTAACCTTTAAATATGTTCAATACTTGGAATATGTTGACTCAAACAGGCGTATACGTATCAAAACCTCCAAAAAGTGTCTTTTCTTAGAATTTCGAGGCGTTTTCTATTATATTTTGTACATTTGTAAAATTGTCTTAGAAATTTCTTAATTTTTCTTGTTATCAAACCCAGATAATATATTTTTACGAAACTGATTGAAACAAATTACATTACACACAAATTCAAATTAATGTGCATAAAAATGTACAGACAAATCTATATGGTTTGTTCCCAATATTGCATTTTGGTTTCTTTCCGCATTTAATTGCATCGCTTACTTCAAAGAAAAAAAATATATTGTACTCTTGGCGAGAAAGTACTTTGATAATTATAAGCAATCAAGCGATCATCATTATTCAGCAAATAAAAATTTTCAAAGTATAAAAATAATTGATAATTCAGATAAAATCTTGTTTTAAAAGCGTACTTAGTTTTAAATTGTAAATCCTCTATGCCGTAAAAAACCACACACTTTTTCTGCACGGTTGACGACATGCACATGATGAACAAGTTTTGATTTTTGAAAAATCGTCACTTAAATATTCCAGAACCCTGTTTTTGTAAACACCTTCATACGTTAAACAATGGTCTTCTTTTTAGAATATATGATGAATAATAACAATACGTCAAACTGAATAACAAAAGTTTCTTAAGGTGGACCATTTGAAGGTCGATTTTGAAAAACAGGAAAAACCAATCATTAATTGATTATTTATACAACATGTTGCAGGGCCCTATAAATACTCAAAAAACATTTGTGTTGTATGCAATCGTTTATTAGTCGGGAATCTTAGCATCTTGTAACGGTAAGGTAAGACATAAATTTTGTTGTTAGTGTTGACGATGATGACAACAATAATGGTTGTGTTTAGGAAAATTTTGATTGACGCAACTTTGAAATGATGTCAGTTCTCTATAGGCCAATGTTACACCTGAATGTACGTTTACATGGCTGCTGCACTCTTGCTGTATAACCTTTAAATCCTCTAAAAATAACACAATAAATGACATTTTTTATTGTCATAAATATTGGAATATTTCTAAGATTCTGTTCTTCAATTGATGCATACACGACATTTATCTCAATTCTTTGTAAATAGACCTATAATACTTGAAAGTAAAGTTCTCTACTTTCTTGACAAAGGAAATCTGAATGAATTTTTTTGGCTTCAATCATTTCTTTACTTTTTGTTTCTCTCTCTTAACATCTAGTCTTGTGACTCGAAATTAAGAGAGTGGGACCTCGCTATGGATACAATTATTGTGTCCAGAATACACGTCTATTCTTGGAAATTTCAATCAATATATCAATGAAAAAATGACTTAAATGTTAGAAGACAAGTTATGAGAGAGATACAGAACTAAGAATTTATTGTTAGGTAAATTAAGCGCGAGTCTTATATTTGTTTACAAATAATGTAAAGGATTTCTTTCACAAAATGACTTGTGGTAAACAAGGTAAACTGATCCAATATGTTCAGAAACAATATTATCCACAGAAAAGGCAACATATGTTTAAAATTTACACACAAAAAATTATGTAAACAATTACAAGGTCCGAGCTTTGATTACAATCGAAAGAATTACAAACCATTAATCTTGCTTATAACTTTCATGTAATATTTGACAATAAAATTTTGACAAAGTATATTAGATACCCATTTAATCATTTGGAACATTAAGAATGGGGGTGATGGGGGGGGGGGGTTAAAATTTTGAACTCAAATCATTTCTAAGTCCCCTTAACTTTGCATGTTTCAGAGGAGTGTATAGTGAAGAAATGAAAGTCAACAATAACAACACAGTTGTGTTTATTGGTCTCGCCCTCTAAACGGTCACAAGGTTATCATATAACTTTTATTTGTATTATTGCCATAAACTGTTCTTTTAATTTTACACCGTGACCTAAATGAGTCATACATTCATCCATGAGCGTCTTATAGTCGTCTTATTTTGTAGATGACACGTGTTGTTGTATTGAACCTCGTTTTTCTGCTGGGTGTAGTAATATTTGGAGCGAGTTGTATTTCCTTTGGCCCGTGTAGGGCTTCCTGTGACCCCTGTAATAGATTGTGTCAGGAGATTGGTCATCAGTTCGGGGATTGTGACCGTATCTCTACCTGTCCTTCGTCCGCACCATTCCGCTGTGATTGTTTCGTGCATCCATAGAGAGATAAGGGTTAGTCGTAGTAATGGTGTCCATCGAGAAATACAGCCATAACTATTGACAGATGTTACTGTAGATCTCATATGTATAACATACATTACAACATCTATTTTTTAATATCAAGTTTAATTTGTTGTGTTAATATTAAAGACTGACTTTGCTTGTAAGTTTTTTTTTATATGCATTTAGCTTAGGGATTTGGATAACATAAATCAAAATCAACAATTAATTTACGATCAAGAAGACTTAACGTTGGTTGACGTTTCAATCTGAAAAACAAGATGTATGTAATTGCGTTTCATGAATTTACTTTTTCTTCTATAAAAAACCACAACCTATATCGTAAAACCAACAGGTGCACATACTGTTATAGAATCCCTAAAATTAACCTAACAGCTTGTTGTTTCATCGTGATAGAGCAAAATCAAAACCCAAAAAGCTTACTACATATGTTTTAAAAAAGACTAGCTCATTTATACATCAGTATCATTTGTCATTTGAGTCAGTTATTGTAATCTTTATACATGCAGCCTAAAGTTCTAGTTTCATGTTTCTTTAAAAAATAAATATGCTCGATGATATTTACATGGACCAACATTTCACATCAGGAATGCTCAGACTGTAAATTGAGACACCGCCCTATATAAAATTCACACTCTTTACTAATCAATAAATTGATTCTCGATCATCCGGGGCACAACTCCTGATCATGAACAGGTTCATAAAAACAAATCTAGGACATGGTACAATTTTGGTCAAATTTTCTTTTTTACAGTGCTTTAGTAATGCTTTCATATTAATTAACCAAAATTTGAGTGTCAGTCGAGGAAATATAAGCAAGACAAAAATGTTTTTGTTTATATTGTTAATTTACCGGTAAAAATTTCAAGCTGATTTTTTTCTTTCCACAAATTGTTTTGAACATAAATAAACAGATCCTAGCCTTTGTTGCATTTATTTTAGGTCTTGCTGGGGAATTTTGGTTGGCTAATACAAATGTCTTACTAAAGCATTGGATACATTTAAACATTAAAAACGGATAAATAAATATTGATCAAATTTGTGACCACACCCCTTTAATCATTTTATCAAAATCCTTTTGTTGGAAAAATCAAAATTAAGCACAGCTAAAATATGTAAATCATCAGCATTGTCAACAGGTTTACATGACACTGTCCTTTTTTAGAACAAAAAAGGTAATGTTTTATGTCGGATACAAGTCTGAAAGTTTCTCTTCTCTGAGAGAAAGAATTAATCCAGTCCTTTCTGTCATAGAATGGAAATCGTTATGCTTATATTTTTTGCTGACGAAAGAAATTGGCATTTTATTCTCTATACGCTAAATGATCAAATGAAAAAAGGTTACAACTTGAATTCAACAAAATTAGAATAAGTGTAAAGTTATTTTCTCTTTTTAAATAAGCAAACTAAACTAAATAATGACAACTCTGACAACTCTGCCAATAATTTATATCTATTTAGTCGCTTGAAATCAAATTAGTAAGAATATTGATGACACAATGCTGCAGGGACTTTATTCTAGTTCAGTTTCTATTTTTGATTTATATACGCATGTAAATTAATTCACATGAGTGTGTTTTATTGAATGCAATGAATCAAAACATTCATTGATATTAGAGGACGCAATATGTATGACCAAGTAAAAGAATCATAGAATGTATACTCGTTTTGTAGGCATAAATATCAATTTTATACAATATAATTATTTTTTTATAAATTGTGTAAAAAAGAATTTCTAATGCGAATTTTATTACGGTGTAACAGGTCTGACAGTAGAAGATTCTTTCTAAACCTTTACGAAACACCCTTTTCCCAAGCAAACGAATTATTAGTGATATAAATTAACAATGTTCCTCATAAACAGCAAACACTGCATTAAGTTGATTTCTTCACATATTAAATGTGTGATCTTCCTTTCACTTTATATTGTAGATGACAAGAGTTGTAGCATTTATGCTTGTTTCTCTGCTTGGTGCCGTTATTGTCGGAGTGAGCAGTGATCACCCAACGGATTATTATTGTGAGAACAACTGCAGATTTTGTGCCTCATATTGCCTGAGCTTTATCCATCCGCACTGGAGCTGTTTAAGAAACTCAGTGTGCCCTTCGTCGTCACCATATCGATGTATTTGTTACGCTTGATAGAGCAAGCGGTAATTGTCACCAAGACACTCGGTTGTTTATTTAGCAAATCAGTTTAACAAGACATATTTAATTGTATTTAAGAGAATGTGAAAACCTTTAGTTAATGCCATTAACAGATTGTAAACTTTTGTTTGATTATTCGAAAAGTACACTTTTTTATGATTGAAAAATGTCATTATTTTAAAATAGCTGTTTGACAAAATAACCAAAAAAAAAAAAAAAAAAAACCAGAAAAAAAGAATAAAAAAACTGTGCTGCTAGTCTGTCCATCTTGTCAATGTCATTCCCTACAAGTTTATTCAGAGTTGAGAAATAACATCTACTGAATAATTACTTTGATGACGATACGACGATTATGTTTCAAATAATAGATTTTTTTTAAAATTAAAACTGCTTTGTTCGATTTTTAGCCTTTAAGTCACTAACAAATTCATCAATAGCATTGTCTTTGAAAATTATAAACTTTCTTCTAATCAAACCCAGATAATATTTTTAGCTCACCTGAGCTGAAAGCTCAAGTGAGCTATTCTGATCACATTTTGTCCGTCGTCCGTCTGTCCGTCTGTCTGTCCGTCTGTCCGTCTGTAAAGTTTTACATTTTGAACTTCTTCTCTAAAACCGCTTATCCAATTTAAACCAAATTTGGCACAAAGCATCCTTATGGGAGGGCGAATATAAATCGAGATATACAAGTCCGATCTGTATTCAAAGCGGAGAAAACCTTCAAACTGTAGAAAAATCTTCTTCTCAAGAACTACCGAGGCAAATTCAACGTAGTTTAGCATAAATTATCCTTATGGGAAGGAAAATATAAATTGCAAAAATTAAGGGGTAATTCTGTTTCAAATCTGAGTTATTACGAAAATAATAATAAAGGAAAGGCGTGTTTCAATCAGTTTAATAGCTTCGGGTTCGGCATCCGGTAAAATGGGTAGGCAAGACTTGGCCTGGGCAAAACAAAAGATTGGCAGTTATTAATCTGCCAATCTCAATAAAATTTCAGGATATTTGATGGACTAGTATATTTGTATTCGCTGTAAATATTGCTGCAAAATAATGCGCATTTGGAATTGACGATTGCCGATCTGCCCCGGCTTTTATTTTGCCACGGCCCGGGTTTGCATACCCATTTTACCAAGACTCGTATTCCATACTTCTAAAACGAGGTTCTTTGTTTAAAGCAGCCATGACATGATACGAAAAAGGGTCGATCTGACTATGATGAATTTGCTTGTTGTGCAACAGTTCGCGTATGAAGGGAAATTTGGAAACATGCAAAATATATTGGTGCAGATTTTGTGAAGTAAATTGAGGCTAAATATTTCAATGCGTTGACAGTTTCCACACATGACGTTGGTGTTAGCTTGTTCTGATTTCCGTTTCGTTTTCATTATTTATGCTTTGTAACCTGGAAACTATCGTCTGTATTTCGTGATTTTTACGTATCAAATCAAACAAAGACTTCGGTAAATCAAACAGTTAACTGTTTACCAGCGCAAATTAAGCAAAATCTGATGTAGGGGTACTGAAATACAGTTCATTCTATCGGTAATTCGGCATTATCTTTTGCGTAATGGTAGATTAATGCAATAGGTTTTGTTGAGATGCTCGGCATTTTCTCGAGTTTATTCAGTTTAAATAGAGTTTGATATCGCTGACGGAAATATGTAGGTATAAACATGTATATATATGATTCATTTCGAAAAAATAAATCGTGTTCTTTATTGGTTATACATGTAGTGCATGTTTCTTGTGTTTAATTGTTTACAATTTCTATTTAACCATATTTGAGTGTTAAGCTTCGGATCATAAGCAAGATACAGAGATATGCTCCCAATTCTATGTTTGTACACAGATCTTAAAAACTAAAGATTAAAAAAGTAAAAAAAATTGTCAATATTTATTAAGAAAATTTTCAAAGTCTGTTCTTCCAGAAACCAACTTTAACAACTTATTGTATTGTAAACTTAACCTTTTTTAGCTCACCTGAGGGTGGGGCCACAATGGGGGGTCGAAGTTTAACAAATGAATATATAGAGTAAATCTTTAAAAATCTTCTTCTCAGAAACTAATCTGCTTGAAAAGCTGAAACTTGTGTGAAAGCATCCTCAGGTAGTGTAGATTCATAGTTGTGAAAATCATGACCCCGGGGGTAGTGTGGGGCCACAATGGGAGATCGAAGTTTTACATATGAATATATAAAGTAAATCTTTAAAAATCTTCTTCTCAGAAACTAATCGGCCAGGAAAGCTGATACTTGTGTGGATGCATCCTCAGGTAGTGTAAATTCAAAGTTGTGAAAATCATGACCACCGGGGGTAGGGTGGGGCCACAATGGGGGATCGAAGTTTAACATAGGAATATATAGAGTAAATCTTTAAAAATCTTCTTCTCAGAAACTTATTAGCCGGCAAAGCTGAAACTTGTGTGGAAGCATTCTCAGGTAGTGTAGATTCAAAGTTGTGAAAATCATGACCCCCGGGGGTAGGGTGGGGCCACAATCGGGGGTCGAATTTTAATATATGATTATATAGAGTAAATCTTTAAAAATCTTCTTCTCAGAAACTAATTAGCCAGGAAAGCTGAAACTTGTGTGGAAGTATCCTCAGGTAGTGTAGATTCAAATTTGTGAAAATCATAACACTGGGGGTAGGTTTTGGCCACAATGGGAGGTCGATGTTTTACATAGGAATAAACAGAGTAAATCTTTAAAAATCTTCTTCTCAGAAACTAATCAGTCAGGAAAGCTGAAACTTGTGTGAAAGCATCCTCAGGTACCGTAGATTCAACGTTGTGAAAATCATGATCCCCAGGGGTAGGGTGGGGCCACAATGGGGGGTCAAAGTTTAACAAAGGAATATATAGGGTAAATCTTTAAAAAAAATTTCAGAAACTAATCAGCCAGATGATTCTTTATAATTGTTAAGACTTTGGCCCCAGGATAATTCTTTGGCCTCACGAGAAGGTTCAGAGTTTGATGTACGTTTATATCCCATATATAAACTATTGTTAAGGATCTTTTTGAGAACTGCAATACTCAACATATGATATGACTATAAAATCATCCTGTTAGAAAAGGGACTAATGATTATAAACATAAGAATATCCAGGGGAAAATGGATTTTATTTATACAGGATCTACATGTATTATTGTACATTGTCCAGATAGTTTGTATTATGACTCCATTAAGCTGATTTTATCATACCTATTGTTCCTCATGTGAGCGATGTGGCCCATGGGCCTCTTGTTTTAACAAAACGGTTGAAAATAATGAATATATTGTCGGGTTCAGGGATGGGGTCAATTACAATGAAAGGTAATTAATTAAATTACAATTACTTGCTTAAATCCTTCAATTAAATTACCATTACCATTACAAGAGTTTTCAAATGTAACTAATTAAATTACAATTACTTTGTAGATGTAATTAATTAAATTACAAATTACATTTGTCATCAAAATTTACTAAAACCATGATTTAGCTACAACACATAAACACATAAACATTTAAGGAGGTATGTCTATAATGGGAGTAAAAGTTCGTCATAATCAAAATACTTTCTCTGTTTAGAATTTGCTAACTAACTACTCTGATAGGTAACAATTTTGGGAAAGAAAAAATACATAAATTTGGTTTTATTGTTTATTTCAAAACGAAGGTAGTCACAATATGGAAGTGTCCATACCACCTTTGACATTCAATAAACATTTGAAAGTCATATCCCTAACCAACATCTATCATGTCTTAACTAAAGTATTTCCTGCATTCAAATCTATTATCTGAAAATTTTCTCCTTTGCATTTATATCCATTATATGTTTTATTTTCAGGTTAAACGGATAAGAATATTGGTTTTGTAATCTACGTCTAATTAAAGATTTAAATAAGGATGCCATTGCATAGTAAATAAAATAGTGCAAGGCGCAATGCGTGTGCAAATCGTTAAATTTGCCGAATGCCTCATATGGACACAACTGTGATCGGCCAAAGCCAATCACAATAAGTATTTTTAAAGAAAAATCAGACAAATCATCAAATACATGTATTTATTATGTTTGGGAAACTTATGATTAAATATTGAATCCCTGAAAAAATTCATTCTGAAAATATTTAGAATGATATATATTATAATAGTTTAATGCTTATAACTACTCTTCCTACCTTGAACTGGTGCCATTGATACCAACGATAGAACATTGGGAACAATGAGTAGTGAACAGCTTCATATTTATATGTACATCAGTGTGTAATTGAAAGTAATTGCAAAGTTATTGGAATTACATGCCTTTTTGACAGTAATTAATTAAATTACCATTGCATGTAATTGAAAATTTGGCCAATTACACATTACTTTCAATAACATCAAAATTTGTAATTAATTACACTCAATTACCATTACAAATAACCATTACCCCATCCCTATTCGGATTACAAAAAAAATTTAAATTATCATGCATTAAAATGTACAAACAAATCAATATGGTTTGTACCCAATTTTGTACGGTTTCTTCCCGCATTTAATTGCATCGTTTTCTTTCAAGAAGTAAAAAATACTGATCTCTTGGGGAGAAAGAAAGAGCAATCAAGCTATAATTTTCAGCATCATTCAACAAACAAAAAATTTCAAAGTTAAAAATAAAGGATGATTCAGATAAAATCTCGTTTTAAAAGCGTATTTACTTTTAAATTGTAAATCCGCTAAGGCGTAAAAATACATACACTTTTTCTGCACTTTTTCTGCACGGTTGACGACATGCACGTGATAAACTAGATTTGATTTTTGAAAAATCGTCTCGTAAATATTCCAGAACCCTGTTTTTGTGAACACCTTCATACGTTAAACAATTACCTTCTTTTTAGAATATACGATGAATAACAACAATACGTCAAACTGAAAACAAAAGATCCTTAAGGTGCACCATTCGAAGGTCGATTTTGAAAAACAGGAAAAACCAATCATTAATTAATTACTTATTCAACATGTTGCATGGCCCTATAAATATTCTAAAAACATTAGTGTTGTATGCAATCGTTTATTAGTCGGAAATCTTAACATCTTGTAACGGTAAGGTAAGAAAAAAATTTTGTTGTTAGTGTTGACGATGATGACAACAATAATGGTTGTGTTTAAGAAAACTACTACAAATTTTGTTTGACGCAACTATGAAATTATTATCAGTTCTCAATTATATAGCTCAATGTGACATCCTGACTTTACGTTTGCATGGCTACTGCACTCTTGCTGTATAACTTTTAAATCCTCTACAAATAACACAATAAATTTTTATTGTTGTAAATATCGGAATATATTTAAGATTCTGTTCTTCAGATCAATTGATGCATACACGGTATTTATCTCAATTCTTTTAAATAGACCTATAATACTTCGTAAGTAAAATTCTCTACTTTCTTGACAAAGGAAATCTGAATTAATCTTTGCTGCAATCATTTCTTTACTTTTTGTTTCTCTCTCTTAACTTCAAGTCTTGAGACTCGAAATTGAGAGAGTGGGACCTGGGGGTACAATTATTTTGTCCGGAATACACGTCTATTCTTGAAAGTTTCAGTCAATATATCAATGTAAAAAATGACTTAAATGTTAGAAGTCAAGTTATGAGAGAGATACAGAACTAAGAATTTATTGTTAGGTAAATAAAGCTCGAGTCTTATATTTGTTTACAAATAATGTAAAGTATGAAAATACCATTTCTTTGACAAAATGACTTGTGGCAAACAAGGTAAACTGATCCAATATGTTCAGAAACAATATTATCCACAGAAAAGGCAACATTTAAATTTGTTTGAAATTTATACACAAAAAATTATGTAAACAATTACAAGGTCCGAGCTTTGTTTACAATTCAACGAATTACAAACCATTTATCTTGCTTATAACTTTCATGTAATATTTGACTGTAAAATTTTGACAAAGCATATGAAATACCCGTTTTAATCATTTGGAACATTAAGAATGGGGGGGGGGGTGTTAAAATTTTGAACTCAAATCGTTTCTAAGTCCCCTTAATTTTGCATGTTTCAGAGGAGTGTATAGTGAAGAAATGAAAATCAACAATAACAACGCAGTTGTGTTTATTGGTCTCGCCCTCTAAACGGTCACAAAGTTATCATATAACGTTTATTTGTATTGTTGCCATAAACTGTACTTTTAATTTAACACCTTGTCCTAAATGAGTCATACATTCATCCATGAGCGTCTTAAAGTCGTCTTATTTTGTAGATGACACGTGTTGTTGCATTGAACCTCGTTTTTCTGATGGGTGTAGTAATTCTTGGAGCGAGTTGTATTTCCTTTGGTCCGTGTAGGGCTTCCTGTGACCCCTGTAATAGATTGTGTCAGGAGATTGGTCATCAGTTCGGGGATTGTGACCGTATCTCTACCTGCCCTTCGTCCGCACCATTCCGCTGTGATTGTTTCGTGCATCCATAGAGAGACCAGGTTTAGTCCTAGTAATAGTGTCCACCCAGTAATACAGCCACTATTGACAGATACTACTGTGAATCTCATATGTATAAATAACTAATACATTACAAAATCTATTTTTTAATGTCAAATTTAATGTGTTGTGTAATTATTTAAGACTGACTTTGCTTATAAGATTAATTTTTTTTATATTTTTCTAGATTAGGGATTTGGATAACATTAATCAAAATCAACAATTAATTTACGATCAAGAAGACTTAACGTTGGTTGACGTTTTAATCTGAAAAACTGAGAGAAGTATTGAATTTCGTTTCATGAACTCAATTTTTTTTTCCATAAAAAAACCACAGTCTATATCGTAAAACCAACAGGTGCATATAATATCAAAGAATCCCTAAAATTAACCTAACATCTTGTTTTTTCATCGTGATAGTGCAAAATTAAAACCCAAAAAGCTTACTACATATGTTTAAAGAAAGACTAGCTCATTTATACATCAGTATCATTTGTCATTTGAGTCAGTTATAGTTGTAATCTTTATACATGAAGCCTAAATTTCTAGTTTTATGTTTCTTTAAAAAATAAATATGCTCGATAATATTTACATGGACCAACATTGATCAGATTGTAAATCGAGACACCACCCTATATAAAATTCACACTCTTTACTATTCAATAAATTTATTCTTGATCATCCGGGGCACAACTCCTGAACAGGTTCATAAAAATAAACCTAGGACATGGTACAATTTTGGTCAAATTCTCTTTTTTTTTTTATTTTTTTACAGTGCTTTAGTAATGCTTTCATATTAATTAACCAAAATTTGAGTGTCAGTCGAGGAGTTTTAAGCAAGATACAGAGCTTACTATTCTTTGTGCAATAATTTTGTTTACATTGTTAATATACCGGTAAAAATTTCAAGCTGATTTTTTTTCTTTCCGCTAATTCGTTTTGAACATAAATAAACAGATCCTAGCCTTTGTTGCATTCATTTTAAGTCTTACCGGGGAATTGTAATTGGCTATTACAAATGTCTTACTAAAGCATTGTAAACATTAAAACATTAATAACGGATAAATAAATATTGATCAAAATTGTGACCACACCCTTTAATCATTTTATCTAAAACCTTTTGTTGGAAAAATCAAAATTAAGCACAGCTAAAATATGTAAATTTATCAGCATTGTCAACAGGTTTACATGACACTGTCCTTTTTTAAAACAAAAAAGGTAATGTTTTAAGTCGGATATATGCCTGAAAGTGTCTCTTCTCTGAGAGAAAGATTTAATCCAGCCCAGTTCTTTCTGTCATAGAATGGAAATCGTTATGCTTATATTTTTTGCTGACGAAAGAAATTGGCATTTTATTCTCTATAGGCTAAATGATCAAATGAAGAAGGTTACAACTTGAATTAAACCAAATCAGAATTAGTGTGTAGTATTTTCCCTTTTTAAACAAGCAACATTTTAATTAATAAAACTAAATATTGACAACGCTGCCAGGAATTTATATCTATTTTAGTAATTAGTCGTTTAAAATCAAATTAGCAAGAATATTGATGACAGAATGCTGCAGGGACTTTATTTTAGTTCACTTTCTATTTTTGATTTATATACGCGTGTAAATTAATTTACATGAGTTTGTTTTATTGAATGCAATGAAACATTCACTGATATAAGAGGAAGCATTATGTATGACCAAGTAAAAGAATTATACTAATGTATACTCGTTTCATAGGGATAAATATCAATTTTATACAATATGATTTTTTTATCAATTGTGCAAAGAAGAATTTCTAATGCGAATTTTATTACGATGTAACAGTTCTGACATTAGAAGAGTCTTTCTAAACCTTTACGAACCACCCTCTTCCCAAGTAAACAAATTATTTGTGATATAAATTAATAATTTTTCTCATAAACAGCAAACACTGCATGAAGTTGATTTCTTCACATATTAAATTTGTGGTCTTCCTTTCACTTTATATTGTTGATGACAAGAGTTGTAGCATTTACGCTTGTTTCTCTGCTTGGTGCCGTTATTGTCGGGGTAAGCAGTGATCACCCAACGGATTATTATTGTGAGAACAACTGCAGATTTCGTATCTCATATTGCCAGACCTTTGGCCATCGGTACTGGAGCTGTTTAAGAAACTCAGTGTGCCATTCGTCGTCACCATATCGATGTATTTGTTACGCTTGATAGTGCTAGCGATAATTGTCACCAAGACACTTGGTTGTTTATTTCGGAAATTAGTTTAACAAGACATATTTAATTGCAATTGAAACATTGTAACAACCTTTAGTTTATGCCATTAACAGATTGTAAACGTTTGTTTGATTATTTAAAAATTTGTACATTTGTAAAATTGTCTAAGAAAAGTTAAATAGTTCTTCTAATTAAACCCAGATAAAATTTGTTTACGAAATTGATGGATACTTTAAATTATATTACACACAAATTCAAATTAATATGCATAAAAATGTACAAACAATTCTTTATCGTTTGATCCAAATTTTGTATTATGTTTTCTTTCGCATTTAGGTGCATCGCTTTCTTCCAAGAAGTAAAAAATGTTTTGTACTCTTGGCGAGAAAATACTTCGATAATTATAAGCAATCAAGCAATCATCATATTCTAAAAAACAAAACATTTCAAAGTTAAAAATATTGGATAATTCAGATAAAATCTCGTTTTGAAAGCGCAATTACTTTTAAAATGTAAATCCTCTATGGCGTAAAAAAAATATACAGTTTCTCTGCACTTTTTCTGCACGGTTGACGACATGCATATGATAAACAAGTTTTAAATTTTGAAAAATCGTCACGTAAATATTCCACAACCTTGCTTTTGCAAACACCTTTATACGTTAAACAATTACCTTCTTTTTAGAATATATATGATGAATAATACAAATACGTCAAACTGAATAACAAAAGATCCTTAAGGTGCACCATTCGAAGGTCGATTTTGAAAAACAGGCAAAACCCATCACTATATAATTACTTATCCAACTGGTTGTATGGCCCTATAAATACTCGAATATCATTGTGTTGTATGCTATCGTTTATTAGTCGGAAATTGTAACATCTTGTAACGGCAAGGTAAGATAAATAATAATTTTGTTAGTGTTTACGATGATGACAACGATAATGATTGCGTTTAAGCAAACTACTACATATTTTGATTGACGCAACTAAACGCAATTAAATGGAATCTGTTTTCTATAGGCCAATGTTACATCTTGACTTTACGTTTGCATGCCTACTGCACTCTTGTCGTATAGCCTTTAAATCATCTGGAAATAACACTATAGATGACATTTCTTTAAGGTCCTAAGACTCTAAGATTCTGTTCTCCAATTGATGCATACACGATTTTCATCTCAATTCTTTGTAATTATAAATAGACCTATAATACTTGAAAAGTAAAATTCTCTACTTTTTTGACATAGAAAATCTGTGTGAATTTTTGCTGAAATCATCTCTTTACTTTTTGTTTTTCTCTCTATTATCTTCGAGTCATGAGACTCAAAGTTAATAGAGAGGAACCTTGCTTTGGATACAATTATTTTGTACAGAATATATTATTGAAAACTTCAGTCATTATATCAATGTAAAAAATGACTTAAATATTAAAAGTCATGCAGTTATGAGAGAGATACAGAACTAAGAATTCATTGTTAGGTAAATAAAGCTCGAATGTATTATTTGTTTACAAATAATGTAAAGTATTGAACTACCATTTCTTTGATAAATTGACTTGTGGCAAACAAGTAAACTAATTCAATATGTTCGGAAACAATATTATCAACAGATAAGGCAACATTTGGTCGAAACTTATTAAAAAAAACCACATATGTGAAAAATAACAAGGTCCGAGCTTTGTTTAGAAAACCAAAAAATACAAATTATTTATCTTGCTTATAACTTTCATATGATATTTGACTTTCAAATTTTTCAAAATACTCATTTTAATTTAATCACTCTGAACAATAAAAATGGGAGGGGGTTAAAATTTTGAACTCAAATCGTTTCTAGGTCCCCTTAGAGGAGTGTATAGTGAAGAAAAGTAAAACAACAATAACAACGCAGTTGTGTTTTTGGTCTCGCCCTCTAAACGGTCACAATGTTATCATATAACTTTTATTTGTATTGTTGCTATAAACTGTACTTTTAATTTAACACCTTGTCATAAATGAGTCTTACATACATCCATTACATCCATGAACGTCTTATAGTCGTCTTATTTTGTAGATGACACGTACTGTTGCATTGAACCTCGTTTTACTGCTGGGTGTAGTAATTCTTGGAGCGAGCTGTACTTCCGTTGGCCCGTGTAGGACTTCCTGTGACCCTTGTAATATATTCTGTAAGGATATTGGTTATCGGTTCGGGAATTGTGTCCGTTCCTCTACATGTCCTTCGTCCAGACCATTCCGCTGTGATTGTTCCAATCATCCACAGAGAGCCCAGGGTTAGTCCCAGTAATGATGTCCACCGAGTAATACACAGCCAAAACTATTGATAGATGCTATTGTTGATCTCATATATATAACTAATACATTACAACATCTATTTTTTATTGTCAAGTTTAATGTGTTGTGTAATTATTAAAGACTGACTTTGCTTATAAGTTTTATTTTTTATATGTATTTAGCTTAGGAATTTGGATAACATTAATCAAAATCAACAATTAATTTACGATCAAGAAGACTTAACGTTGGTTGACGTTTTAATCCAAAAAGTAACGAAAGGTAGAACCGCTTTAACAAGAGGTTGGACTTTCTGTGGGATGTTTCTATCTAGTTTCCTCATCAAAACAAGATAAATCAGATAATGACCCCTCCTTTCTTCTCATTCGCTAAGAGAAGCTCATTAATATTTATAGACTGTCAAAACCGGAAAGTTGTTTGCCAAGATCTGCTTTGTTGTGTGAAATTGACGCTGTTTCAGCGAAATATACATCCCTGTATGAAGTCCGGTGAGTTTCACTGCGTTCAATATATTCATGTCTATTGGCCAATGACTGTGCGGTTAACCATGAGTTGACCCCGCCTTCGTCAAATCAGAGTTTGTAACAGACTGCCCAAAGTCCAAGCCTTTGTTAAAACGGTTCTAAGTAAGTGTGACAGTACCATTACTACATTAGGCAGCACATCTTAGAAAAGGCCAATCAACCCTACTCAAAGAATGTTTATCCCTAAAATAAAGATAGTTAGCAGTCTCGAGTCAATTCACCAAACGTGTTATTGCTGGATTGTTTTTTGTTTTTAACATTTACAAGGATAATTAAAGTATTGAACTTTATTGTGCTTATTAAAATCACAGAAATACAAATCATATAGTTAAAAAAGCTAAACAGGAACTTAGATACAGCTGAAAAAAAAAAAGATTTATCATTTTAACACCTAAAGAACATGATAGACTGTGTTGTTATACATATTCTTTCTGTCGGTATCTTAGTATTCCATTATAATGAATAAATCAAACAAAGAATGATTTCCAATCTTGAGAAAATAAGTAGTGTTTCCCGGGTCATGAAATATTGGTATTTACCACTGGTAATTCCCAGCACCGGTAATACCCGGTCAACCCTGACCATGCCTGTCTTCTTAGTCTCCTTAATTAACATATGGTTTATTCAAACCAACAGAAGTCCCTGCTACTTCTCCAAAGCCCTTTCGACCTTGTTATGAGCGGGTGAATTCAAGACTTGTCAAATTATGATGTCTTAAATTTTCTCTCTTTAAACACAACTATGTCTGGGCGAATTCAAGAAGGGGCGAAACTATTTGCAAGTATAGATGGGCGAAAAAATGGGACACAAACAAAAAAAATCTACATACAGTATATAAAAATAGGGATTTTTATAAACAAATAAAATGTGTTATTTGGTGATTCATGCGGGATATGAAGGTGTTGACATTGCAGAAAAAATACATAACCCGCGTTACTCAAGGGGTCACCTGAAGCCGACATGGATATAATCTGCATGCCTGATTGCATTTAAACCTGTCTACATACATGTATCTATATAACACATGGAGAATGTGTCTTTACCACCAATTGTCGTAATCCATATGATTATGTCGGACATAGAGGGACTAGTGGCCCCTTTGATGCAGACCACAAACTTAATTCATATATTTTTTTTTCAATTCAAATTGTGAAATATGGTCTGATTATTATCTGGCGTTACAGAATCAAGCAGGGGTTTCAATTTAGCCTTTTACATAACCAATCAGATTTTCCGCTAATTAAAACAATTTGTTTTTTACAGGGAAATATTGACCCCATTTGATTTTCGTCCCTTTCGGCCTTGTTATGAGCGGGTGAATTAAAGACTTTTTGTAACAAAACAATTTTGTTTTTATTTTCCTAATTCATGACTGTAGATTTGTCAAATTGAAATGGATTAATTGATTATAAAAATGAATATTATGGAAATATTGTAAATTCTTTATTCCATGTTTGTTTAAAACATACTACTAATCTTTGTTTTTATTTTCCTTATTCATGACTGCTTTTCTTTGTTTGATTTAATTTCCAAAAAAGGGAAGCAATGCTTGCGGTTTTTGAAAATTACAACATTTAATTATAATAAAGTCCAATAAACTTAAATGTCACAATGGAACGCACCATGACTAGAGCATATTTTTGCTATTTGCAGCCCTGCGCAATCGTGCAAATCGGTAAAAAAACATAATGTAATAAATATTAATTTTCTTTCACCTGAATTAGCTCAAAGTTATTAATAGAAAACCAATGAGTTTTAAGATTGCCTGATAAACAGTTTCTGGATGAAAAAATTTCTCACAAGCTTAAGTAGATCAATGATCAATACAAATAGGACAGCAGCTGAATATTTTTATTAATAAATTTATACATAAATTGCAGCTGATAGCTGTCAAACCGCCTGCATTTTGTAAACATATATGCAGTAAAGGGGCCTATTTTTGAAGCATCTCTTATTTGGTTCAAAACGATATTTTTTTTATTTGCCAAAAACCTTGCCAACATGACTTTTAAATGTCTCACTTTATACGCTCATAAACTAACGTCTGGCAATGAATATATATAAATTATGTATATAAATACACTAGAATATGTTCTAATCCTTGTAGCGCCATCTCTGCATTGGTGAGGACTTGCGATAAAAACATCTGATATTGTAGATATCGTCATGTAGATATCCCTCAATCTTAATTTTGCAAAACTATAAAAAAAAAACACAAAAAAAACCCACATCCCTGCATTTAAAAACACAATGCCATGATGAATAATGCCAATGCATCAAACTGACTAAAAACAGATCCACAAGGTACAACATCTGAAGGTCGATTTTAAAACCAGGGAAAACCAAACCTCAATTATTTTCAATTTTAGCATGGTCCTATAGAAACTGGAATAACATTTCTGTTGTATGCATTTGTTAAGTAGTCGGAAGTCGAAATATTTATCTTGTAACGTTAAGGTAAGAAATAATAATATTGTTATTTATGGTGTCGGTGATGACAAAGAGAAAGATAAATATTTTACAAGTAAAAAGCATTAACGGTAACCTAACAACAAAACTTTATGATACATGCGAAGACTGCAGTTTTTCTTTCATAAAATTTACTTACTTATGCAGCAATAGACCTTCATCACTTGCATATGTAGTTTTTGTCTCTAAGTTGATTCGATAAGCAAAGGCATGATATACGTATGAACAGTTTCTAAAGCGAGGCAAACTATTGACAAACGAGTTGATGAAACAAGATAATTAACTTCCTTGATTGAAGTTTTTGTAAAAATGTGATCTTAGTAAAATATGTTTAATAATGGAATTACCCTTCACCCTTTCCCAGTGGACTCTCCCATTTGTATAAAACTGAGAGACACTGAGCGCCGTGTCATTCCTGTGTTAGCAGCTGAAGAAGAAGGTAACATAATTACATTTTTAAACCTCTGGACCACATAATTAGATCAGTGGCCCGAATAGAACCGAAGTTGTTCTTTTGTGTGGTATTGTTTATAAGGGGTGCCCTAAACCACATTACTGAAAGTTAATAATAGAAGGTAGCATATCCTTGGTTTTTGCATATTAATTTAATTATCAGAAATTGGGTTTACCGCCTTCATTTCCAATCGTTTCCTATTTTTTGATATGATTGATTTTACCCAATATTATATTTTAGAATTAAATATAAATTTAATCAGTGATTGGGAAAGATCGTATGCCATTTATTTTTACGTTATCAAGGAAGGAAGCGACTGAACTCATTCACACATTACATCTTTATTTCTTGAGTTCTATGGTCGATACGACAATTATTTTAGCAAATACAGTCTAATCCTGGCCGACGTTTTTCATACATATTGTTAGGTAATTATGAATCATCGAATAGTCAGATTTTATTGCTTGTTTTTGTGTAAATACAATTATTGCAGGCATGAGGCATCAGGGGAAGGGAGACTGACCCTTCCATTTAATTTTATTATAGCAAACATTTCTCTTAAATTTACACATAAAAAACTGAATTATCAAGGAGTTGCCCCCATGCACCCACCCCTCCTCCCTCACTCTTTATGGATTATGTAAAAATAATGATATTTAGAGTGAAATTAAAGTTATAGAGTTATAGATAAACGCATACTATCCCCCCACTCTTCTCACAAATTAGGATTTCATGATTTGCGAATTAATATCTTCTTTTCTTTTTTGCTTGTCAAGATTTTAAGGATGAGTATCCCACCACTTTCAAAAACGAGGTTTCTGCTGGATTGTGTAATTATTCAATGCACTTGATTATGTAAACAATGATATATCAATAACTATTTCAGTTCTTTTTACGATTTCTCCAAGGTACGTTTTCTCTCGGAGAAAACGCACCCTAATTTGTGTGCACGTGGATCCTGACCACCCCACCCCTGGAAAATCTAAATATCCCTCGGACCTTCCCCCTTGAGACAAAATTCTGGATCCGCCCATGTAAACGTTCCTTTCTTATGAGTCAAGGGTACTTTTTTTCGGGTTACGTTTTCTCAAGGCTATGATTTATCCTGAGACAACTAAGCACGCTATTGATTTTGTTTTAAACTTTTCTGTTTCGTGTTTTGTCTGTTTTTTAAATTAGTTCATCGTTTTGCATTAGCGTCTTGTTCACCCTTTCCGATCCCCTTCCCCCATACATTTGATCCTACTTTTTATTTTTGTAGAGGTTCGTGTTTGCTCTGCTCCTGTTTTGTATTTTTCCTTTGGACGTTTGTTTTTGAACACTGTTTGTCCACATTTCATACAAAACATTGCTCGTTGGATACGTTATTACTACATATATTATATATTTTGACTTATTTTGCGGGATAAAGGTACATATAGTACTATATAGCTCAATGTTAATCGTACATTGCGTGGCATTAGGTTACTTACCTTTGCTATGTATGCGCATGCAACTATTAAATACACAAGCCTATAAATGACATTTTAATGGAATATTTAATATGAAGAGATCCTGTACTTCCATTAATAACATCCCTCTTAATTCTCTGTTTGAGAAAATATTGTATTTTAACATGTAAGTTTTAAGTATCTGGAGAATGTTAATCAATAGTAACTATTATGCATGTATCTTTGAATAATTCTCTCTATTTACTAATTGTGTTTTTCTCCCTTTAATTGAAAAGAATCTTACTATACATACATAGATGTTATATCAAAATTGTATCAGAGTGGTATTTATAAGATAAATAAAAATTGTTTTGACCATATACAATTCCTTATTAACAAACCCTCGAACCAGACTTGATACTCGAATCAAAATGATGAAAAACCAAATGTGCGAGTCAGCAAAAATTGAATGGTTTTGTCATGTGAACTTTTCATTAACACACGTCTAAAAAGATTGTTTCTGTCCACAGCAGCAGCCATCGCCTCAGCCGAGGATCTCAATCCACTTTCCTCTCTCTTCTTCCGATTGTTCTTCTCCATGTTGTTTTGGGTCTTTCTCTCTTTCTTCTGCCTACAGGTGTCCAGGAAATGTTACAATCATTGTTGTGGTCTTTTCTGAGGATATGGATTATGAATTTCCATCTTCTGTATTTTATTTCTTGGCTCAGTGGTCTCATGTTTGATAATAGTATTTCTTGTGTTGTAATTTTGTCCTGCAATTTGGTCTTGAGAATCCGTCTTGAGAATTTGTCTTAGACTATTATTCTGGAAGGCATCTATTCGTTTTTCGTCCCCTATGTTTATCTTCCATGTTTCACATCCGTACAATAGCACTAGAGTGACTAGTGTCTTATATAGTCTTTTTTCTTGCTGATGTTGTTGGAGTTTCATATCTTCTTCAGTTTTGTAAAGGCTAACTCTACCATGCAGTTCTTGTTGTGATACAGTTGCCTTAATGCATACAAATTTGTTCACGTCTATTGTATAGTCCGTCTTAAATTATTGCTTTTAGCGTAAAACAAGAATTTTCAGATTGTACAAAGAGTAATTTTCACTGTGCAAGAAAATTCAGTTACGGGATAACTCTAATTTCATGGGATTCGCATACTTATTATGATAGTTACTATCATCTTTATTTTACCAGTACTTTTAAATGTAGATTACTGTACATGTTCATTGCAATATATTGATGATAGGTTATTCATTATTGATATTACATATTCTACCTCAATGTCAACAATATTTGTTTTTCTATATAGATGTCGCTGACCTTCATATTCTTCTTGGGACTGATGGTTACGGGGGTGAGCAGTCAAGCAATCGGCGCAGATTTTCCTATAGTCATAGGGCATTGTGAGGCCTACATCACCTGCACACGTCGATGCAGAAGTGTTTGTCTTGGTATGCCGACATTTTTTCTGTTTTGGGAGTGTGACTATAACGAACACTGTCCTCAACCATATGAATATCAATGTATTTGTCGGCGATTCTGAAATATTGCCTTTTTGTGTCCATCGTCATAGCGTCGTATGGCAGTTTATAAAGAACAAAGGAAGGAATCAGACTTGAATAAATCATCCGTTAATTAACAATACATGTCTGGATGTTTTGTGTGGTTTTTTTTTAAATGAAAAACACCACATACAGAATCTAAAATAGACATCCCTGTTCCACACAATATCACAGTTGTCTGAAAAACTCGGAGCTACAGTTCTATAAATTTACTTTTTATATCTCTATATCACATATTCTAGCACTTTGCGCCTTAAAACCATTAGATCGTCAAAATTGAAGACAAACAGTTATGATATCAAGAATTTAATAATGAAAAATTGCAATGTCTCGGATTCACTTTACAAAGACATACCTTGTCCAAAATTTGTTTAAACAGGTAAATAGTACATGTGAAGACAATAATTCGCTATCTATTTTATAAATAGACTTAATGAACAAATCAAAATGCTTTTAACTAAAGTTTAATTAATTTAAGTAATTGTATAGCTCGTGTGTTCTTAATCAAACGAGTATACCGGTATTTCAGTTATAAAGTTGTACCTAAGACATTATCAATATTTTTTCTCCTGTAATTAAAAAAAAACCATTACCTTTCAATTGATACAGATAGTTTGTCTTACAGATACATGTACGTCACATTATGGCTTTAAAGGAGTTATGTAGAAAATGAAATAAATATTTCAACATTCTATATCAAATTGTGGAAAAATTAATTTCGATACCTACACTCAATTTGACATCATTTTAAAGAGGAGGTCAATTAGTTGTTTACTGCCGTTTTTATAGTTACTGTAGGCATTCTAGGTATATTTCATTTTCAAAATGGACAAAACTTCGAAATTTGTTCTTTATTTCTTTCATATTTCATAGAAAATTACAGTTTAAAACATTATTTTCATAGTGTTTACCACAAACTTAAGACCCGATACATCCTGTTAAACAAAGGTATTATTATGAAGCATCTTTTAAAGAATTAATATCTTGAATTTCATAAACCTGCGTTTCATTTACTAGATCTTGATCTTGAGGTCAAGATCTAGTTAATAAAAGGGGCCTACATGTTTATGAAATTCAAGATATAAATTCTTTTAATGATGCTTCATAACAATATCTTTGTTTCATATGGTGTACTGGTCAACTGGTGCAACATATGCAATAAGGATTCTTCAGCCCTACGTAGCCATTAATCTAATATGGCCTATTCCACCCTATTATGTAGCCTTTTTATGCAAATAAGGCTTATTCAGCCTTATTTTAGCCTGTTTACTATACTTTCCTATAGTTGTTCGCACTCTGGCTTCTGCCGACTACCGCTGTTTATACAGCCTCGAGACATTCCATTTTTACTTCCAAGAGGGAACAGGCTATTACCATGGAAATACCCTGTACTACCCTATTTTCTTTAATTGGTACGACCTGATTCGTCATAAAAGTAACAAAACTCAGATTTTTGTCCATTTTTGACAAATGAAATATATCTAGAATGCCTACAGTCTTTCCAAAAACGCCATTAAACAAGCCCTTGACATCCTCTTTAAAATGATGTCAAATTGAATATAGGTACCGGGATTACTTTTCCCGTGATTAAATATAGAATGTCAAAATATTGTTTTATTTTCTTCATAATTCCTTTAAAGCCGTAAAATACGGGAAAAGATTCATCAAATCAATTATGACATCATAATGGTTCTGGCTCCAAATAGACACTGGAATCATTTACTAGATCTTGACCTTTAAGGTGTGTATGCCGTATATAACGGCAGTTTTGCGATTCTTAAAACCAAATCCAAATTTTGTCAGCATGGCCAAATTTAAAGAAGTTAATAGAAAATTTCGAAATTTGAAAATTAGTATTAATGAGGTACTAGCCATAATTTGTAAATGAATAACTGCTATTTACCAATGCATATTCATAAACAATTGTCGTTTGAGATTGATTTTCACATGCATATACATGTTCGAGGGAATAGTAATTCAGAAAAGCAGGTGATACGACAGGTTTGTTTACAATTGCTTAAATTCATATATACAGGCCTTTGTGCTGTAAACAGAAAAATATAAGTTTTTTTCATCTGCATTGTATACGGATGGCTGAGTATCCTTGTCAATGACAATCGGTGAGAGCTCTTTCGCAATAGATTATAATTATAAAATAGAACGTCAAAATTTTCAAGTCTGTTTTTTTTATCAAGATGCACGGTATTTTCTCTTTATAATATTCAATTAAAACGGCCGATATACCCTGAAGGGCGTTGATTACTCAGGGTTTGAGTTCTAAAATTATGATTGTTCAATGTCGTTTGTAATATTTGTTCAAAACACAAAAAGTATTAATAAAACGAATTATACTGACATGATATTCAATATTTTTACTATTTTATGGAGTAAGGCTCAAACATAATTGGCTTTGAGCAAAACAGAAAAAATTCAGACTAAATTTTTCAGATTTTGCTTTTCATTGAAATTTTTGGCACTACCATAATATTAAAACTTAAGATTATACTTGTTAGTCAACATTTTTTTGCATATTTTTTGTTGGTTTTATCTCACTTTTTAGCTCACCTGAATCGGAGGTTCAAGTGAGCTTTTCTGATCACCCGTTGTCCGTCGTCCGTCCGTCCGTCTGTCTGTCCGTCCGTGTGTAAACTTTTCACATTTTCGACCTCTTCTCAAAAACTACTGAACCAAATTTGGTTCAAAGCATCCTTATGGAAAGGGGGTGATAAATTGTTAAAATAAAGGGCACAGCCCTTTTCAAAAGGGAGGTAATTGTGAAACAGTGAGTATAGGGTGCGTGTCTTTAAAAATCTTCTTCTCAAGAACCACTGCACCAGAAATGCCAATTTTTACACAAAAGCTTGTATATATAGTGAAGATTCTAAATTGTAAAAATCGTGACCCTCGGATTAAAACTGGGGCCTCAGGCGGGGTTCAAAATTTAACATAGAAATACACAGGAAAATGTTTAAAAAATCTTCTTCTCAAGAACCACTTTAACATGGAAATACATAGAAAAAATGTTTACATGACTTTTGTTCCATTTATTCAACTAAATTGTGCACCAAAAAACCCAACTGTGTCTCCCTGATTATAGACAACTCACTTCATAAGTATATAAGGTTGTTTAATCAAGAAATGACGGATGAATACGATAAGGTGTAAAAATTCACTAAAAATTATTTTAGTTCATCGCTTACATTTTATTTGGATACCGTGCCCGATAAAAATAAAAATTAATATATAAATTTATTAGTTATCGGGCACGGTCTCCAAGATAAATATATGCGATAAATTTATCTTGTGATTTTGTTGTTTGGTTGAGCAATATAGATACGGCAGATCAACGCACGTGGTGTGGATTTATTTGTAAACAACCATACCATAGATAATCTTGTTTCACACTGGAATTAAATTTAAAAACAACTATGTTTTATTATAATTAGGGAAACACTGTTTATGCGTTACCCTCGTATACAAATGATGAACCCGTAAAATTTGTTCAAATAGTGTTTAAAGCAGAAAGAAGATAATTTATTTATGAACTTTGAAATTTCTTCGATTTTTGTAACCATGATGAGTTATGATTCATTGTATTACAAATGCATCACTACGTATTTTATGAGGAAATATACTGAGTATACAATCACATGGTGATGTTAAAATTGCATATAAAAATATAGTTGCATATTGTGGTATTTATGGACTTATTGTACGTACGACCTAACTCAGACAGCGCGTGCAGGTGTCAAATAACAGTATTTCACTGAAGGTTCACGTCAAAACATGGCCGAGGCAAAATAGTTCCCGAATTTTCCTTTGAATTCGGGGCGTTTCCGCACGCGACAGGAGTTGAACTTTTTATGAAATGAAAAACAATTTGTAAGAGGTCTAACTATTTCAGTGTTGTAATAATGCGAGGTCATTTGAATTTTTGATGCGTGTTGTTTCCGGAGGGGGGGGGGGGGGGTTGGGGGTTAAAGGCCCGATCTTCATTTTTAGGCACGTGTAACTTGGAGGTAAACAAAGTCTCACGCCTTGCTGGATGCACGTGTGTATTTTGCTAGAAATTTGTAAATAAAGCGTTGTTTAAAAAGATGTCAAGACGATTTTTTCCAGAAGTTCGTTTTGAATTTTTAATCTGTATGTAAAGTTGTGCAATTTTGGTAAGAATATATAGTAAAATTTGATGCGGTAGTGACACCTGCACGGATCTCCACGGGCTCCCTGGGCGAGGACGGATGTGTCCCGATGCATGGCGAGGGCTATAGTGACCTCTTGTTGATGAACCCATGTTTTATGTGTATTTGTATGATGTCTGCTTGACAATAAATACTACAATATGTACGAACTTTCTTGCACAAAATATTGTTATTCTGATATTATATGATATACGACTATTGGTACAGCAATTTGAATTAATGAAACCTATCTTAAAGAAAATGTCAGCTCGAGGCCTTTGTGGGCGTTCCGGCATTTGGTATGTATAGTAAAGACTCTAAATTGTAGAAATCATGACCCTCGGACCAAAACTGGAGCCCCAGGCGGGGTTCAAAGTTTAACATACTACATAGGAAAAATGATTTAAAATTTTCTTCTGAAGAACTACTGCACCAAAAATGCCAATATTTACTCAAAAGGTTGTATTAATAGTGAAGATTCTAAATTGTAAAAATCGTGACCCCCGGACAAAAAGTGGGGCCCCAGGAGGGGTTTAACATATACAGGAAAATGTTTTAAAAACTTCTTCTCAAGAACTATAAACAGTTTGGGATATTACTATGCATAAATGTACATCCTTAAATAATGTAGATTCTAATTTGTAAAAATCGTGACTCCCGGACAAATAATGGGGCACCAAGAGGGGTTCAAAATTTAAACATTTTAAAGAATATAAAGGAAACGTTTAAAAATGTTCTTCTCAAGAACTACAATGTTATAGTTTGTGGAATTATTATGCATGCATCCCTGGCTTATGTAGATTCGTAATTGGTAAAATCGTGACCCCCGGAACGATACTGGGGCCCCAAGAGGGGGTCAAAGTTTATTATAGAAATATAAAGGTAACGTTAAAAAAATCTTCTCCTCGAGAACTACGTACAATACTACAATGATATTATTATCATGCATACAATCTTAGATAATGAAGGTTCGACAGTTTTAAAATAGAGACCCCTGGATTTATACTGGGGAGCCAACATGGGTTTAAATTTAAATGTAGAAGTATATATGGAAAATGTTTTAAAATCTTCTTCTCGAGAACTACAATGCTTCAATTTGTCAGATGAATATGTAAGCATTCTCAAATAGTGTATATTCGAAATTATAAAGGCCGTGGCCCTCGATCTAATACTGGGCCCCAAGAGGTGTTCAAAGTTTAGCATAGAAATATAGAGGGAAATCTTTTTCTAGGGAACTATAATGCTTCAGCTTGTCAGATTACTATGCAAGCATCCTTAAAGAATGTAGATTCCAAATAAATAAAGCTTTGGCACTGGACTAAAACTGAGGCCACAAGAGGGGTTCAAAGTTTAACATAAAAAGATATATTGGAAATGTTTTTAAAAAGTTTTTTCGCGAGAACTATAATGCTACAGTTTGTGAGATTACTATGCAAGGATCCTTAAATTGTGTAAACTCTAATGTAGTGGTATCAAGAGTTATCTTTCTTGATGTTGTTCTGTACAGTCTGGAACCAAGAGTTCTCTTTCTTGATGGCGTTCTGTACAGTCTAAGAGTTATTCCTCTTGATGTTGAACTCTTCTACGTTCTGTTTTTCAGGCTGTGTTCGTGCGGTCCCACCGCATTGCTTCACATTTTCATTCCTATGTTACTGTTTATGTCGTTAAAGCCAACTATAAACCTCGGATTAATACTGGGGCCCCAGAAAGGGGTTCAATGTTTGAAATAGAAAAAGCATATGCTACGAAATAGAATGTCACAAGGAACTGCTGTTTATGTGAGCGATGTGGCCCATGGGCCTCTTGTTCTTTATTATAAACTATGGCACACACTACAAACACAAAACATTGAGAAATGCTTACTAACGATGAAAAAATGACAATAACAAACCATGAACCATCTCAAAAATCCATAAAACGAAATACAAATTCAAAGCAGAGCAACACAGACCTCCAAATAGATAGAGGTAGGATCAGGTGCCTAGGAGGAGTGAGCATCCTCTGCTGACCGGTCACAACCGCCGTGTGCTCTTTGTCGTAATCGGGGAAAAAATAATCGGAAAAGTCCGTAAACAATTAGATGATTAATTATGGTCTAATAATTAGTATGAAGAACGTCAGTCAGCATGCGACCCAGTGGAAGATTGTATTTGCTGACAAGGTCGTTGTATGGACCATAGAACTTACGAAAAGATGACTTCAAGCGAGACTGTTGATAGTCCTGTTTTATAAACTTTTTGCCTGTAGCTTGCTTCGTCTTAGAAACTGTAAATACAAAGAGCATGCCCTTGCGTATCGAACCAACTGAGAGACAAAACGCCATATGCAGGTGATGAAGGTATATTGCTACATAATTAAGGAATGTTGACTATAGAGAAATTGAAGTCTTTGCGTTTATCATAAAGTTTTGTTGTTAGGTTACAATCAATGTCCATGTCCAGTAAAATATCCAAATATGAAACAGATGATGCAGACTCTGTGATAAAAGCCACCATATATCAAAATTTTGATCATTGATATGACCTCATATGAATTTTATGCCAGCAGATGAAGGTTAATATAATTCATTTTATAATATAAGACACGATTTCATATGAAAATTTATTTCATATTCTTATGTATAAAATAGTTTACTTTAGTATTTTGAATGATTTACCAAAATTTGAATATTAGAAGTTATGTTACAAACGAGATACAGAGGAAAGAAGTCGTTGTAATGTAAACAAAGCTCGAGTCTTATATTTGTTTACAAATACTGTAAAGTAAAGAAATTGCCATTCCTTTATCAAAATAAGTTGTGAAAACAAGGTAAACTGATTCAGTGGGTTCATAAATAATTTCATAACAATAAACAGCATCATTAGAATGAACGTTATACCAATACAACAAATATGTAAACATTAACAGGACACGGGCTTTGTTTACAAAACAAAGAACTCTAACCTCTGTAACTCGCTCGTAACTCGATATTTTACTTTCAAATTTTGTCAAAAGCATTGAAAAAATCTATTTTAACAATTTTAGACATAAAAATTGAAAAAACAAATCTTGAAAATTTTGAGCTCAAATCGTGTCTAAGTCCCTTTAAGTATTATTACCATTCATTTTTTTTTTTAATTTAATCAAAAATAGGTAGGGATTTGAAAACTGATAGAGGGATATTAATAAAAGAAATTGTTATTGAAAACTTAATATATCTATTTAGTGCCACTGCCACGCTGTTTCCTCCTATAGACTGATTCCGAGTGTACTTCTGATTACTGTTTTATCATATCAAAAGAGAACAAAATAAAACATGACCAAAAACAAATATTTACATGCTTTTTATTATTTTTATCATACCTAAGGTCGTGCTAATTATCATATTAGTACTTTTATTTTGAATGTGACTTATTTTTTCATTGTTTTGTATTGATATTTGGTTCTTGAAAGGTGTTCTCCTTTACGTTTGTGAAAAATAAACATGTACGATATAACTAAATCAAAGTGCATCAATATTTTCGTGAAAGTACAAAATTTTTACAACATTATCTCTTAACGGTGTTGCATTTTAATCAAAAAGAAAACCTCCTGACTTACAAATCTTGGTGTTAGTAAATTGGCAGTTTCATTTTGTCAATTTCTGTAGCCGCCAAAGGTCCGATACGGTTTTTAAATTCACATCGTCAACATTGTATTATAAATATCAAAATTATGTAATATATGTACATGTACGTATAAGGAAGGAATGTTTTTTCAAATCAAATGACGACAAATTTCTGGATCTTTTTTATTTAATTTATCCCTGATTTATCTGCCTTTTCAGTCCAATAATCGATAGTATTACTTGGACGACCTAACCACGGGGGCACGCGGTTTTTACCTGAGACACTAGTACCAGGGGTGTGCGGTAGATGCATAGATCATGTTGCCTTTATATACAATATGCGATGACCTCTCGTTATATTTGGACCATAAATTTATTTCTCTTTTCCTCTGAAGATATGGAGCTAGAAATTGGGCGTCTTATCGCAACTGTAAATAAATGCTGATACCGGGTGGGTCTGCTCGAAATTCGTCTTATCAGTTCAAAATATATATACCTGGAAACATGTGTTTATTTGTGTGCATGCGTCAGTGAAGGAAGAATTGATAAAAATGTGACTCGTTGTCAAAACAAAAAAGTTTCCTCACACAATGTCTGAAGAAGGAGCACCTCCTAATAAAGAGGTAGGCTATAGAAGCTCTCCAGGTTCATTATACACCACTTATTTAGTATTGCTACAAATTGTCATTTTGGCTTAACTGATTTGAGTTGACCTTCAATTTTCGTCGTTTTGTATGTAATTAGTTTATTTTATCTGCAAAAAGTAGATTCAAGAAGTTAATTAAATGCCTTACTTTTCTTTTTCTCATCTCTAAAATGTACTTCATGGCATAACGTTTACGGATATTCATCAAGAGTTTGAAAATATTCGCTTAATTTTTTTTTCATTTCGAATCGAAGTCCTCATTATTTACATGAAGGTGTTATTAATTCTATAAAAAGTAAGAGTTATGAGTCTGGGTCATTATACCAGGTCGATATTTCAGTATTTATAACTCAGTACGAGTGTTTGTGGACATTTAGACAAGCCCAGTTTCAGTTATTCTTATTTGTAGTTATTTAAAGATGGCTTAATAATAGTAGTAAGAGCATCTAAAAACAGAAATAAAGACAGTTGGCTCATATTTTAAACGAGATCATCATAAATATACCCCAGGGGACTGCATCCACTGCACGAAAGTTCAATTGTATTGTACTTTTTCCTGCCATGAACGATTTGCGGAAGTTGAACGTCCCGTCTATTTTCAGAGCGTGGTGAAGAAGTCGGCCTACTCCCAGAAGAAGACAGTAGCCGAGGGGCTGCTAGACGTGGGGCTGTTGGTGGCCAACTCCTCCCAGCTGAAGGCCCTGCTGGACCGAGGCTCCTCCCACAGCTATTACTACGCCCTCTTGGTGTTGCTGATCCTGTCAATCATTGTCCAGGTAGTGGTGGGGTTCCTCCTCCTGTTCCTGGGGACCACGGAGGGAGATCTAGAGAAGGACCGCCGCTCCAACCTAATGAACAATGTGGTGGTGGCGCTCATATTTGGAATCGTGGTTCTAAATATAGTAATAGGGGTGTTCGGAGTGTCAGTGTGATTTCTCGGGGATATATACTTGTAGTGTTTAGTAATTGTGAAATACTGTATATTTTGCACCGATTGTCTTGCTTGCGCCTTTACATGTACATTTTGTTATTATAGATGAAACGAAATTAGGAATGCACTAAAAGGTATTATTTTGATCATTCCTCAAACATATCAATCATTTAATTTCTAAATACATGTATAGACAAAGCACTGTATTGAAATTCTATGCTTTGTTCTAATTGTATGATTATGCATAATGGTAAATGATTAAAATCTAAATATTTCTATGACAATTTTTTTTTATCAGATTCAAGTTGCAGCTAGTGAACAATCTAATTTTAAAATAAAAAAAATCAGTTTATTTTTTGGTAAAAAATTCCTTCTACATCCTTGATATTAATTGAAATAAATTAAAGCACAATATATAAATAGCTTCACACAAGAGTTGATATGAACTAATGAACGTAATGTGCATCATAGTCTGGTATACTGCACCACCTCACACCAGAAGATCAAATGATCAGGGTCGGACTGCATCAGTCATTAGTCAATGTTTTGGCACTAATTATCACAAACGTTTCTATGACCCCATTATGGTCAGACTTGAGAGATCCTATGATGGTGGTTGTGTCTATTTGTATCGCCTATTCGACTGTAACCGACGATTCTCTGGTCCTCGTCCTCCACGTCACGTGACTGATGGCCTTGTGTGGCTGCCTCACCCCCACAGGGGTGCGGGGAGATATTGTCATAATCGTCCTTGTCTCTGAGAAAGACCAGATTAGCGGGGAAGTTTTCGAGGACGAAATACTTATGTGGCTCGTCGTCGCAATCGTCGAGTCGAGTGTTCGAACTGTACTCCCAAGGATGGCGGGGCGTGTTCGATTGGTTTTCTGGTTGTAGTATGAAGTACTGGTTGTCTATTGGTAAGTCGTGCTCGGGATGGCTCGGACCAGGATCTATTGTGTTGCCATAATGAAATCCTGGTCCCACAAACTGTGCTAGACTTGGTCCACTGATGTAAGATATGTCCTGGAAAAGTTAAGTACCATTTAATATTGGTACTTGTACTCATAATTTGATAGCATGTTTCAGCATAGAATACTTTTACCTTTCTTCATTATTATTTCTCAAAGAAAGTACAGTGTAGTTTAAATTGCTAATATACAAGCCACTGTACATGACTCGGTGCTTTTAAGAGGATCAATGCATCAGGATCGATGTATATCATGTATGTTTTAATACTTTGCGTTTGTGCAGTTTTCAATGATAAAGGTCTCGTTACCTTATCTACAGTGACTCCTCTGTGATCGCGGGATTCTTTCCTACCGTTAACACACCTATAACATTAAGTATGCATGTTAGTTTTGAAGAAAAAAATACAACAGGATAAACGAATAAGATTAATCCCTGCTCATATAACCCAAACTTACCCTTTGACCTTGTGTCTACATTTATATAAGATCAATCCGGCAAGCACTAACAATAGAAATAAAATTCCAAAAACAGCCCCTAGCAGGAGTTGGTCAGCTTCAAGCAGAGGGAAACTCCCTAAAGGAGTGCTCTCTTCAGATCTGTCCTCAGTGGTATTTTTAACATCGTGGTGTGTGGTGGTTCCCCGAACATCAACACCAATGTCGTCTGCTCCTGCTCGTATCACTCCACTATTCGAGAAGTATAGATTGTTTTCATGCAGGAAGTCGTTTGGGGTAGAGCTCGGACTTGAACTTGCGGTGGAAGGATTCGTAGATGATGAGTGAGGTGGTTTAAAAGTTGTGCTCTTTCTTGACCAGGTGTTTGTCTTCTCCGGAATCGTTGAGGTCTCTGAGATTGGTTTTCCCTGTGTTGTTGTTTCCGGTGACGTAAACACTTTTTCTGTCGGGGCGTCCTCTGACTCTTCAGCACTTGATTGTTGTCGCCTGGGGAAATGTCCCCAGGGCTTTTGTCTTGGTGGTTTGGGAATGATGGGAAAATCGTTAGAATATCGAAGTTTTGTGAATTTTTTGTACGGTAATGCTCCGGTCTGTGTGATGTTTCCGTACAAGTTACTTGTGGTGTTCTTGTTGTCGAAAAGAACATTGAACCATGGGTTGTTTAGTTCACTACTCAAAGTCTTCAGTTCACCTACAAAATCAAAAGACAGTTACAATGTTATTTTTTTCTTGTAAACACGAGGAGGTCATCTAAAATATGTAAGAATGGACATTGCCTCCAATATGCATTGGTTATATATATATTGATCATTTTGTTGGCGCCTACAATGAATTTAAAAAGCCATGATCAAACAAATTTAAAAATCAGTCCACTAAAAATAATCGTATTAATATTCAATAAATTTTGAAAAGAAAAATCAAAAGAAACTTTTAAAACCAGTATATTATACAATTATAAAGGCATTTCAATATTGAAAAGCGAAATATCGCAAACATATCGTCTGCGAGCCTATATATCTTCTTTTCACATAACAAATATGGCCATGATAGATTTACGATACTCTGAATTCCCTACACTACATTGGTATGTGTCTCAAGAAATGAAGAAGCAATAAACCTGTCCCCCTTACTGTCGTTAAATATAACGGACAAAATGACCGTGTTTACCTGTTGTGTAGCAGACTTTGAACTGCGCGTAGCAGTCATTGCGCACCCAGATGGCCGCCGGAAGAATGTCGTTGGAGTACCCGTATGATCCGGGTACGTTGCACGTGATGACGCGATACAATAACGTCACGTCTAGACAGGAGATGTGCGCGGCGTCCTTCAGGATACAGTACTGTTTAAGGTCGTCCGTTGTCCATTGGGAAACTTCGCCATCACAGTCCACCAGTCTACATGTGTGATCTTTGGATAAAAACAACAACAAATATACATGTGTGTAAAATTACAGTCAATTTTCATACAGTTCGAAGAACATTTGAGAAGGTGATTACCAAAGATACAAAATATAATATGTAGCATTCTTAGCAATCATTGAATCAATCGCAAGTGTTTATACATGTATGTGATTTTACTGGTTATAATGATAGCTATGTCTTATAGAAAGCATAAGATTTATGTCTCAGAAAATGTACGATCCCAACCAAAATGTCCTGGGAATTCGAAGATCCAATCAAAGGGCCAGTGACACTGTCATCATTAACAGGACAACATAAACAAAAAAATGATATGTAAAATAGAGAGGGAAAACGAAGGGAAAGACCCGAAATAGCCTGATGACACAGAGAATTGATATTACAATATTGAGGTTCACTCGAAAATATATGGATGATGAAAAACAGAATGGGGGGGTGTCTTTTGTCCCCATACATCCTAGAGTGTCTTGGACAACAGGTTAACATCTACACGGAATACCATCAATGTTAATAAAGTATCTATTTTGAGAGATAGTTAAAGAAATAGACAGACAGATAGAGGGAGATGGTAAAAGGATGGTCATTGATAGATAAAAAATAATGCAAAGAGGGGAAATATAGCGATATAAGAAATCGAGTATCGATTGAGAGCTTATGGGACAGACAAACGGGATTAAAGGGGTGTATATAAATAAGTTTGTAAGTAAGTGAGTAAATAATTTATCATAGTGACATGTGATATAACAAATTACAAAATGAAATACAAAATAGATAATGAAACACCCGGCCCGGCTATATGCAAATACAATTATAATATATATACACATATTACGCATTTTATACAATAATGATTGTCTGTAAAGGTAAGGTTCAAGTAAATATTTAAAGGTTTGTCTCGAAAAATTTGACATTAGAAAAATAATACAGTCTAAATTTGACATTACAAGTGTTGGATTATATCCTACATTATTAAAAAATTCCCCTCTAAAATCAGAATACATTGCACAATTCAACAGAAAATGACTCTCGTCTTCTATTTCATTTTAATACAAAAAAACTACATATTCTTTCAACGAGAGGTTGAATTGAGAGAGAGAGAGAGAGAGAGAGAGAGAGAGAGAGAGAGAGAGAGAGAGAGAGAGAGAGAGAGAGAGAGAGAGAGACTAATATGTATAGAGAGAAGGATAACGGCAAAAGAGACGAAAACAATTGGACGAAAGTCAGAGTTTACATATAGCTACTTACGATTTTAATAGAATAAACATAGCTTTGATGTGATCTGATAGAAACTGTGTTAGGTCGTACGGCAGAGACATACTATTAACAGTGAATAAGTATTATAGGTAAGATATATTAGATAGGAAAATTATTAATAAGATGACACTTCGCATTTTATTTTTTATACTATATGTATGTTAAGTATCACCTTATTGTTGACCGATTAAAACTCCTCAATATACTGATAATATCATTAGCTAGTCGTAAAGAGTCCTTAAATCATAGTAACTGAAGTATATAAACACACTGTTTGTCATTCAATTGATTCACATACCTGATTTGTTTTCAAACTTCGTGCAATTTCCCATTATCCGATCCAAACACACCGAATGGTGAAAACAATAAATAGAAAAATAACTATCGTAAAGACAACAGATTACAGCTATCTGGAGGGGATAAAAAACAAGTTGATGGATTTCCTACAGTGGTCATCCGTCACGCATGATCAGCTGACTGGGCCCGGGGGTGCGGCTGTGACGCGCACTGCATTATCTCTGTGTCTGTGTGGGATTATCCAGCCGTGCATTGTTCATTCATAGAGGAAATAAAGTCATGAATAACCAGTTAATCATCTACATTCTAACAAACCGTCTACATGTACATGTACGTCACTGAGCCCCCCCCCCCCCCCCCCCCCCCCCCGTTCTGCTCGGTTAGGGATAGAATTTGCACCATTGACGATGGACTATGATTGTCTGGGTGCTACCTACAACGTAGAGCTCTGCCGTTGACTTTGGATCGGAAAGTTGTGATGTGGTGGTGGGGGGGGGGGGGGGGGGGGGGGGGGGGTAACTACATATCATATTGCATATTATATAAGTATATCAATATTCCCTCGCGATAACAGTATAAACAAGGGTAAATTTTCCGGGAACGTGGAGTTTTGAGTTGCAACAGCTTGTTATTGATTTTAATACTTCATTCTTTTAATAAAATTTAAATCGAAGCAATAGCGTTTATGGAATAATAAACGTAATAAACGTAATTAAGATGATCATGTTCTCACGAAATCGGGACAATGTCAACGCTCCTATATGCAAACAAATACCAATTTTTCCAACGACTGGATTTAAGAAAGAGTTTAAATTTTCCAGTAGTATCATCATGCATTAAAATATATACATTGCTCGAACTACTTGTTTGTGAAAACAGCTAAAATTTTGACGATCAAAAATGATTGATTCGTAAAATTAATACTGGTTTACTTAATCATTTTCTTATTTAAAACCAAACTTGAGAGTTGCATGAGTGGAAGCAGTCCTGGAACAACATTTTACTTACTGCGTGAAATTTATTCAAAATATGATATGCAAAGAAAAGCGTGTATGTACGGTTTTTAATAATTCAACTCCCTTTATTTTTAGAACATACCACTGATTTCATTTATAGCCAGAATGTTGTCATTTCCACAATATTTACATATTATCGGACAAATGAACAGAAAGCATTTTTTTAACCTCGTAAAATAAACAATATGAAGAAATCGCATTTTCTACTCTATACCTGGTATATAACGTACATAAACAATTTACTTAAGGTGATTTGACACACCAGTTAATGCTTACAATTAATATAATATATTGTACATACATGTAACAAAGACATTCTTACTATTTGATATATACTGGCTTACCGACTTACTTATTAGTCTTTAAAAGCTTTCTCCATATGCAGACGAGGGTAGACAAAACAACGTGTGAGATAAAAATATCAACAGAAAACAAATATGAGAGCTAAGCAAAATACACAAGATACACAATAAACGACATAGTAAACACCATTCAGCTGAAAGAAGAAGCGATTGAAAACAATGTATAAGATATCTTTGCTTGAATCTATTTGTGAATTATGATTATTTTGTACAGTGGTTCAACTAATGCAATTATGTTTTTCAAAATACAAATCACTTCCCCATACCAAAAATTTTCCACCTTTGTTAACCTCTTTTTGGCTCATATGAGGGTCTTAATTTTGTAAAACAGCATCATCATTCTTAAACTTTGTCTATGTGCAGTTATATGGTTTGGTTTGAACGTATTTTATTGTTAAGATGGTATATACGGAAGGATCGAGCACAAGTTCTGCAAACTTAAAACGCCCTCTCCTGTCAAATTGTGACACAAAATTTACATTATTACGAAAAAAAATGACAATATCAAAGATTATAATAAAAAATATCATCATTGAAGTTATACCAAAGTAGATATACATCGACAAAAGAAAAAAAAAATAATAGTAAGTTTCTATATCTAATTGTAAACAATGTAAAAACCGTCCAGATCCCCTAAAAAATAGCCGAACGTTAAAAAATATTGAAGTTTATGTCAAACGTTGTTTTTGTTGAGTATAACATGTACACGTAGCTTGAACATATTCTAGTGTAATCATTTCAAACAAGAGAATTGTGCTTAAATTCTAAAAATTTAATATGTACATGTATATATTGATATTGTATTGGTTATGTTTAACAAAATCTGCGTTCTCTTGTTGATAAATGCATTGTACACACCAGGAATAAATATTAATGTATGTCGGACAGGATTTATATAGGCAAAGCCTGCTATCCCATCCGTTTATGTTATATAATGCATAATAAAATATTGTTTAAATTAAATTATGAATAAAAATATATCTAAAAAATCGCACGTTATATTTTGTACAATGTAAGTAATATTGATATACACATTTATAATCAGCTCACAATAACAATATCTTTATGATAAATATGATAGAACTGAGTCAAAATTTCAGTGTTGATATCATTTCTAAGAACTGTTTCAGGTCTGTTAAAATCATAATTTGTTGAGAGGATTATAATATTTTTCAATGATATTAATATTAGCGAATGTTATATCTATCAATATTTTAACAATAAAACAGAGAAATAAGAAAAAAAAAAGAAACAATAGAGTCAAAAACCTACAGAATCACTATAATAACCATTTCATTGTTAATGCTGACTCATACAATATATATGTACAAATAATATTATATAAATAGTGCCTGTTTGGGAGGGTAACAGTTGAAATTGACACCCCGAGAAAACCATTGTCAACCGACGCGAAGCGGAGGTTGACAATGGTTTTCGAGGGGTGTCAATTTCAACTGTTATCCTCCCAAACAGGCACTATTTATTTTGTTATACTGAATGTCTTTTTTTAAATTTTTAAGAAAATTTTACTGCTTTTATATAGGAATAACGTGAATTCTACAGCGAACCGTACGCGCATAATTTTCGCGCATGTAACATTTTATAATGTTACCCGTTGCCAAGTGCGTTGCTAACGCTGAGGGTAATAGTAAATATTATTAACTGCGTCTTAACCAATCAGATTTCAGTATTTAACATGAAAGTATAACAAAAAAAAATATGTAACAACAAAATGTCTCGGTATTTTACTAATCACGACAAATTCAATTTCAATTTCAATTCTTTATTTCTTTAAGCTTTACAGCTTATCAGTATGACATATGTATAACATGAGGTGGTAGTGTATTTACAGGAGAACTTGTGCACGTACAGATGATAACATTTACTGTTACATATACAGGTTGAGAAAACAAAAGACTACAATTATGTAATACAGTTGTCCCTTAATAACATACTTTTTGAGATGAATTTGCCAAGATTACAGAGATCTTTAACATTGTCAGTATTAAAAAGTTGAATTAATTTAAACATACAAGGTTTTTTATAATAATATTCTTTCATGTATAATCTGCGCAATGTTCTGTATAGAGGACAAACAAATAAAAAATGGAATTCATCTTCAACACTAGATTTGCAATGTGGACAAAATCTATTTTCTCTATTTGTGTTATTATATCTACCAGTTTCAATAGCCAGGCGATGTGACGATAGTCGTAATTTAGTTATATATTTCTGTAATTTAATGGGAATAGATTTTCTTAAATAGTATTGAAGATGTATACCATCGATAAGATATTTGTAAAAAGAACATTTCTTTGAATTTTCAATATTTGCAAAAATATCTTGTTTTGCCTGATCAAAAATTCTTTGTTTTACAAGTTGTAAAATACCATTGTTTATTTTTTGGTTAGACCATATATCAAAAAAACCGAGGTCAATGAGAATTTTCTTTACATAGAAAACCCAGTTTTTATAACTGTGTTCTTCACAATTGATATACATAACTTCGTAGCAATGTCTAATTATACAATTGTCACTAATTAAGACATTTTTCCAAAACTTAATAATGTTAAACATTCTATAATGTACAAGGGGCACACGGCCTAATTCAGCATATAAGTAAGCAGTATTTGTACTTTTCTTCACTCCGAGAATTTGTTTACAGAAGTCTGTATGAAGTTTCTCGATATTGCAACCTATATTATTTCCCCATATTTCTGAACAGTAATTAACAATTCCACCAATAAAACAGTCAAAAAGCGACAATAAAGTTTCTATATTAAATGACATTCCCCGTATATTCTTTCTAAGCGCAAACAATGCTTTTCTTCCTTGTTCAGATAATTGTTTTTCAGCTTTGGTAACCTTGTTGTTAAAGTTGAAAAGTATTCCTAAGTAAGTGAATTGTTGTACAATTTCTAAAACATCATTACCAATATGCCAACACTCACTATCTTTTACTCTGCCATTGTTTCTAAAAACCACAATTTTTGACTTTTCCGCATTAACATGCATTTTCCAAGTATTACAATAGCTATGTAGTTCATTCAAACGACATTGTAAACCTTCCACAGATTCAGAGAACAGGACCATATCATCAGCGTACATTAAAAGAAACAGATTTAGGGAAGATAACTCGTAAGACAAACAACCGGCATTTAAAAAGCTATTTTCGAAATCGTTAACATATAAATTGAATAAAATAGGTGATAACACTTCGCCCTGCATTAATCCTAGGTTATTACAAAAATATTCACTTAAAAATCCATCAACACCAATACAGGATTTCACATGACGATATAACGCTTTAATAACTGACAATAATTTTCCTTCAATGCCAACCTTTGAAAGTTTAAGCCACAAAAGTCGTCTATCAATAGAATCAAACGCTTTTTTAAAATCGATGAATGCACAATATAACCTCTTCTTTTTACATAGACTGTTACTAATAATATAATGTAAAGCAAAAATAGCATCAAGTGTTCCACAGCTTGGTTTAAAACCAAATTGTGCATCCGTTATAACATCATTATATTTTGACCATTCCAATAACCGTTTGTTTAAAATTGAAGTAAATAACTTACACATATTACTAACAAGACTTATACCCCTGTAGTTGTTAGGGTCTGTAGAATCACCCTTTTTAAACACTGGAATAATTATTGAGGAAGACCACGTACTGGGAAAAATACCAGTATTTAATATACAATTAAAGAGATTATGTAGTATAGGTAAAAAATAGTCTTGAAATTCAATAAAATATTCGTTCAAAATTCCATCTTCACCGTGGGATTTTCCAGGCTTTAGATTACCGATAGCCTCTTTAATTTCATCAATACTAATGTTTTTATCTAGCTCTTCAAAAATACAATTAATATCTAAACCTTCATTTCCACTTTCGATGTCACCGTCATCCTGCGTGGAAGCAATTGATTTAAAATGCTCGTAAAAATTTTCCAAAGAAATATTTGAATTAGTTTTAGACCTTTTCTTAAATTTTGCGAAAAATTGTTTTGGGTTGTTTTGTTTTAACAAAGATAATTGGTCACCTTCAGTATTTTTGTAGATACGTTTGGCTTTGGCTTCGTGTTTTTTGTAGATACGTTTTTTACTTAAAAGATCCGCATGGTTAGAATTACATTTATAACTGTTAAATTTGCGCAACGCGACAACATAATCCTTATACAAAGATTTTAATTTCCTATCAAACCAGGGCTTATCGTCAACCGATAGGTATACTGTACGTCTATGGGTACTGCGTACTGTATTTGTTTGTTTCGGATTTTTGGATTGAAGCTTAAAATGTTGGCCAAAAGAGGAGTCTAACAAATTAACCAGTGTTTGTAGACGTTCGTCAAGTTCGTCTTGTGACGTAATACACTCAAAATTTACGGTATTGCTGATATTTTCACATCAAATAACAAATTCCATACGGCAATATCTTGTTGTGTATTCAGATATTTTGACACATGTGTTCAAGATGATCAGTCAAAAATTACCCCTAATTTATTTCTCCAACTCTCTGTCTAAATAAGATAATTGTCAATTGATAATTGACCAATCATTAATTAATTAATTTGCCTCCTGTTGCGCGTGGTCTAGTAACAACATTTGGCGCGTGACGTAGACAGATCAGACGACCCGCCGTGAACACCTCCCCCCTCCCACCCTCCCCGCGGGTAATTACACTCATTATCTGGGTAGTGCTCTTCGTCCAAAATTCACTTACTTTTTCCTCATCGAACCCAGCGGGAGAGATCAAAGAATCAACAACGAACACCAAAACATATAAAAAGGGAAGGACAAATATCAATTCATCATTAATTTGATTAACTTTGCTGGTATCAAAAGGTAATGTAAAATTGTTAAATGTAATAATGTAAAATTTTATAAGATCCGTTGAAATAGTTTTAAAGAAAAGTGCTTGCATATAATTTTGATATGATAATAAATATTTCAATTTACTTAGTATTATATAATTTGGAAATCGTGATTAATGAAAACAGATAAAAAAATTTAATCTTATTGTTATGTTAATTTGTAGCAAGTTCCAACCGATAACAATAATCATGGGAATTTCCGAGCCAAAAAAAGTTCCTACTCGATCCCGAATTAAGTACCGTCAAGATCAGGTAACAATCTAAACACAGAAATTGGTTTGACTTATATCGAAATCTAACGAACGTGTCTGATCGTTTGGAACAATTTAAAAAAAAAACGATTGTTATATCAATATAGAAGATAAACTATCAATATAAATTTGCATTATTCTAATTTAGCTGGAGACTTTGGAGGAATCGTTCCGTTCACACCAGTACCCAGACTCTGAGAGTATCGAGAACCTGGCAGAGAAAGTGGGCGTGTCGTCAGAGAGAGTGGCGGTAAGTCTGGTCACCTACAGTCCCGCAATATCCAACATCAGACAGATTTCTATATTTTGGCGTTAAGATATTATAAAAAATCAAACCAGTAAACTATTGGAAATAATTTTAAAGAAAGAAGTCGCTTATAATCTTGAATTTAAGGCATCAATTCTAAAATTGACAGTTTTTTCATTAAATATATTGATGTTTATCCCTTCAAACAAAAACAAAAACAAAAATTAAAAAAACATGCCTTTTGGGTAATATTATATTCACCCTTTTTTTCAGATTTGGTTTCAGAACAGACGCGCTAAGTTCAAGCGCGAATCTAAAGACGCTCAGATGAACTGGATGAGGAAACAGTTCTACACAACGAATCAAGACGTCCCCGTGACATCAGAGAATAATTCACATCTCATTTCCTGTAGCCCACCCGAGATGCATGGAGAAAGTCGACTGCAGCCCGACCGTCTTCCATCGAAAAAGTAAATAATAATTTATTATCATCTACATTGTATCGTAATTAAGAGCTCAGACACCAGCATAACGTCAGCGCCATTATCAACGTCATTAAATCATTAAGATTTTCCTCTCAGCATATCTTTAAAACTGAAACATTACATTTACAATAACGTACCTAAGAGTATTGATTTTAATTGCTTTTTAATTTTTTTTTATCAGTTTCCACTATTTACCGAACTCTTTGGCGGCCCGTTCGGACGACGGAAACTCGTCTTTCTCCTCCGGAGCTTCTTCGTCACCAAGTCCACCAACAGTGATGATGACGTCACCATCACCTTACTCCATACCACAAAGACAAAACATTACAGAGTACCCGTCATCTTATCCAGCCTTTTACCCACAATACATCTCGGACTATCAACAGTCGTACTTCCGGCACTATGCTCCTCCCCAACCCTTGATGCCAGTCAACCAAATGCATTTGCCGTACACGTCAGGGTATCAAATGATGACGCTCCAATGACGTCACTAGGAAATTTATTTCATAATGACATTGACTGAATATGAATTATTATAAATTATGTACATACTTGATCGACCGTTGTAAATGTGCTACTCTGATATAAAGAAATTAGAATAAAACAATTATTTTATTATGTCTTGTTGTGTTATATACCGGTATTAGTGGTCCATGTGTCCCATAGATAATTTTATTGTTGTTGATCATGTGGGGTTTTGGTGAGTTGGATAATCAAAGTACTGGAAGAATCAACATGCAAAAAGAACGTTCCTATTAAATATCAATGCATTGATCAATCTCCTAGGAATTCTAAATCTCATTCTATGGAGTTTTGGGTTAGCACCATAGCACCAAAATGGACAAGGAACTATCTTACGCCTTATCTTTATGTAGCATAGCTGTGTAGGTGGCGCTCAACCGGAAATAGATGCAAACAAAACCATTTCCTTGGAAATCACAAGATGAATTTCCTTTTATGCTCTGAACAAAATATATCTTGTTTTCAATAACTTACGGGTTGTAGTTTAACTGTTAGCATGATTATAAATCGCATGGTAGGTAAATGAAGCGACATCGGAAACTGTAATCACATTGTGCAATAAAACCTGTGAGTACCTAAAAATAATAACACAATGATGCAATAGATGAAGACAAAGGGAATAGAAAAATGCATACTAAAAATGCTAAACACACCGGCAGTTATAGAACGAAATACAAACATACACAACGAAATTGAAATTTTTAAAGAGAATTTTCATGCAAGTATAAATTACGCAATCCATATTATGATAGAAGAGACCTGGAGGTCCAGCCCCCACGATTTAGTATACCAAAGATCTGGCCTATTACAGCACAAGGCCCACGGTCACCAATTCCGTTATCTCTTACGACCAGTGCGTTTTGTCTGGTTCTCTCTGGGTCAAAAGTTATCTCGGGCACTTAATGATCGGGGCACTCTGAAAGACACAACGACATCTACTAAAATGAGGTTTTGTTTAGTGATATATTCTCTCCTTAACCTGTGGAAATTAAGCTGGGAATTTCCAGGTAATTCTTCAATTCAACTTCTATTCCAACTATTTAAAGTGGATTTTGATATTCTATTCGAACACAATCACCAGCCACCCCCTAAAAATGAGACCGAAAACCACGTGGCAGGCATCCAGTACTTTGCATGGACTACTATATAAATAGTGCCTGTTTGGGAGGGTAACAGTTGAAATTGACACCCCTCGAAAACCATTGTCAACCGACGCGAAGCGGAGGTTGACAATGGTTTTCGAGGGGTGTCAATTTAAACTGTTATCCTCCCAAACAGGCACTATTTATTTTGTTATACTGAATGTCTTTTTTAAAATCTTAAAGAAAATTTTGCTGCTTTTATATAGGAATAACGTGAATTCTACAGCGAACCGTACGCGCATAATTTTCGCGCATGTAACATTTTTTAATGTTACCCGTTGCCAAGTGCGTTGCTAACGCTGAGGGTAATAGTAAATATTATTAACTGCGTCTTAACCAATCAGATTTCAGTATTTAACATGAAAGTATAACAATATATGATATAGACCAATATTTTGATGAAGCTGCAAACATCGTTTAAAAACAAATTTTGATGAAACCAGTATTATAATACTAATTACCATCTTATTCAACTTTTATTGTGATCTAACATTAGCAGTAACTGTTACATCTATATGTTAAGGACGTCCGGTACGTTTCGAATGCACGAAGTCGCAAGTTCAAATCTACATATTGAAGTCTACAGTAATTGCGTTTAAGTACAGTAGCCAGTTCTTTTTCCATGGTCATTGTCAAAGAGTTTAGAGCGATGTTCTTGTAGCCCCCAGCTATCTCTTCTTTGTAGGCATTTAGGACACAATGTGTAGACATGAATGATAATACCAAACAATCTTAATTCCAGTATTTTTCTGGAAATTTTGAGCCATTTGATCTTGGAACTTTGGCCATGTATTGAATTTAGTAATGAACATTTTGTAAGCACAACTCCCTAAAACCGCTGCATGGAATTTAGAGAAACTTTTTGTTGGGTTTAGAACACAATGTGTAGATGTGCATATTACCAGGAAATTCTTATTTCATTAGTTTCCTTGGAATTTGGCCACTTTGAATTTCTTTATTTTTTTTAGGTTAAAGACAAAGTAATAGATATATACACATGTATATTGCAGGTAGTTTTTAGCTTATGACTTTTTGCGAGTGATGCCTTTTATCAAATTAATCTGTGTATTTAATGCATACTACTTATATTACATCTTGTGTTTCTTTTGTTGATAACAGAAGAGCGACAAGCTGGATTAGTTCCGAATTGTGGAGGTACGTTAAGTTTATGATTTTTTTATTAACAGGACTCATTCTTAAATATTACGTAACACATTATCAAATGTTCATAAAACAAAAATTTTACTTAATAGTTTTTATTTCGTGATGTTTGCTTAGATAGCAAATAAAATGATATATGATAATATAATGACATTAATATTAAATGATATAATATTCATAATACATGTAGCAATATATTTAGTCTTTAGGCTAGTGACAGTTTTTCCTGTACTTTTTGTTTTGGCTCTGACAGACACGTGGTCGAACGTCGCTAACCCCTGCCAACATAACCCCGACCAACAGCTGTACTACCCCCACCCCCACGACGCCGCCAAGTTCATCCAGTGTACAAAGGACGGGGAGATGTACATCATCCAGTGCCCCGCGGGCAAGGAGTACAACCCGTCAGTCACCCAGTGTGCCCATCCCGTGACCACCACGGTCAGTATCTCACCCAACCCACCAACACTCAGACCGTCAAAGTCTTTCAAAAAAGATGCCTCCATGTAGAACATTTCACTGTGTGTCATGCCCCACCGTCACCAAAATTTTCCAGTCACTCTTTCCTCAACTCCAATCCTTAAAATAAAGGTGCATAAACTTGAGGTAAAAACTCTGACTTGACGCCGAGTATTGACTTGAGGAAAGTTGTTCTGACTGGATATATCCCAATCTTCCTTAATTGAAAATCCCATCTTCCTTTGTTAACCCCCCTCCTTCCAAACATTTTTGCCTACACAATATACATATATAAACGATACAATCATAACTGACATTTGTTCATGGTTATCAAGTGGTAAATGACGTATTCCTGATTCCAGGCGCCTCTACCAGCAGTGACGAATCCTTGCACACAAGACGTTGTAGCCGCCAAAAAGATCTTCTTCCCTTACCCCAACGACCCGTCCCGCTTTATGATGTGTGAGGGGGTCATGCAGGTTAACATCATGACCTGCCCCTCTCCCTTGGTGTGGGACCAGGGTCGGGAGTCCTGTGTTTACACCGTCCTCACCGGAAGTCAGCCCTCACCCAATGTCGTCACCACCGTGGCTCCAGGTAAGCGTGTACAGTGACAGGTGACCACAGGTAACACAGGTATAACGTCCAAATATAGTAGTATTATTTAGTTATACAGGTTATTGTATATTTGTACCTATTCACAGCAAAACTTGTATCAGACACTGGTACACACATATCATAAACACTTTCACATGTAACATGTTACTGTCAAATTACTAGTCTTGATTGGAAAGCAATTTCTGATTCAGACATACTGCCAAATTGTGATTTTTTTACATTTATATTATTTACACAAACGTACATGTACCACTTCAATGTAGATGTTCACACATGTTCTGAATGAAAGGTCTCAACAGACATTTTTACATTTAATCCGATGCTTTAATTTCAGACTATTCTCGTCAGAAATGCCCCAATACAACACAGCCTACAGACGAAATCTACTTCCCCCACCCCGACGCCTCCAAGTTCATCCAGTGTGCTGCGGGGGGCACGGCCTACGTGCTGAACTGTCCCGAGGGTACGATATGGAGAGAGAGTGCGAAGAAGTGCCTGTCTCCATTCGCTAGCCCAGACCTGCCACCCACGTTGTAGAGGGACGAGGATGAAGACGAGGGGTGATCTCAATGTATATATACTGCCTTAGTGAATAAAAACTACAGAAACTTGTTCTTTCTTTTATGATATATAACAAATGTCTCCATTAAACTTGTTTTATATTTAATGATTAACAACAGTAACAAGAAAGGAACATCTTACTTGGTACAACCAAGGATCAATCTCCATGGTAACGTACCAATCAATCAGAAAAAAATACTTGTACCAGTAATCAATATGTACCGGTGCATGGAGTTGTTTTTGACACAGTTAAGACTCTTCTCATACATGTATGAACACAGCAATAACATGGAGAACCTGTCTGATGAGCTAATTGTCCTCATTGAGCGTCCCTTGATTAGAACCACCTAGGTCCTCCCCCGAGCCATGAGTTGCCTGACCTTGACCCGCCCTGTAACCTAGAACCTCCTCTCTGTCCATCCTGAAACCCTCCTCCAGGACCTGGAGGGAAATTCTGTCCTGGACCAAACGGGTCAAACCGCGGCCTTAGGTCAGGAAATCTTCCTCCCCGACGACCAAATAAAGGGTTAGGCACACCTACAAAAGACATCCATGATTAATATATGTTACATGTATTAATAGAATACAAATTAATAGAATACGTCAAAGAATACAAATGAGCTGAAAAAACATTTTGATGCTTTCTATGAATATCTTTACTATTCTAATAATTTTTTTTGAAAATCATTATTCTGTTGCATTTTTCAGATGCTTCTTTTCAATATGATAAAATGAAATTCATAAAAATGCTGGGCTTCAAATGCACTAATTTAAACATGTATCTATGTTTATCAGTTGGAGAGGGTGATTTAATTATACCTGTACTAAGTAGATCTTCCGTTACCCTTTCACTCATATTGTAAAATCACAGAATACATAACAATCTACTTACCATGGAACTGGGGGTAAAGGTCGTAATCCCCTCCGATCATTCCAGGACTGAACGGGGCCAGCGGAGGAACCCGCTGGGTGTACGGGTCAGCGGGAATGAAGGGGGGCACGAGTGTGGTCATCTGACTGAGCCACTTCCTGTGCTGCTTTCTGATTCGATACTCTGCCTTATACAACTGAAAAGTAAAGAATCATTCAATGGACAGACAATTTTTTTCTTACTATATTTTCCTACATCTCTCTAGACCTGTCAATTTTATGAATGAATGTGCATCAACAAACAGTTCATACATGTACTTACATCTGATTTTCAGTCACTGGTAGTACATGTATAGCAATATATGTCAAAGAACATGCATGATTGAATGTTTTACCTCTTTCCAATTCTGGTTCAATACATTCTGAGCTCGATCTGAAATAAATTTAAGAAATAAACAGTGTTAAAAAGTTCACAGGGGTATGAACTTGGTTGGTTATAAGATCAAATCATGTAAAGTCATAAAAATTGATCATGTACCAACCAAGTTCATACCCCAATGAAATTTTCAACATTGTAATCAGCTCTTATACTTACGTTCGAGAAAATCAAATCATAAAAAAATTACAAACATTGCAGTAATTTTGTGTTCATAGAAATGCAACGGTCAAAACATAAGCATGTATGAAGATCATTGTGACATCATGAATATGACGGTTCACCTCTTGACCTCTTATAAAGTTTACATAGACATTAATGTTTTTGCTCTTCACTAGGTTCAAACAAAACATATGGTCCAGAATGTGCAGATACAGATAAATGTATCTTCCTCTTAATAGAAAAGATAGATTAATTATTTTATGAATTATCGATACAGCATTGTCATGTGCATGCTATAACATTGAAAATAAAATGAAATACATCAAAGTAAAGCTTAATCAATTAAGAATACTCACTACCAAAGTGGTACAAGAAAAGACGTCTCCAAATAAATCTGTCATTACTGAGTCCATGGAACTCTTTACAGACTTGTGACATTGTTAACAGACTCAGAACATCTAAGTGACCAAGAATCTTTAGCTACAAGAAAACAACAGTTGTAGGTCAACATCAAACTGTAATTCCCATATGAAAGAAAGTAGAAAATTGTGTTATTGTCTTTCTACTTACCTTTAACTCATTACTTAGAGCTTGAATTCCATGAAGAGGTACTAAATTCATTGCTGTAAAATAGAAGGAGTTTTTGCATAATTTTTGCATTTTTAACAGAAAACGATTTTTTGAAATTTTGTTCTTTTGAAATTTTTCCATTATGAAGTAAATAAACTTCTTCAGTTTTTCCCTCTATACATTAAATCATACTTCTACAATCATATTTATGTCAAGCAATATCACTTTTAGTCCAAATGATTATAACAAGATGTGGTAATGTCCTAGGCAGTCTTGTATCCAAATACCAACACAAGGTTAAAATCCAACCTACCCTCTCTGTATTTCTGCTGTAGAGGTAAGCATATAGCATCCTTGAATATCCGAGACACTTGGGGTAAGTTCTGATAACAAGCACCTGCTTCTGTAGAATAATACAAAAACCTCATATAGTACTAACACCAAGACACTGGTATACATACACAATCAAATCATTGATATCAACTTATATTACTCCATTTAATTCACAAACACTTTTATGGTGATATCGGACACTTATTAGTGTGGATAAAAGTATATTATTAACAAAATACCTTACTTAAACCATTTTAGAATTTTACAATTTCATAATATTTGATGATAAAAAAAATGTAAATTTTTGAAAAGATAAAAAGCATAAAAGCCCTGTTGGGATTTAAACTTGTGACTTCAGATTCGCTCTAAACCATTGCACTTTGCTGTTATGTTACAATGCTGGGAGAGAAATAATTCAAAAAATTACTGGTATACTTGATTTCTTTGTTAATTTTGAAAGGAAGTACATTACAATATGGAGGTGTCCCATACCACCTTAACATTTTGGATTTTTCTACTTGTAATACCTGGGGCTAGTTCCTGTACAAAGTCCTTGGTCTTAATCTGACATTTACATTTATCCACATTTTCATCAATTTTGACAAGTCCTGAAATATCAAACATTGAACAACTACAAAATCAATGGTGAATGTTATGTTTAGAAAACTCTCTTATTTGTCATTAAAGCTTTAAATATATGTTAGAATGCGTGTAACAGTGCCTTATCTCAGAATTACCATGCACAACAAGAGAGGCCCCCATGGGGACTGCTGTAACTGTGTATACAGTGGGGCCACTTGAGGGGTGAGTGTACTCCAGACAGTAGAAGGCTGGGGCTTGCCGTCTCCAGGAAGGCGTGGGAGAGAAGTCTGACCCCTGGCCTAAGTCTGACCCCTGACTTCTCTCTGGTCCACAGCCCATCCCGTCTGTGTCTGTCTGTGTGTCTGTAGAGCTGCTGACCGAGTTCTGAAACGAGACAATACTTTGAGGTGGTCTTATTCATTGTATGTATGAGGTCCTACATGCAAAGGAATTCCAGCTTTAAAATAACAAGAGATGTTTGTGAAACACTTATGCCCCCCTCCCTTGGAAACATCCACAAAGAAAATGAACGTAAACTGCAAATAACTGAAATATTTCTATGTCCAAGAGCCATAACTCTGTCGAAAATTGCTCTATCATACCCAAAATCAAACTTGACCTAGATATTATTTAGATAACCTGTATACCAAATTTCATATCAATATGTTCATCCTCTGCGAAGAAAATGAGCGGAAACTGCAAATAACTGGAATTTTTCTACGTCCAAGGGCCATAACTCTGTCGAAAATTTCTCAATTATACCCAATATCAAACATGACCTAGATATTATCATGATAAACTTGTATATCAAATTTCATTCCAATATGTTCATCCTCTGCGAAGAAAATGAGCGGAAACTGCAAATTACTGGAATTTTTCTTCGTCCAAGGGCCATAACTCTGTCGAAAATTGCTCGATTGTACCCAATATCGAAATTGACCTAGATATTATACCGACCGACAGACCGACCGACCGACAGACAGCAGCAAAGCAATATGCCCTCCCTTCTTCGAAGGGTGGCATAAAAAATATTAGATTAAATAATTTGAATTTCCAGCCCATAGTTTACACGTATAATACAATTACACACAGATGGTGACAGCTATCACTCTGAATTGAGCCTTAATTAGATCAGATAAGCAATATATGTTACACCCTTACAAATGTACTTACTTGTACTTTATTACTTACTCTCTCCATGCCCCTGAGGATACTTGAGTCCGTGCAACAAAAGACACGACTTACGACGGTCGCTGACAGCAACCTGCACCTCCACTTACAAATATGACAGGTCATATTTCCTTCTTAACTAAGTACTTACAAGTATACTTGGCTGGTATCCCGCTTCCAACATCAATACATGGAGAACCAAACAGAGTGCCTCTTCATAAAACCTACACTGAGCGTCCGAGTACAACTCAGTGAGCAGGGCTGGCAGTCTGCCAGGAGTGGACTCGCAGCACAGTCTCGGCTCACTGAGACATTGAGTGACAACAGCCAGGTCCAACGGATTCACAGCCTCACTTTGGAAATTCATTACCCCACTTTGGAAATGTTCTGCCTCCATTTCATCAATATGTTTGCTTGTGGATGTTTGGCCTAACTGTTGACCTGGTATGGATGTGGAAGGTTGCTCACTGGTGCTTGAAGAACTTGTGGCAAGATCTGGCAACCCCAGGGGTCTGTTGCTTTGTTGCCCAGAGGCTGGTTGCTGAATTTCTATAAAGCAGTAAAGTACTACATGTAATCTTGTTTTGACAATTGCAATAAATGTTTATTAATATCCGAATAAAATGCAAATTTTTTCATTATTTAACTTGAAATTGCTGCATCTAAACCCAAAATTATAATCATTGTTACTCTTGCTGAAATCATATTCACAGACAATACCCAAATAGTGGCTTAGCCTAAATTTCTAAAAACAAATTGAAACCTTAGTACATGTACCAGAAATGATATTCTTTTGTGCATGTACTAACCCCCTAGTATACCTGACCACTGTAAAGTACATTGTGGTAGTGTTACCTTGGACATTATCTGGGTCAGTGCTAACTAGGTGTATCAGGTCCCCCGACACCAGCCCCAGGGATTTTAGGGTCTGGTCATCATCACCAAGGCAATCCTTCTTATTCAGACTCAAATAAAATGACCTGTAATGGACAAGAAACAATTATCTATCTGTAATGTGAAGGTAATACTTGACAGTTACTTGTACATACATGTACATGTATAAACATTTCATGAACTGAAAACTGTTAATCTGTAATATTAATGAAATAAAATATAAAGATTGGTAAAATCATTATAGCATTAGGGAATGAAATGTCTTGGAGCAGCTCATTAAACTTATTATTTAATATATTAATATTATTGATAAAATTTATTCAAATTTTAAAAATTGCAGCATTAAAAAAAAGAAATAAAATATTTTTAGGCTAAGGATCTCACATCATTAAATATATTCGCCATTTGATATAGTGATATAGATTTAATGATGATTAAATTTTGACATTGTATTTTTGGGGTTTAATTTTTCATCAAAATGATTAGGCTAGGTTTTCATATACGAATAAGAATTATAATTTTTATGCTTGCAACGGCATAGATTTATGTCTCTGGCAATACTGATGTATTCCTCTGCCTTTTTCGTTGGGGGGGGGGGGGGGGGGGCAAATTTTAGATATAAAAAAACCGGAAAGGGCTACATTATATATTGCAGCAAGCATCTGTGCTAATTTCGCATACCATGCATCTATTTGTAAACAGAGTAGCAATAGAGAACTATTGTCTAATTGCGATAAAAAGAGATTGTTACCCTGTCAATATATCAGAGAACGTGTTGGATACGGCGGCCAGCATATGGGAGAGTGTTAGCTCGGATTCATCCCCATCCAACTGGACTGTGCGACTAACAGTTCTGTACTTTATACGAAACTTCATCATAAGTAAGTCCTCCAGGGAAGCTTGGTGAAAATTATTAAAGTCTTTTCATAACTCCTAAAAAAAAGAGTTCCAACTTTGACACAATGGGTAAGAGAGTTGTCTCTCTTTTAACATGACCGTTCGGGTGTTTGCTGAACGAAATAAAAAAACACGGATATGAAAATTACATGACTAAATGATGATCTATACTGTGTTAATTATTAAACAATACAGTTTTGAATCATGGACACAAAAGGCATCATAGTGGAAACCCCTTTTAAACCGTAAACTGTTTATAAAAGAATTGATACAGGATTTAAGGAAATATATAGACATGATAGGTGGTTTGTCTTTTGGGGGAACAAAGGAAATATCAAAGTAAAAACAAACAAATAATTTCTAATTTAATTAATGAAATAGAAGTAAAAGTATATGTATATTTCATAAAATTAGGAAAATATACCACCCTCACAAAATAATAAATTATACCATTTAATACAATTAAATCAAATCTTACAGCGACAGCAATTTTCATTATGTTTGAAAAATTGTTCATGTATTTATTGTTTTAAAGGTATCTTCAAGAATTAAAATAGCTTTATTTAATGGATCAATAAATGAAAAAATAATAATTCGAAACAAAATACATAACACAAATTTAAAAAAAAGAAATATAAAAAACACATGTACACAACAAAATTAATCAATTTATAAAATAAAAGAACCTCCGTTTCCACGTTCTAATCTGTCAGGTGCTACACGGCGAATAGGTAATCTGATGTCGCCTCTCTATCTATTCCAAGGAAAGACGGTCCCCTAATGATAGAGCACAAGAGGGGAGTGAATGAACATCCTGCTATCTGCCGAACCCCTCTGCCCCCGTCATGTGCGCCCCGGCCGAGCACCTGTCTATTACACCCCTTGATTATTAATTAAATCAACTACCAGTTATCTATTACCTTAAATCAACAACTTACACTAATTGAAATGTTATGACGTTAAAAGCAATTTTGTATTACTTAAGCGATGATTAGTTTCAATTATTTCTTTCCGGATATTGAATTTTTAAAGGAGAAAAATCGCTGACAGCTGTATAAAATAAATATTTATAATGCTATATCGAAACATTCTACGAAATTTACCCGGAATGCGACCAAAAACTAAACTTAGTTCTTGTTTATTTGAAAATTGAATGTTGAATAATTTGGTTCACTCCACTTACAACCAATATGTCGAATTCAAAAAAATTTTCTATAATTTATTTTTTTTCCGGGATGTGAAATTCTTGAGAGATTAACCACACAGTGCCTGTTACAGCAAGAGGCAACAATATTGTCCATTTAAAATGTCAATGATCATCGAGTGAATCCCTATCAGTAATTTTTCTCAATGAAATATTGATAAATATTGTATATTTAAGTACCCGTGGGTAGAAATGTTCAATAATATATATATACACTCGACATAATTTAATTACAATGTATATCATAAAGTCTAGTCCAATTTGAAAATGTTTGTTTAAATAAATACTATAGTATATGAATATTGGCTTCCTGCATTAGCTATGCATGATGTATGTCAATAGGTCAATGACCCGGTCCGCTTAAGGTATCCCTGTACTTTCCCAGATCTATCTGTGTCAAGCTGCACGTGCACTTTAGCGTCTGGTCATCTATACGGATGACAGGGGCCTGCATTCATTGAACATCTTCGCACTTCATTTCATGATAATGGGCTCCTATTTCTCGTCATTAACAGTTGTATCTCTTGCGACTATTTTCCTATAATTCATTTTTATGAATGAAAATCGTCAATTAAGGAGTGTTGATTGCGAGTTTAATTGAATGTTTCTATCTCTGATTTTTTTCCTGGTTCGACTTTAGAATTTACGGTACCGAACACTGCATTCATTAGCACCATTACACGGGGGTAATTTCCATAGAAATCAGCTATTCTCTTCTGTTCTTCAGAGCACGTGTGCTCTACTCTTGTTATTTTTGAATTTTATTTCCATCTGCCGAGCGAAGTCTCATAACTAAAAGTCATTCTTTTAATTAGACCAAGTTTTGCAAACCCTGTTAATGGCGGACCCGGGATGCCTTCCGTTTGACTTCATTTCCCGGCTTTTTATCTGCGAACGAATCTATAGTATGACTGTCATCAAACGAACAATGAACTAAACAAACCGACCAATTTAACTTATATCTGGATTACATAAAGTGTAAATAAGACAATCAACTCAAATTATATCGTATAAAAAATATTTCAATTACTAAATATATTGAAAATTTGTTTAATTGTATTTGGTATATATAATTTTAATTCTTATTATTTTTACGCTATTTTAAAAGATTTTATTACAATTGATATCCATTAATGTAGCATGTTCCTTCCGTTTAATTTCTTATTCATTGGTTAAAAAGTCACAAACGATATAAATGATATGACATATATATGATAAAAACAGGTGTATAGTATACAATATATGATAAGTTTCAATAAAACGCAAACCATGCATTGAATTGAACAAATCTAGTTTGTCTCATTACAATGGTTTATAGAAGTTATATCGTCCTCTTCCTAAAGACATTCTGTAACATTGACTGCCTTTTGTTGTTTGACGTCTACTCGAGAATCTTTATTCTTATTACCGGTAGCCTTTTACGTGGGGGTTAATACGGATTTAATTTGGTCACCGAATTGAATTCTTGTATGTTACCCCTGACTTTGGTGACACGCACAAACCCCTCTTGACCATTTTATTTCTACAATTTTGACATAACTCAATTATTTGAAAGGAAAGAGTTCAGTCAAGTTCAGGTGTCAAGGGCATTGTCTTCCGTAGGGTCAAGTTTATAGTATGCAGCCGAAAGTCAAAGTCGCCGAAACCGGACGACTGGATTTGGCAGAAAAGTTGTCCCCTCTTGATTGTTCATTGTTTTCAACGAATAAATTCATATTTCCTATCTATAAACTAACACACAAAATATTAGGAAATGTCCATTAATCACAAATGCATGTAAAAAATAATCAATCACAATTCTTAAAAGAGACAAATGTCGGAATCTCCTCTTTGAGGGAGACCTCTGTTAACTACATGTAAACTCCTCACACGTGACCTCAGTCTAATGAGACCTTCGTGCAGAGGTTTTCCTGGTATGAATTACGCGCATTTCAAAATCTAAGTGAATCGAAATTGTCTTGGCTCTAAATATTTGAAATGTCATCAATCACGCTGACTGTTTGGTGCTCTGTTCAGTCGACTCTGTCAGTCGATTTAAATGTTTTAAAATAGACTTATCCGAAGAGTGTTGTCACTGAAATGACGTTTTTATGACATCTGCTAATTGCGACCAAACGAACATCGAAGATCGAAAAAAAAACGGCGACAAATACCGGAGTTCTGTTTTAGACTAATTGTGTGGAAGTCTCAACACAAACTTTAATCGACTGACAATATCTTCAGATCCTAATTTGATTACTTTCTGTATATCTGTTTGATTTCGTTTGACAATTTGATCCCCGGTGCTATCTGTACGAGGGGCGGTGTCCTCTGACCACCGCTTTCCCGACTTTTGGCCCGGATCATTTACCTGCCGGTTAATTGCTCACGTAAAGACTTCTGTGTCGTAGATTGTGTTCCATTGTCAGCCCTTAATCCCTTACTTATTGCTCGGGCTTAGACACCCGATGTTTATGAGGGTAACTGATCGCTTGTTTGAATGCTGTCATAGGCGTAATGACGAGCCAAGAAAGCAGTTGTCAAAGACCGTAGTCAGATTCCTACAACTCGTGGTCGTCCCTGACTAGTACCTTTAGCAGGAACCGTCCCAGAAGTCGTAAATCTAGCCCGCATAGAGTCAAAAGAGGGACTATTTAATACAATCTAAACAAAAATACGACCACATCCTCGTGGTGCTCTCGGTAAGGACGTACTATCTCGACTCCAGTGTCGGCGTGGTCTTAAAGGCTGATTGGCCTCGTCCGGAAACAAGGAAGGGCACCTATTCATGTTTTATACATTGCCTAAATATCTAACTTAATTTTGAGTAACGGCTTTTAGAACAGAGAATAAATAAGGACCAAAGAAAAACTTTCCTGACATGCATGTACTTTTTTTTTAACTTTGAAAATGAACCTAAAAAAGAAAGAAAGAAAGGAGAGAGGAGATAATAAATGAAAAATAAAAGAAATTGTTTTTTGCAATGAAAAAAAAAATTAATAATAATGAAATCGACCAAAGCGCACATTAATCAGGTGAGTTAATTCATGCTTGGCTGGCGTCAGGATTCAATAATGCTGTATTCGCAGCATTAACAACGACAGAGGAAGCTGGAAACAAACCTCGAATGACGTTTTTCAATAAAAGTAATAACTTAATTCATGATTTATATTCTTGTTTCGTAATATGCAGGTAATAAACGACTGTGTTTTATTGGCGAGGGAACAATGGCGTATTGACTTTTCTACAAATGTAATTCCTGCCTAAGTTTGGCTCGGTTAGTGCCCAGTCACTGTTTACTTAAGGCCTTGAAAAGAAAAAGCGATAAACACATTATTATGCACGTCAGTGTAATACGATGCAATAATGCAAATTCGCAGTCAACTCAGCCAAACGCGCTGTTTCTCCGGATTCTTCATTCCGGGTAAAAAAAACCAAACGTTCGCTTCATTATCAGCGTCTAAATGAAAAAATATTGTAAAATGTTTGAGTTTGGTAAAAAAAAAAAAAAGATAGTTGCTTTACCAATAAAACTTTTCGAAATTCAACTGTCCATTTTTCTTTAACACTATGTTATTTAAATTTCAAATTAATAAAAGTATATCGTTGTGCTGTCGGTTGGTATCCAATCATCAATTTATTCTTTCTCCTATATTTTCCTGTGGTCTAATTGTGTGGGGTATCGCCCTAAGAACACCCATGCAGGTTTCGCTATTGTCTTGAAGTCTTAATGTAAACTTTTTGTTTTGTATATTTTTAGTTGCCAAGATCTTTATCAGGAAATTGAATCTTTTCTATGTAGACCGCAGTTTTTTACGCACATTAACGCAGTTTTAATTGCATTTTTATGAAATGCATGAAAAGAGTAAAATGCATATAGCTATTTTTTTGTCATTGAAATTTACAATGCTACAAATGATGGTCAGTGAAAATGATATGAAGCAAAAACGCACCTAACTACCAATAATTCGGTGTGCCCTTACTGTAACTTGAAATTCGAGAGAACTTCAAACATTTCAAGGTTAATATTCAAAGTGTCCTCTCTCACCAAATGTTCATGTAATTAGTAAACCGGTACATGACTCCAACAATAACCCGAATTACTCATTCACTGCTCGGATCGTTTTACCCTGAACGCGCGTTCTGCGTAACCCTACCCACCGAGTATCTGTTCCTGGCCCCCAAGGCCTACAACTTTTACACGGCCGTGTTTTACTTTTCCTCTCTCTTTTGAAAAGTTGCGGGTGGTGGTGAAAATGAAAATACAACGTTTTGCCACGTGATAACAAGATGGGCGTCAACGACCAGCGGGAAGTCCTAATACCCCGGCGAGTTTGGCGACATCTCGTTAATGGCGTAATTGCACGTTATGTCAACGAGATCGCGTTCAGCAGTCAATTTCACAAAGAGGCTGCTTTGTAGGGGGATGACGGCGTTACTTAATGCTCACTACCTGCGGCGGTAACTGTCTTAGAAGAATGAAATTTGTCATTTCGACCCTAAAATGAACATTCGACAGCAAATTAGACCCAGATAAATGGGGCATTAACATCTTTTTCGAGATTTTAAAAGTCAAGTAATGATAGCAAATGAAGAGTCTAAAAGCGCATTCTTATAAGCATGGACACGAATTGTTACAAATATAATGGTTCCCTTTACGTCACCGTTTGACTGGCAGTGATGGTACCTTACAATCATAGGTTGTTGACAAATAGAACACGTGGAAAAAATAAAATTACAGAGTGAATGGAATTTGTATTATTGGGCCACTCACTTTTTAGACATTGTCACTTATTTATAACGTATTTACATTGTAGACGTCGCAGCTTATTTATAACGTATTTACATTGTAGACGTCGCCGCTAATTTATAACGTATTTACATTGTAAACGTCGCCGCTTATTTATAACGTATTTACATTATAGACGTCGCCGCTAATTTATAACGTATTTACATTATAGACGTCGCCGCTAATTTATAACGTATTTACATTGTAGACGTCGCCGCTTATTTATAACGTATTTACATTGTAGACGTCGCCGCTAATTTATAACGTATTTACATTTTAGACGTCGCCGCTAATTTATAACGTATTTACATTATAGACGTCGCCGCTAATTTATAACGTATTTACATTATAGACGTCGCCGCTTATTTATAACGTATTAACAAATAGGTAACGGTGTTAAAATCTTTCAAAAGAAGGAGATATGATCGTTATTTACACAAAACATGATACCCTTTTATCAGATAAATAGCGTTCATTATGAAATTGTAAAAACATTGTCCATTTTCCTCCTGTACATGTAATGTTTTTGATTTAGAAAAATATTTTTTAATTAATTAATTAAAAATAAATCAAGTTTTTCTTACGCAACTTTTACATAAATTTTGAACGATATCAATGCACCATGATTTCTTTTTCGTTACATCTTTAATGGAACCTATTAATTTTTCAGAAAAAATGATCGTTTTTACATGGTATACATAGATTTATTTTCCCTATAATTCTCAGTCTTACGTAGACCAACTTCCTCCATCTTTCAGACCTCCTTCACGTTTTCTTTGTAATAACCGATTTGTTGTGTGTACAGATGGCTTAGAAACCTTTCCTTAATCAGTCCCTAATTCCGGATAAATCACCGGGATTTCCTCTGACAATAAGAGCTAGACTTCGAGGAATAAAGGCGACATATTTACAACAGAATAAAATGATTCCAGAATCCCTGCTACCATGGCTGCCCAATCAGTCATAAAATTCATAAGTAGCCGCCTTTTGTGCTGAAATGTCCGGTGTTGGATGCCCATTTGGAGAAAATTGATTTTCGGTAACTTCTGAACAATGTTGGACCCGGTTTCTCCAATGCTTCGTTTAACATCCGATCGCGGGATATTAAATATCCCCCTTAAATAGCAATACATCTTGAACAACGTCTTACAAGGAACTCCATATCATTAGTTAGTTTACCAAACAAAACACTTTACTAATTACAGAACCGTTGGATGTTTGGTACATCCACAGAAGCAGGATTAAGCTTCCTTGATCCCTCGCTGTTTCCCGAACATTATTTTCGCGCTGGAATAATTTAGCATGTGGAATTAAGCCCACCGAGTTACATCACTGCCCGAATGAATACAAATTTTATTCTGTGAATACATTAGATCACATTAAGTTAGGAGATTTATTATTTCTTTACGAGAACGGATCATCTTTCAAACGGCTCTGATTTTTGTGGTGCGGCTCCGTACCTTCTGTATCCTAGATTTACCCGAGCAGGCCTTGCAATTAATCTTGGCAGAAGAACTGTATTAAACTGAACTTTCTTTCTTTTAATCCAAGGACTACGAAGTCAAGGCGAAGATATGCTGGGGAAAATTAAGTTTCATTATTTTTAAATGTTGAAATATGATATTTATGTTCACAAACTCCATAAACGCAGAAGGCCTCTTTTAGAGCACGTAAAACCAAAAGCAAAATACGAAAAAAAAAAATGAATAAAAAAAAAACATGCGGGGTATAAATCATGGAACCAAACCAGTGTTATTACAAATATCATAATCAAACAAAAATCAAGTGTAATTTAACTTACTTTGCCATTTATCATTTTGTAAAAGATAGAGAAATTAGAAGGAAGAAAACCAGAACATGCAAAATAAATGCACATGCACATATATTTTACATAATATATATTTTATGCATTATATAGATTTTATTCAACAAGCAAATTTGAAATCATTAAAAGGGTTGGATGATCAAATACTGCCCATCAGATCTACCATAGAATTATATATATGATTTTAACCATATGTTAAGTCATTCAGTAAAGAAAAAATCAAAACATTTCAGCTCTAAGCATTGAGCATTCTCCTAAAATATTTAAACAAAACTCTTTATCTCAGTGAGATTAATTTAGTCTAAAAAAAAAAAGCCACGATCATCCATTAAACCAGTTCTATTCTATTCTAAAAATCTAAAAGCAAATTCATACAGGTATTTCTGGGAAAACTCTCACAATTATTATTTGAAATAAAATAGAAAGCGTTTTTATGGGTTGTCATGAATATGTTTGATTTTAATATGTGTAGTGAATTAAGAACATTCAAAATTAAAAATAATAATTATTATAATATTGATAATTAGAAATATAATTATACTGATTTACTGTTTTACATACTGAAATTTTATTCTGTGGATTTTATTTGAATAAATACTAATATTTGAATTTTTGTTGCTTTACAAAATAATGTAAAATTAAAAAAAAAAACCAGAAGTGATATTTCAAATTTTCAAAACAACAATTTCTAAAATATTTCTTATTGTCCTATATATAAAACAGCTGTAACTAAACAATAAGAATAGAAAATGAAAAAGAGAAATCGTGATGTTCGCTGATACGATGAGCTGAGATAGACTCAAGGTCATCAAAGAGATCAAACAGGGATAATCTGTCGATAATCTGCCGATTCTGTCTTGTGTAGCAACACCTTACCGGGGCTTACTTATGGACACGCAGCCTCGGTCTGATCTAGTGACCGCGGGACCCGAGGGGTGGTGTCAGGATGATCCAATATTTATCAGATCTGGGTAACGCGACACGACCACAATGTGATATTTGCGTTTTTTAAAAGAAAATGCAAAATCTTAATTCCACGGACGTGTAGCAAAGGTGATACCCAACCGGCCAAAGTGTCTGGTCGGCCATGAAAGTTTTATGAGTGATCAAGGTAAAAACGGAGCAGAGCGGGGGATCGCCTTTCCTATTCTGACGATGTAATTTGGAGGTTACGAGTTGTCTGTTAATGTCGTCAACATAACGCAAGTCACGTGACTGTTTGGAGGTCATTCGAACCCCTTTGGAGTCAAGAACGACGGGTTCATCGAGTCAATGTTTAGGGTATTCGATACAGCGAATATAACTTTATATCGTAGATAGAAAGGAATATAATTATGCTGTATGAGTAATACGTCCCGGAATTTAAATCTTGTCTATTTAAAAAATACATTATCCCAAAAACTACATGCAAACGTATTGAGAATCGTGACATCTTCGATCTGTTGATAACGAATCACAAAGGCTCCAATAAACTGTAGTTTTTAAGTAAAATCATTGGCGTGTGATTTGTTGAAATGTGTAAGTCGCTTTATCGTTTTATCTTTGTCCATATCTAGATGTAAGATTTGATAATTCCTCTCACTTTGGGAGGGAATCAGATCTTAGAGAAGCCTACATTGTGAGGGGTTCCGTGACACGGAGGGAGAGCCGTTGTCTCTTCCACCGATTTCTTGAGGGAAAAAGAAAGCAAAACGTTGATGTGGGTAAATAAATAACAAACCGCATGCACAGTCCGTACTCTCAACTGAAGAAACACAAAGCCCTCGTTAGAGAGATCGGGCCCCGTTTGTCGGTGACACAGCCCAGCTATACCTAGGTATGCATGCGGCAGGGTACTCCACCAAAAGGTTGATTGACGGAAAATTAATCAGATTGTGTAAACGATTACAAAATCAAGCGTCACACGGCGATTCAGAACCGCAGTTATATTTTCTGTACGTTCATTGAAAGTATTTAATACTTTTTACAGATTTTGGCCTTTGCTTGATTACAACGTGTGAAGAAGATTCTGTTAGCCTCGCACCCGGTTTTCAAAGCTTGATGATGCACAAATAGATAACGCTCCTATCCAAACCCGATCAGAAGAGATAATGTAGTAAACTGAGAAAAAGTTGTGAATGTTTTCTGGGACACAACAAGGTTTCCTATTTCGTAAAAAATTATTCAAATTTTCGAAATTACGACAAATTGGAAACCTGTCTTATTACACCGTGAAATGTAAATCCACGTAATTTTATTTTTCTTAATCAAGAAACAATGCATTGACTTAATTAAATACAAATGTTTGGAAATTTATTGAAAACAGATCCGGTGAATGAAACCAATGAATTTTGCACGTGAGTTCAACAATAGTGGTTTATTCCCAGGACGGCCATAAACTTCTACAGAAACCACTCAAATAATCAAGCAAACAAACTCCCGGTCCCCAGACCCCGGTAGCCATTGACTTGATAACAAATTACCACATTTTGGAGAGAGAACATAGCCGTGCACATTTCCTAGATGTGATGTTAAATTGAATTACTTCTGCATTTACATGTACGATTCTATCGGAAGCTCACTTCAAAAGAAAACTCAGATCCCTATTGCGACAATCGCAAAGTGGGGTTTCGACGGGTGCCATCTTGATAAGGGCATCATGGTAATAATATTAGTTGGAAATCGAAACATTTAGAGTTTTGAGAGATATATCAATGATAGGAATAGGGACAAATTCCATCACAGGGTTGAGACAATTTGCGTAATGCTATCGAAATGTCATTATGTAACTCTATCTCTTATATCGCTCCTTAATATGGGATAAGCGTGCAGCTTCATCGTACCCATCTAATCGAATCAACGGACACTCAAAATGGCATTTTGGTATTACAAACCAAAGATTAGTGCCGATGGACGATTATTTTTATTTTTATTTCACTTTATCTAAAAGGGATTCAGTAATCATTAGGGATATTGCATTAACGGCGATATTTGATTAAAATAATTTTACCACTCCGCATCAAATATTGGCATCGCCCGATACAAAGCAATTCCATGTTAAAAAACACTTGTTTGTTCATATATAGCAATTAGCGATGATGGTGTTATGTAGATTTTGGAGGGACATGCACATCCTCCATGTTAGAAGTGTTTATCTCTCGACAACTTCAACTTATTCTGTAGTTATCTGCGTGTGTATATCTACAGTCCGGAGTCGATGAAAAAAAGCTTTCACGCCGTCTCTAACGTGCATTAGGATTTTAAAAAAATAAAGCTTATAGTTACCCCTAAAGATAATAAAGCTCTCTGAAAGAATCTGATTATATGCCGATACCCAAACAATCTTCCCGAAACATAAAATGGAATAGTACACATAGACCGGACTTATAAAGGAAAATTGTAGTATAGACATCGCTATACATAGTCCAGGCTTTTATACTTGTGTTAATTACACATAGTACAATGCTTTAAGTAACAGAATGTTTTCATAGAGAGAGAGAGAGAGAGAGAGAGAGAGAGAGAGAGAGAGAGAGAGAGAGAGAGAGAGAGAGAGCGCACTAAGGTAACGGGGTAACAGAAACTGTGTTAATATTCCGATAATCTTGTTAATCCTCTCTACGTCGACGGTAGTGCAACACAGTAAATGTTCTCAGAATAGATCAATTTTGATCGTCCTCTGTTGCAGCTTCACGCAATCCCATCATAGTTTATTCAATGCAATACGAAAACACAATATGTACCTGTGCAGAAATAATTCGTTTGCTGTAAAATGTATTTTTATTTTCTAGTTTCTCTATACTTTACAGTGGATGATTGTTTGATATCCTGCTTCTAATGAACTAGGCAAAATTGAAAATGATAAAATCTCTTACATGAATACCTGAATAGTTCTACAAGACTTTTAATGAAGTTTCACCGCAGTGTTGCCAAATAACAACGTGCAACTGAGTGTTGTAAAATTGATGTGAAGTGAATGTTACTCCAATGTATGAAAACAGAACGAGCATTGGGATTTTTTCAAGAAGATGCCCATGTCTGAAAATCCAGTTATAAACATATCTCAATACGTTATATGAATGGAATTTTCAGGTAAATTATCACCGATAAGCCCTTTACTCATGAATATATATTGAAGAATACTACATTAAAATAAATGTCAAAACACATTGTCCTTGACAGTCAGTTTGATGCTTTCAATTCTGTTGTACGGATTTTCGTCGTCTTCCTCGTAATGAGAAAAAAAAATCCTCAAAGCTAAGCAAAGTAAAGTACTTTTAGTACTTTGATTTTTATATGCATTATGACAAGCTTTAATATTTTGGATAAAAGGAACTTCAAATTCCGTGGAGTTTCGTCGTGGTCCCGATCACCTGTGCACCAGTCAGTTGGTTTGGCAATAGTTACTACAGATATCTAAATGTTTCTAGACATTGGATGCATATCACCTGCATATTAATTAAATCACAATAATCAAAACTGTTGAGAAGTACATAACGTTGTTCTTCCAAAACAATATTGGTATAATTATAAACAATGAAAGGGATAAAAAAAAAAAAACCAAGTAAACAAGTTAACAAGCAATATGGGACACAAACTGGAAGGAGGAATTGTTGTTGAGATTTGAGAACTAATTTCTGCAGACATTTATTAACAAACGGCGATCTCTCCAGTAGGTCCTACTTAGATGTATTTAGAGTTAAAACCCAACAAAAACAAAAGGAAATGAAATAAATATGGGTAATTTATTGCCATTTTTTCACAGTCCCTTGATAAGAATAAGTTTATCTGTTTGGTCTAGTGACCTCTGACCCGTGGTTTTGTGTCCGACACCCTTGGAACAAAGACCTGGGGGTGAGATGTCTCCCCACCGTTCCCCGTCACCTCTCCCTCATACATCGACCTGTAGGGACCAGCACGATTCTGTCCAGAATCTCTGACCCCGTGACAAAGTTCCACCGATAAAGCCCCGCGATAATTATCGTCTGAGAATTCATAAATTACTTTGAGTGATTTTGATTTCAATAGATGTTTCTAATTTTAAGTTTTTGTAATGAATTATGACTGTCGTCTCTGGTTTCAAACTTTAAATAGGGAACATACATGTGTATGTGGGAGATATGTATTTGTCAATCTTATTTGTGAAAAAAGACCGAATGAAAGTCGAAGCTTTCTATTCCTTGACACCTTAAATTGACAGTAAGAATGTTTTTGGCGAATTATCAGACAAATGAAGTAATCGGGCAGAAGAACCTTTTAATGATAACTATCTACATATCATCAACTTAGAGTTGTCTGACCTAAAAGTACAACCCAAATCAATTAATCTTCGTAATTTCTAGACATGGGTATACATATGCATTTAAATAAATTCAATTAATCTAGTACAGTTGGTATTAACAGATATACATATAGAAATTTGTTTACTCGAATGGCTATATTATCAAAGTTGGTTTTCAAATTTCAATTCCGCTTGGTATATGTATATATCAAAGTATTAGAATGCAATGATAAATTCCCGTGAGATTCCTGCTAGCCCCATGGGTAATTAAGCCACAATGCATGTACATATCAAAGGATTAACATCAGCGAAAACGAAGCGAGTGAGCATAAGATCAATGTTTCTCCTCACTTCTCCTTGGGTTATTCGCTCTCGCCGCGGGGTGTCGCTCTACAGCAGGTGCGCGAGATGTACTGATGATAGACATCAAAAACAATCCCAAGTACTGAACATTTATTCAATGGAATCAAAAACAACTTTTAAAGATGAAAATTGCTGGCTTAATTAATCTACCTTTGACTTTGTTTAACGATGGTATTTCTGAATGATAACGGGATAATTTGGTGTTAATAAATAGTGTTTGAATGAGTCTTCCCCCTGGGGTATTTATGAAATTTCAAACGAAGAGAACAGAAATAAGTTTAATTTTGGAGAGGAATCTTATTTATTTCTTCTTTCACAATCAAGTGCATGCTCTTTGCACATTCGCAGATTAATGCGATTAGGAAAACTATCTGAGTGTGGGAAATCAAGACGTTAAAGTGTTTATTCAAAACTACGTCATCTGTAGAAACAAACATCGCACTCGTTTTAACACAATATAAAAATGTCTTGTTCAAAGTTTGTAAAAAAATAAATAAAATAAACCATTGTATGTTTGAAAAATATTTGTTATGAATTAAAAAGTTCACCATTTTTGGTCTCTTTATGACATTAGATATTCAAAAACTTGAATTTTGACTTTTGGTTAATTTTGGAACACACGGGAAAAGTGTGACCCGGGTACTCTGAAAATCATTTGAGACGAGAATTAGCGAAAACAAAAATTAAAAAAAACCTACAGATACCCCGACCTTTATGTAAGTTAGACACATTCTAACGCTTGTGTCATTTCTCTTTGTTACGTAAATCTTTTGTCCTTTCATTCCAAAAGTCTGGGTCCATTCATTCTTTGACTTCCATTGTACATGTATAAGGTCAGCAATGAAAAGAATCCTTTGAAGGCATATCCTGCATTTAACACAACTGCATTTTGTGTCACCACACCTTGTGTCTCCCTGTATAATCGCATTCATTATTTTAAAATTCTATGTCGTTACCTGTCATACAGGCATAAAAACTGCGCATACGGTGCATGTATATGCACACATCTGTGCGAGGTATAGGGGATTATCCCCGTTGTTTTTGCTCAAACATACAAACAAGCCATGACCTTTGTTCCGACCTTTCCGTTTTTCTAACGATCAAAGGAAGCCGAATAGTTTCTGCGGAGTTCATGCAATGTTCCCGGGACTCATCTAGCATGGCATTTGAACTGTTCCATTATCCGAATATAATGACCACATTTTAGGCGAATTCGGAAAGGTCATTGAAAATGTACAAATTAGAGACAGTTTAATATGCATTTGTATTTTAAAAAGAACTGTTTGATGTTTAATTTCTAACGATATCTATTTCAAAGAGTCTTTGATAATTTTGGTAACAATTATAGGGAATTTACCAGGTGCTTAAACGCATTATGATTCCAGGACCCCTTATATCACTGTTTGGGATATCATTTCTGGGTGTTGCAAAATCATCTGTATACAAATAAAAAGTACTGAATAGGCTAGAACTAGTTCATTTCGGAGAGATATTTATCAACACTGTCTCTATCCACAGAGTAGATATACTCTTAATTTCAGGTATACGATTGAGAAGAAATATTAATATTGGAATACGAAATAAAGAAATTGAATATATCTTTTACTACATTGAACATTCGTATACTGTAGTGACTCTTTCCATAGAGGAAACTTTCCTTTTTTATTAAATGTCAAAATGCTGTCCAAAAATAGGTTTAATGTGTTGAAATGTACGATCCAATGCAATGCAGACAGAAAGAGAGAATAAGGTTATGTAATTTTTGCAATGAATTTTGAGAATGACAATGTTTCATATTATGCAAATAAGATGCACAGTGAAAATAACTACAGCGTGTGTTCGTCATACGGGCAGAACTATATTGTAGTCACACAAACGCCGGCTCCCCTTTCTTTTGTACGTGTTAGAGTCAAATTCTGACTTACAGCTATGCTACAGTTGAATTCTTACATATGACTGTGTTGGAGTGGGATTCTTTCGGGCAGCCTCTATGTCAGGGTATAGACTTGCTGTCGCCAAGCAGATATCTTGTGCTGTTTTATATGAAGTCAAATGGTAACATTCTGTCAGTCATTTCTTCTACAAAAGCTCCCAATGAATCATGTTCTATTTGGGTTTCGGTCCTGATGTCTCAGACATAAAAACTTTACATGGCTGTCCAAAGATTCTGCGTACAAAGTTGATGCATCATCAGTATGTTATATTTTTTTCTATAGTATCTTTGTTGATTTGCAAGACCAAATTTTATTAACTTCATTTTAATTCATACAATGTTTGCTTGCGGCATGAAAGTTAGTTTTATTTAATTATGAATATTTTTCAGTTTCATTTTTGCTCATCGTCGAACAAAGTAGTCGTAAATTTTTAACCCTTTTGTTTCTTTCTTTTTTTTAAAGAAGAAAAACCAAAATTTGATAATATAAACAGTAATTACATGTATGTAAGAGCAATATCTTAAACCAAAACAAAATGTTCCTTGCATTGTTGCTTTTTTATGAAAACGGCGAAGTTGTTGTCTCCAGAACGACAGGGTTAGACAGAATTACTACTGTTATTGTTATTTAAAGGGACTTGGACACGATTTGAGCTTAAATTTCAAAATTTATTTTTCCATTTTTATTGTTTAAAATGCCTAATATGGGTATTTTTAATGCTTTATCAAAATTGAAAGTAAGATATTGAGTGATAAGTAAGATACAGAGTTTGGAAATCCTTGTTTTGTAAACGTGATCTATTTTGTAGATTTAATGCCTTCCTTACTCCTGATTTAAATTTGCATTTCATAAAAAAGTTATTTATATTTAACTATATATATTTAAATATTTCGTTACTTGTTAGCAAATTATCATGTAACTACTAGGTACTTATGTTAGAAATAAGGGAAAATTTATAATACCCTTACCATTCGGGGTGTTAAATCATGACTTCTTATTTCATGAATAAAATTTTTGTTCAGATTTAACTTGTATGAATTTTACTGAAAGTTTCTATTCATTGATGTATGTTATGGCGTACCGGGGTTTTTTTTCTCGGAAATGTTAAGATTAATTTTTTTATGTATTTTGAAATATTTGTTATCTTTACATTTTATTTTAGACAACTCCTTTTTTAAATTGTAAAAATCGTTTTATATTTAAGGATGGTGTGTATATTCATGTAAAATTATTGTCTATATATTAACATAATTGTGATTCGCTGGGTTTTATGCTGAACAAATTTAATATATGAATTTATTAATTAACATCACTCGTGAATCATCTGATTCCGAATCAAAGGAAAGTTACTAGAAGACGTACATTGTATTTGAAGACCACTGTAATAAATGTTTGTGTGATTTAAATCCTTTGAAAAATGTTTTAAAAAGATATTTAATACAACTTAATCAAATAAAAAGAAAATTAAATATCAAGTAAATATGGTGAATTTTTTTTGATACTTTTCGAATTTAAATGTCTCAAGTCTTAATGTTATAATACTTGAAATGATTATTAATTTTAAAATACTGCTATTTCACTAGTTTATTTAATTCTGGGTTTTTTTCTTTTGTTGTGTTCTTTCGAAATAAAAAATGAAACAATTATAAATATACGACACACCTAGGCTAGATTCCACAGCGTCCATCTATTGTACGGTTTAATGGCACTTTGGTTGTGATTTACGGTTATGTATTTTAGACCCGTTGAACTTACACGTCTGACATTGTAAAGGCAACACCTTTCTTTTGTCGTTGTTTTATTTATATGCTGGATAATTTTGACTACATATATTGACCAATGATTTTTCCTGTCTAAACCATAAATACATACGTACAATGGATGCATATTTTTTTGCTAAACTGGATCGCACCTTTGGTAAAGTACATTTGCGCGTAAATATGCCAATGGCGGATTCGTCAGAATTGAACCAAGAATGGCATTTTTGGGGAGAAATCCAGACAAATATATTAGCAGTCAAATAGTTAAATCATAATTGCTTCGGCGCCAGTGATAAATTGTGGTTTAATGTATTATTCCAAGACGGCCCTGGAATGTTACATGTATAAAGGTTCGGGAACCACCATGCATGACAGGATGGTTGGCTGTTTATTCAAGCATGACGGTACCCGGACTCTCACTGGTACGGTGCCGTAACCCCCCAAAAACTGTGTCCTCCACCGTACTGAACACAGGGACACCATTGGGTGATCTATGCTCAGGCGAATTCCTCCTCCATTATTGACGGGTACTCTGACATTTTTTGGAACATAATCATTGCCTTAACACCCCGCTGCTTTCATGTAAATGCGTATTGTGTCGACAAAGTTTATCCTTTTATACATGTTCCGTGTGTTGCATTTTTTCCCAATTTTCACACAATTTTTCTTAACGGTTATCTGCCTTTTCCATCTAGTTGCATGTAAAACTTTAAACCTTATTGGTGAGAGATGGAGCGAGACGATGCTGTTATGTAGAATGTGAATTAGAATGGAAGCAAATCTCCTAATCAACCACACACATCTTAAAAGGCAGTGGTTGTGTAAATAAATGAACAAACGATAGGCAGATAAACTCTTTTTATCAACATCACAAGCCTTCAGAATCAAGATCACGGCAAACAGATAGAGAATCCACTAAATACTCGAATTACCGTTGTAAGTCTCGCGAGATTTAGAAGATACCTTGTATTTAGTGGCTGAATAAGTCAAGAAATGGCTTTTCAATGAGCCATGCATCATTGTCAATTGAAATCTTTGTTCGAATGGAAGATAAGTTCATGTAGCAAATAGTTCTGCCGACACGAAATCAACCATTGACTAATCGAATGCTTTGTGTGTCCCTTCATTGCAATCCCTAGATATGTCGCTTCCCCTGTAAGCTGATGCTACACGGGTTTGTTCGAATTAATGCAAATGTTTCTCCCAACGAAGATCCATAGAGCCAGTCCGTCAGAGAATGTCCTTTTACATGCTACAGTCGCATACTTTAATCAGATAATATTCATCACACCCCCATTGTTTGTCTTCGTTCTTGCAACCTGATTTGTAAAGTTTAAAAGTCTTCAAAATTTTGCATAATTCTTATGATATCAAAGAAATAAATGCCGCCCAAACACCGCGCAATTAGCCCCGGTGTGATAGTATCGAGGTGTTTAACGACTGAACACTTTAGTCAGTGATTACTGGGTTATCAGGATAAGATATATCAGAAAAAGGAACGTGTAACTCTCTTATCTCAGGAGTTCTAATCCGTTACATACCCGCTACAGTTTTATTGTAGTTATCAATACGAAATAAATGTCAAACAAATATATCTCTTTAATCTATCATTTTGAATCTATTTTACGTTTCGTTTGCTGATTGATAAATTGTAGGAAATTTATAAAAAGTAAACGACAAGTATGATATCAAATACAGTTCATCGTTTTGTAAACAACACAGTATCGTTAGATAAGTGATAAAACATATTGGCTGTCTCATATGTCAGTCAATAATGAATAGAAGTACTTATTGTTTGTTCGAAAGGAAAACAACACGCCCAAATAAGGAAAGGTAATATTTATTCTGTTTAATATATAAAAAATGATCACTGATCTATAAATTTGGTGCAGATTTACGAATTTTCAAAGTTTGGATAATTGAAATTACTATTTTACATTGCTTTTGACTCACAAATTTTGATATGATATCCTTCTGTGTTTAACTTTAATGTTTAAAAACCACACAAATAAGACTTTATTAACGTATAAGTAAAATTTTGTGATAATATGTTATCATATATGACGTGTTCTTTCCTGCTTTAATCCCATTGGTTTATTCAATATAAATAAAGCCCTTTTCCTTTGTATGCAGTCCTTCCTTGGAAATCTTCTTTCTGAAAAAGAGGAAACAAAGCCATCGTTTAATTAATTATCGGTGATTTTCTGGTAAAATATAAAATATAAACCAAAACAAAGTGATAATGATAGATTGATATCGTATTCTTATGATTTTTGTTACTTTTAACGATGTGATATTTCTGAATAGAAGAATTATCCAAAATACATACTTGAATAAAGAATACAGTGCAGCCTTTTTCATGTCAAAATTATAGGTTTATAACTGTTTTAATATTTCTCAATGAAATTCTTTATTATACTTGATTTATACAATTAATTGACAAGCGCATATTTACAAATACATGTAAAATAAAATTATATTCATTGTTCGGATAATTAAGGAATAATGAATATTGTGAGGTGACCCAATACGGTGGGGGTGATTAATTTTAATAAAACCAGAATGGCTTTATGATATATTTGATAACGCCCAACTGTATTTGATGATTATATTCAAGAATGATTCATTATCATTCATATTTATATAATTTTAAGCAATGGTACGATTAAATGTTTAAATAGTCATTGATGAAATATATTGGTCAATGCGTTACAAAATCATTTCGTAGTGTTATCACAAAGACACTGAAAAACGTAAATATTAAAAATTTACACCATCTCATCAGACAACTTTCTTTAACGTAATTCTGTGTGAAGTTTGAACTAAGAATTCACTTTTTAATACGCTTATAGAAGTTTTATCTTACTTAATAAAAGACACTACTCTGCAAAATAAAACCTCTTAACATTAATTCTGAATTTAACATAAAATCGACATTTCAGCACAAAAAGAAACTCGGTTTATTTGCCATGTTGATCACACAATTTACGAAACCTCGGGATTAAGCTTCCTGGGACATAATTGTGTCTGTATAAACATCTTTTAATATTATGTGCATACTAGTAATAACATTAAATAGCTCTTTACTAAACATTATTCAACAAGGTTCGAGTTATAAACATGGATGAACTGGTTTCATTTTTTAAAATAAAAGTACCAAACTTCGCTTTGATAAAACAAACCTAGCTCTGACTTTACCCCGAGGCAATTAAATCCCGGCACACATTGTTTCCCCCCAGAACTCTAAACTGTCACAGTTGTTCCACGGAGACGTTATACTAACGTTTCTCTCGCCCTGTTCCTGTCCGGATTCTTATGTAAAAGCAGAAGTCAAGAGCAGATAAAAGGCTTTGTAGCTTGTAAATGTCAGTTGAGGCTGATTACAGAGAAACGTGGAAACAGGGGCCCCGGTCCCCCGTCCGAGGGGGGGGGGGGTATCGATTCGGGAGGGTTTGAACACATGACTAACTAACTGTGTCACATGTTATTCAGCTCTCTGTTTTGTTTTTAACATGCCATATATTACTATGAACGAACTTACACATATGCAGACTGTTTTGTTTCTTACAACTTAACCATCCCATCCACTAAACTTAGACATGCATTTTTGTATATTCATACTCAGTACATTTTTTTAAATTAAATTCCCATTGTTTACGTATTTTGTAAATGAAAAAGCTTGTTTCGTTTCGTGAAAACTTACCATTTTCGATTAAACTATATGTTTTTAATTTCAAATGGAACAGAATCATTCAGAGAAAACAGCTGACAAAAATATATTTTATTTTATCTTTATTAAAAGACTGTCATATGGACATACATTGTTTTGCTTAATCAAAGTGACTGTAGTTTTCATGTACAAACGAATGTAAAATCTAAATGGATCAGAAGAGAATTTTTTTCTGTTTATTAATAATCTGTAAATCATTGATTATGTATACTTGTATACCTTAATATCCCGTTCTTTATGTTTTCCATTTAATAGTTCACGTTTTTAGTCTGTCAGGTATAATTTATGCAATATTTTAAATGATTATTTATATTTTTGTCATTCATATTTTTTATAAAAATATCTTATCATTTATAATTATGAATTGGTTTAATTTGTCAAGGTTTAATTTGTCAAGTAGAATATTCCTTTTTGTAAAACAATTTAGATATTTTTTCCTTAACATAATCTGATGAATTTGAATCCTTTTTATTTAAACCTTTCAAGGAAGACACAACGTATATAATTTTTCTTTTAAATTCATAATTTAAATTATAATTTTTAATTTATTAATTTTTTTTGGAAGGGAGTATGATTTTTTTTAAAATAGCTTATCAATTTTCTTATGAACTTGTTTTGAAGCTTTGAGTTGGTTAGAAGTCTATATGGTTGGACCATATCGGTATTTAATTGAATTACATTAAGGGGGTAGGAAAAAGTTCTTCCCCTCTTTTAGAAATCTGTATGTAACTGTATTTTCAAATTAAGCTAACAAGATTTTCTTTTACATATGTATCTGTATATAGCATTTGTATAATCATGATTTTGCTAACTCTGAATGATTCTGTTCTGATTTTCAAATGATGAACTAAAAAAAACCGAAAATGGGCATTTAATAACAAAATGATGATCTTTTTTATATACATAACATACATACAACATGTAAAATAAGATCAAAAACATATCTATGTTCGATAATTAAACAGAGTTTAACTTGTGTTCCTGAAAATCAAAGGTGAGGGATATTTGTGATAGCAATCATTTGTTTATTGCAAAAGATGTTATTTATTGATAATACACGTGTATGTGAAACATGATCTGTATCTGTTTGACACAGTGAAGGTTGTTAAGAATTAAAGAACAACATTACAATGTTACAATGTAGTAGGTCCACAAATCTGATTATTTGTACAAAGAACATCATTTTACTATGAGAACATTATTAAATGTACTTGTATGTGTTGATTTGTTTCTAAAATAAAACAAAATTTATTAATAACATTTTTTTTTGCTTCTGGTTGCAATTTACCGTATATGCAACATTTCTGTACCATCTAATTTTATTCTGTTCTGTTACACGAACCTATATTTCTGCTAAGCATTGTACATTTTGTAAATATTCTTTGCTGTACACTTACTATTTATTTCAATAAATTTCAATCATCAGGCTTTAGAAAATTAAAAATACAAAACTTGAAAAATGAAAGCCATAAATTAACAGATAATTAAAAAATACAAATGATATAAAAGGTATACAAATTGGTAAAAGTAAATTGGTTTCATGAGAATATTTCATTCAAAAATACCATGTTGGACTTGATTAGAGATTACCTGATACCAAAATAAATGTGTCGAGATACGGAAGAACAAACAAAGCATGGCAAAGAATATTGGAGATTTGTCCACAACTCAGAATTATTACTTTTAATCTACACATCATAAAAATGTATTAATAGGATAAATTGTACCATCGTTATTGTACCGTAATTGTAAATCTTATGTTTAACCACAGGCAAGGTATGAATAAACTTGTAAAATTTTGTTTTTGAACCTCATGCACAATTTACATTGTCTGAGAGTAACAAACTAACAAAACTCTGAATTTTTAGAAATTTGATAAAAGCACATTTTGAAAACAAAATATTAGTTTGTAAATTTGCAGTTTAGATTTAAGAACAATTTCAAATATTATCTTAGAAAGGAGTGATGTTGCTTTATCATATCATTATTGCACGTGTACATTAAAAGATGAAACAAATAAATAGATAAAACATAATCATTGAAATTCAGATGACACTTGACATTATTTCAGTAAAGTCTTAGCTATCTAGAAACTACACCAGTTTGTAATTATCGAAGATAATCTGTTTACATCAGACAGAATGGAAAATGCGAGAGGAAAGTGCGTGTTCTTAAAGATGCGCAAAGATGTATACATTTTCATGGACAATTTGTTAAAGTACGCACCTGTTCTTTACTCTAAACATAAAATACTGATACAAGAGGGAGATGACCCGCCCCAGGAGATTTCATCGCTCCCAAGTAGCCCTAGCTGTTCGATTAATCAAAATTTGATAATAAAACTTTATGAAGCTATAAAATAGAATTGTTTACAGATGTTCGAGTACGCATGATGAGCTGGTGGCCTTTTGAAGAAACTTCAAGAGGAACTGGCTGAAATTTTGTTTGAAAAAAAAGGCATTAGAAAACTTAAAAAGAAAAGGGTAAATTTGATGAAAACTGTGTAAAACGACGATAAATTCAGCTGATAATCTATGCACCAGTGCTCCCATGTACCACAAACCATTTGATAGAGGGAGAGCGCTGAGAAAGTAACGAGGGATAATAATCGGACACTTAAAGATAATCACTTTAGATAATCATACTGATATTATCTTCATCAAAATATAGATCAAAGGATACCAAGCTAGTCAGACAAACTAGTAAACACATAATTCCGATGTCGAAAACGACATGCTTTTCGCGAATTGGTGAGGTTCCGAATAATTACTGTGTGTAGATCAATCCGGTCGGGTTCTGGTGATGACTCGTTACACGACAGATAATGAGGAGGAGCGACGACCGACAGACGGCGTGGCGCTCGTTAGAAAAGGTCGGGATCGTGATTCTGTTAAAACACGAAGATGAAGTTTATTCACTTCATCAAAGACTTTAAATTGGATTTTCACTCTTTTTTTAATTTTCTTTTAATTTTTTTGGATTTAAATCACTTGTACTTTTCCTTCTTTTTTAATTTTTGTGCTGAGCAAGTAGAATTTTAGCACAATACTGCAATTAGATCGTCCCATGATATAAAATTCATCGCATTCTTCAATATGAACCTTATCTATGGCGATAATCTCATCTCCCTGATAACGATCAGCGGAAAATTATTTATTGATTTTTCAAAAGCACCCTCTAGATTAAAAAAATCGGGAAACATTCCTGTTCATGGTGACTTTAATTTCGCCAATTAAATTGCCCACTTTTGAGATGAAATTTGCCGAGGTCCGTTATATATAAACGGAAGGAAGCAGTAAAATACTGCCAATCGGGGAGTTCTATACTTGTCAACGATAATTCACGATATATCCCGAAAGGTATGGCACGAGACTGTTTCTTAAAGGTATACTGACAAGGTAACATAGAGCGGAAAGAAACTAGAGAATTGATAGGTAATTACCTCGTATTGTTCAGTGACAAAAGGCGGAAATATGTAATTCATAACAATTGTTTATGACTTGGGGGTTATATTTGATTTCAATTAACTTATTGTTGTGTTTGAAACGACAGCAGTAATTGGAAATAAATGATTGCAAAATTTAGGACTCCAGTGGTAACCTTTATTAATTTTTTTCTTGTTTTTCCAAAAAAAAATATTATTGACAATTAATACATGAAAAAGAATACCTATTATTAAACATTTGTTGAAAGACATTTATTTATTTTTTGCCACATCTACAATAATATAATTTTGATTTTATATTCACATCTGACATATATTAATTTGTCTATATAATTTTGAAGACATTGGTTGAACAATGATGTTATCAACAGAGTATATATTGTTGCCACATTTACAAATAAACCTATAATGAATTATTTATCTAGGATTCCAGTTTGATTATCTTGATTTGTCCGTTGAATATCAAGTTCAACTATAATGTATCTGTTCATATCTTCAGCTATATATCAGAGACAGTAGTACGAATTTCCTTACGTATTGCAACAGAGAACCAAATTTAACAAGAAGTATTTACATGAAACATGTATTCAATTATTCAATGTGTACTATTAAGTATATCATTTTGATCTGAATACACAGACTGTTGTAATTTTGTTAATGGTAAGAAGAAAATACGTTGTTTAATCCATTTGTAAGCCTATTTCATTTAACAATAAAATATAACAATAATATTTTTTTCTCTTATCTATTCATTTGTTCATATACAAAAAATTGAGAAATTGTCACATGAACTATCACTCATTTTGACCGTTTGTAAATTTTGCACGTTAGAATGGACTTTTTTCTATACGCAAGGGTTTATTTAGATATACGAGTTTTAAATCCTAGTGTAAATGATCGCACTATAAATCTATCTCTATGTACCCCATAATGCCCTCTGCACTGGAATAAAACATGCACCAATTCTACAACAAAAGTTACAATTCAACACCGCAGCGCATTGCTAATCCAACTGATGCTTTAAGAGGGAATTATATATGTTAATTTAGATTAATCAAAAGATTTGCTTAATCCGTTGAAGGTTATTTCTCGCCTAGAAGCATAAACTGTTCAATACAGATCGAACTACAGATTATATGATAATGATCAGTTTGAGATTCATGAATATGCATGTAAGGAGATAAGAGAATAAGCCCAGAGAGAGAGAGAGAGAGAAAGAGAGAGAGAGAGATTAAAATTTTTAAACAAACCTAACATCAAAGATACATTCTGAATATAAAATATCTTTCTTCTGTAATCGAGCTAATTATAAGTGAATAATATGTACAGTGTTCGCAGCATTTTCAAAGCAGAATATAAATCCAAAATATATGTAAGCCACAATCGCGTTTTTCACATCTTAATAAAATTGTTTTCACGGCCAAAGAATTTGATTTTTACTTGTAATAAACCCGATATCCACTTCCACAAGATAACTCCCATACATGGAGGTAAAAGTTAGTCGTCTCTTATTTAAGTATGATTTAAATGACTTATTCACCCCTAAAAACTATCATGACATTCATCTTAAGATACCGCCTTTATAATATTCAATATCTCGGAAGATATTAGTGTTTCAAAAAGATCAGATTATTATTTTGATTGAAAAAGTGTGTGAATTTCTACCGACTGACTGAGCGATTCATATGTTAATTTACAAACAGATGATCTTTTTAATGTCTCTTAACACATTGATAAAAGTGACCTGATTTTCAATATGAATGAAAGACTTTCATCTTTGTTATGGGAGTTTTTTTTGTAATTTCATCTATGTCCTTATTTCAATGAAAAGTACAAATTTTTTTAAACCTGATACTATATATATATATGTTTAAAACCTTATTTTATACGACATTTCAAGCATTTCAATGAATAAATTAACTTAATATTGTAACTTTTTGTAAAAAAGTAGAAATATACTACCACATTGTATGAAAAAAAAACCCTGTCTAAATATATAAATTTCATTTACCGCCAAAAAAAGAATTTAAGGAACGACTTATACATGTGGTATCAAATTAAATAAAAAGTGTAATAATAGAGTATATTTTGCATAAAAAATTTGCATTAAAACAGAATGCAGAAAAGGCCTCCTGCTTCTAGCTAATTTATGCACTGATTGGAACACTATAAAAACTGAAACGACCACGGGGCAACACTCGGGGTTCCGCATTAATTTTTCATGAGCAGCAAAAAGCTTATCTTTGGGAGCAGAACGAGTGATCAAGGTCGCTGATACAAAAAGACAGCGATAAGAGAGAGGGGGAAAACATACCAAATGCACCGAAATCAAGAAATATTGCAGTTCTGTCATCGCAACTATTAAACTCGGTATGCGTACTTGAAATTCTATATTTAGCTTGCACTATCTTTTTAAAAATCCGTAGTTAAATTTTTATGACCATCTTGCTTATTTTATTCAAAAATATATCTTTTTCCCCAACAAAATAAGAAAAATATATATTCAAAAACTGACTTTAAAAACGCATTTGACATTTAGATTTATTTTTGTAGTTTTCTATCAAAAGGAATGTGGTTATTTACTTTGAGAAGAGATGGGACTATAGATAAACCCACAAAATATATCTTAAGAGCTGATAAGAGCATTTTGATCGACTGAGCTGATCTTTATCAAATCTAAACAGACACCGATCGCGAATTTTCACTTTTCTCCACCGAACCCTGGAGGAAAACGTTACGGTGGCTAAATTATATATGTTTCGTTACAAGATAAACGTTTTTATCTCCACCTCGGTAAAGGAGTTGTCGTCCCTTGAAGGCATAGAGGGGCGGGCATGCGCCTCTTGTTTGTTGTTACAAAGGGTGCAATTCTCACACCTATAAAAACAAAACTCGTGTACAGTTCTTATCGGAATGAAAACAATCAAATTCCTCCGCGGTATTTGTTTTCTTTTCGTTAGATGTCTGATGCCAACATGGACATTATTTACAATCCCCACTCACGCCTTCTTATTGCTACAATCAGCAGACAGAGACAAAATCAATTGATGATGTTAATTTGAGGTATATCTGAAGATCTTTTCTTATTTATTCCCCTCTGCTGGCGTAAGGCACCTCCAAAACATGTGAAATAACTAGTATTTCATTGGTTCATATATCTTTTGCTGTTTCAGTGTTGATTTATAAATAAAAGGTGGTGCACATATAATCTCTAACTGTTTCTATGGACCATTCTTTTTTTCCGCTTTTACTTTCATATAAGTAAATAACGGTTAAATACCGCATATATGCTTAATTTCAATCTATTACATATTTTATATCTTATTGGCTTTTCAATCAGGAAAACTGATACAAGTGTATATCAGAACCAATATAGGATGACCATGTTTTAGCGAAGGACTGTTGGTTGACATTAACAGTACAGTATACTTACTAATCTACTAGTATTCTAACTAATCACAAATTACATCATGATCTTGCAAAAATCACATAAGACCTGGTAGATTTTTTATCTTGTATCCATTAAATTTTCGAAAATATTATTTGTTTGGGGGTAGAAAATGTATATAATTGTCACCACACTCATAGTTTTACTAATAGACAAATTAAAAGAAATTATGTATTAGCTACCAAAAGATTTAAGTTTTAATGCATTATTCACAGTGTCATTCAAACAGCTGAACTGCTAGCTTTCTACAACTATTTTTCAGTCTGTACATAAATAATACCCGGTACCAAGCATCTTAATTCCACTTATAATTCCTTTGTTTTTCTCTACTATATTCTATTGTTACATTGTACCATCAATGTTTGTCAAATTGACTGTCAAAGGAGAGGGCTCAAATAGGCAGATTGACTGCTGCCCAATCCTATTATGTAATATTTTTTACGTAATAAAATATTGTTTAAATAAAAAAGAAATGACTTAAGACAAAACGATAAAATCAACAGCTTTTTTTAATATATTAAACCATTGATAATTAAATAAAAATTTCTTTAGAACATTAATCTCGTAGATGGAACATTAATATGATTATATAATGAAAAGATTTATAATTTAGACTTAATGTTGGTATTAATCGAAATAGAGAATGTTCCTTCGTTTTGTAACACAAAATCCCCGGGAAGATTCATGGCTGATTTAATATGGCTTCCACAAGGAAAACGGGAGATGTTATCGGGACAAATAGAGGGAAAGGAACGCTAAGGTTTTTGTCTTTAAGCTTGAAAGTCGTCCTTCATCAATTAACTCTAGTTTCCTCTGAATAACAATAGAACAATAATTGATCGTATCTAGCCAAATTCAAGTCAATACGCGACTTTTATGATGATGTGCCTTGGACGAGGGCCCCCTAGCACACCAACCAAAAGCCAGCCCGCTTTTTGATCTATGTCACAGGGACTGTTTAGGGTGCGCTCGATTGAACGAAGGCGAGAGCATTCTGGCCGTAAAAATGTATTTCCCCATTGGCAACAATGATGACTTTCGCTGGAATGTCGAAATTAATGCTGACAAAACATCACCAAATAACACAGTGCGACCCCTCATCGCCTACAGGACTCTCTTGTCCAAAAAGAAAAGAACATCGAAGAAAATGAGGAGAGAAATATGCTTCTAATTGGTCTCCTCTATATCAAAAGAAAAGTTGTGTGATACCCGATACCCATATACATAAACTGGGGCTCTTTCGGGCGCCCCAAAACCACTTTGCTACTATTAGTAGCGACAAGAGACATTTTACGTACAAAAGGCACATAAAAGAAAACGCAGAGACGAACCGAAGGGAGTTTGCTAGAAAAACAAGCTTTGGTATTATAGTCCTGTCAAAGTATATTTGTCAAATTAGAAAGGAGAGCAGGGGCGATACGCCATGTACGATACTCAGACTGCGAGGAATGAAATAAGTCAATGTAATAGCATAATGTGAACCCTAGATCTTACAAGCAAGATCTGGGATGCCTCATGATCGTATCTCGGCGTAGGAATCTGATAATGGAATATTAAACCGTCTGATAAAAAGCAAAAAGTCCCCGCTTCCAGACTTTGTAATGGGGCACGCTGTCTCTGCTATTGTTTTTTGGGAGTTTTTTTGGTCGGTCTGGTCTGACCAATTCCTGATTAAATGGTCACTCTGGATTAGAATCAGACCTTCGTAGAACAAAGATCAAAGAACAAATTAACAGAGTCTACATCAGACGAGGAAAAGTATCAAGACCACGTTTATTGTCACGAACGACTTTTTGTACAACATGAAGACCGCCACAAGAGGCAATGATAGCCAAAAGTTCTAGCAAAGATGGTCTCTTCATAGTGCTTACAATTAACTGACTACGGCCTTTTATTTCTTAATGAATAATCAATGCATGAATAAAGTGAAGTCTATAATGTCTAAAAAAAGGAAAAGTCGTACAAAATATTATCTGGGAAATTGTGGAATTAAGATGATAAGAAAAATAGTGTTTCCAGAGGATGCTAGAATTGTTTTATTGTACATGAAGAGGTTTTTTTTTCAACTATACACAACACGATTAAAGAACTTCCCTGGGTTAATTTCCTAGTATCTATTATATGTCTGAGACATCTACAGTTTCAAAATAAGAAGAGCAGAAAGGTAAATTCGAAAAACTGTTCTGAATTGATCAAATTCAATGTATTTATTTACAAATGTAGGGAATACCCAAGTGGTATCATCGTGGTATACTTTGATGGTGTCTAACCATTATCGCTGATTTAAGGATATCTCGACATAGCAATGTCCTGATTCAACCGATTGTGACGAAACACAAATGCCTTTTATCGTGACTTTGTAAGAAATTATTATTCAGTTGCAACTACACGTTCTTTAAAAAATCAAAAACTTTTTTTTGGAGGTGTAAGAAAAATACTTAGAGTTATTAATTATACCATGCTTTTATCTTTTTTTTTAATTGTATAGAAGGAATTAACTTTCCGCACAGTAAAATCGTCTTTATATTGTGAAAATGCATAATCTCCCAATGTCCCTCGTCAACTTTGTGTGTACATAACAAGTCTTCTCGTATTTCACCGTGCTGAGGTAATTTCGTGCATTAGTTAATGTTATAAAGGCTGATTAATCCTCATTTATGTTTACTAGTTTGGCACATAATATGATGTAATACGATGCTGAGTTCCCCGCGGAAAGGCCACAGTTTTGCGTCTCCTTTTGGGTCAGTAAAACGTTTGAATTGACACTGATCCGCAACTGTCAAACAAGCGCTTTTTTCATTGTGCAAGGGATTATATTTTTCGTATAATATATTCACTTTATACCGAAAATACCAAGTTTAATACGATTCCTGCAATATAAAATGTCTCTAATTTCCCTTAATAAGAGAAAATACACGTGTCAAATCGAACACTCTTTTATATATGCAAATATTATGTAAATAGTTGCGCATTGACTTCAAATTCCAGAAAAAATAAGTCCATTATTTGGTAATTTTACAGAGAAACAATTGTACGAAAGATTATAAACGTCCAGTTATATTGAATAAATAGTATTCGTTTATCAACTTAGCCTCAACAATTAACAGTGAAAAATTACCGGCGTGAGTCGAACCCCCCCTTGAGCCGACAATTTTACGCCAGTGATAATGTCTTGGCGGACGGGGCTGGAGAATCTATGCTGGCACATCAGATAAAGGCGGGAAACGATTAAACGCCTTATCTGAACTGTCCTTTGTTAAACATTATTTGAAACAAAACATCGAATCGATGTCGAGATATCGTCGCAGGGAATGAGGTTTAATGTTAAACCATTCCATCTAATCGTTGAGACATCGACAGGTCTCCTGATTTTCGCCGTTATCGCGTTATGTAAGAATTAATTTCACGATGGCTGGAGGTCGCCGGATTGTGCTATCGCGCTTCTGAAATTGATGATTGTTTTGTTTATCAGAAATTAAGTTGGTAGATTCATTTCATATATTCTTCCCAATCCTCTATAAGATTCTTATCTGTGTAAAAGAGCTGCATACTTATTCTATTTACGGTTACAGAAATGGAATATGAGGGGGAACAGAAGAATTTCAATGTCACTTAAAAACCTGCGAAAACGTCGTGATCACTTCTGACCTAACACTGAGAATAAACAACTTAAATATTTTCAAAATAAGATAGAAAAAATCATGACAAAATGTTCCGGATTTTCTTGAATGAGTGTATTAAAGAACTTATTCATAAATTTATTTCAAGAGAATGATTAATGGGACTTCTATAAATATCAGGACGAACTCGGAACCCCCACACAACGGAAGATGGTTCTGAGATAATCTGATGCGGAACCTTAACGAATGATCGTGATATTTTAAGACTATGGTCGTGTCCCCTGCTACAGATCGTTTAGGGCTGAACCAAGATTTGTCTTATAAACTTAACTTTATCATCCACAAACGTAAAACAGGTTCCTGTTCTACCATGGCAACAAGACAGGTCTTTGATGTAAGAATGTTCACTGTTTAAATAATGTTCCACGAATAATGGCCTGTATCAGCGGGGGTACAATACCATCACTATCCAGTGTTGCATTCCAATATATAGCATGCATGACTTCGCCCGCCCCTAACACAACAATACTAGTCGGGGGTCAGTCTTCAGCTAATGTGATACGGAGGGTGATCTATTTGATACGAGTCGGCGACAACATATATCTGTAATACAATATACCTCATCTTCATCGCCCGCATGTCTGCAAGTCGTGAATTAACAAAAACTTAAGGCCAACAAGTTTGCATTTCTTCTTTTTTTTAAATTTAATTCAAAATCACGTTCTATGAACACCTTCACATTTTTCCTTCCGAAAATACTTTAGTTTATCAAACGAAGTTATACACAATATGGGTCTAGTACTCATGATGCCTATTTCATTTGTTAAATTAAAGTACAACTTGAAATACTTCATTTTATCAACTGATGTATGCAATATGATAATGTGTACTTTATTTGGTAAAATAAATTGTATCAGAAAGGACAGTCTGATAGTTCCCTTGAAATCTGTTATGAAATTTTCAATCCAACTTGAAAAAACATTAGTTACAGATATGGCCATCCTCGTATAAAATTTTAATATTTAATAAGGAGGCCGCTTAAGAACCGACATGGTATTCATAACCCAGCACACGGCCATGTAATGAACTGCTGCCGGGTTCAGGTTCCCGTTTGAAACATGATCAGATTCTAAATAAGATAATGATTAGATATGCACCATTCAACAAGGTGACTTCATTATGTTACATTTTCATATTGATTTCTTTTTTCTCCCCCTAAAAAGAAGCAAACGTACCTTCTTCTGGCCAAACTAACACTTTTCATTGACATTTATATTTTTTTACAGTACAAAAGATTCAAAATCCACACTAAGAAGTACCAGTTTTTCAAAGCTCAGTATTTAAAGTTTTAGATGAATTGAAATTATAGTCCATCTGGCATACTTGAATTAATGTGCTTTAAAGTAGTCGGAGATATCCTAAAATCTTAAAAGTTTTAGTCATGTTAAAAGATCGAATATTAAACCTTTAATTTGAAATTTCGAATCTTATGGAAATTATTAAGTGTTACACATATTTTATCTAATGGTGTATTGTATTTGAATTTTAAATAACATTTCATAAAAACAAAAACTCTACAACACGTGATTATTGGATGTAGTCCTTTTGATAAGACTGAACAACAAAATTCTGTATGAGCGGTAGATGGCAACATATTCACTAGAATCAACTCCTATAGTGATAACCAGTAGGTTGGGGACAGGACTTGGATAGGCGCTGCCTCGTGTCCAATGTACTTGTATTTATTTGCATAACAAAATATTGGTTAAATTAAATTAAAAACAACCAATCATTTTTCTGCTAGTAGAGAGTTCCATGACCATGCAGGGCTGGTCATGTGACTTCGTCATAATTGATTGAACTGTTTTTTAGTGAAACACAAATAATTATTGAATGTTTATTTGTTGAAGAAACTCATTCTAGGTTATAAACTAATTTTGTTTATATATTTATTCTACAGTATTTAATTCTTATTTTCAGCTTTGTCAATACACAGAACGCTGTCAAATATTTTGCATGTAAAACATTTTGACTTTTTTATATTATTGTTTAAATTTGTTTATTTTCTAGAACTCATTGGGTTAATGCAGATAAGTTTGAATATTCAATTTTAAATCAATATCCAAAGAATATGAAATATTTTGCTTTATTTAAAGTCTAGTTATTACAAGCAGAATCTCTGATTGTTTTAAAAGTTATCAGATATTTTTAACTTATGACTTCTGTTCCATGTGTTCAGTGGTTAAAATGAGAAAGTCAAATGACAAAAATATTTTGTAGAAAATTCAGACAATATCTGTAAGATTTTTTGTTTTTGTTTCTTTTTGTTTCTTCTGTTGTAAATTTTTTTAACACATTGTAATTAAAATGATATTATCATACATTGATAGTGTACATTGTCCAGGCAAAACAAACGATGAGCTCAACGATTGGTTTGTTATGAATGAAATAAATGATGATTACGACTCAATCCTTATGTACTGTAAACTTAACGTTATTTGTCATTTTTTGTTAAAGGTACATTGTATGCAGGGTCTCGCCGATATTATTGATTCTATCAATACATTTATGTTTTTATTTTGCGGGGTTTTGTTATTAAAATTAAGATAAATGAGGAAGATGACATGATGTGTTGTTTTATGCAAAACAAAATTTACCTGGTTACATTTAAAACCGAAACTTGATCTTTTTTCCTATAATCCAAAATCTTTTTTAATATGATTTAAATTGACATATTGTATGTCAGGGTTTTTTTTTTTTTTTACTTTTGTATATGGTAACATGTTTATTATTTTATTTGCATTGACAACTTTTAATTCTTTTATTTTGAATACTGAATTTTTACCCAAAGTTATGAAAACACAAATATTTTTTTTCTGTTTAAAATAATAAATACATGTATGTTGACATTGGAATTTTTAAAGTAACATACATTTGAATCAAATATATTTTTTTATTATTCTTATCTGTACAGTTATCATTATTTTATAATTTTGAATAAATATTTTTGACTTATAATTAATAAAATATTATTTCTATCTATTGAAGAAATAAGTTATGTGTTCACTTTTAGTATTATTACATAGTTGTTCTAAAAAAATCTTTAAAACCTTTTTTCTTTAATCTTTTAAGAATAAGCTAAATTCTTTGTAAATAAAAGAAATTAAATTATGGGTCAGGAAACAAAACTATACATTTGAATTACCAGTATTTAAGTCAGTCAAATTAAAATAATAACTAGAAAATGTCGACTGTTTTATTACACACACAAACTCGTGTACTTCTAATGTGTATGTTCATTTATACGTATCATTGCCTCAAAAGTAGAAATTAGTTTCATCATAAATAAATACATATCAATGGTAAATCTTTCCACGTCGTTTACATAATCAAAATAAAATAGATCATCGATCATCTTTAAATAGGTATTGTAAACAGATTAAGAACACAAGCCCGCTGACAAAAGCGCGGGTCACCTGGGTTTTTGATATTTACAAGAGATAGGATATCGTAGTCCAAAATCTGATAAAAAAAGTGAAAAAGAGAAAAAGAAAGAGAATCTAGAGAGTGTTTATGAGTACCCTCTCTCTGTAATAAGTTTCAATTTCGTCCAGTGGTTGAACACAGGGAGATGAGCCCCCTCGCTGTAACGCTTGCCCCTGGATGATTAAGTTCGGGGCGGACTGTGTTTATTTTCTGATGAATGGGGAGAGTTCTCTGTATTTAACTAACTCATAATTTTATTTATACGAGGACTCTATTGTGTGTAATGTAAACGGCGGCGCCAGCGTCGATTCGAATAAATTATTATGTTGTGTATATTGTAGGCAGTCCATTGGCATCAACCTTTGATCAAAATTTAAAAGGAGAGTATTTTCATTTAAAAGTCTAAAAAGCGTGGATTACTGCGAATTAACATAAAAGTTTAATGATTAGTAATGGTGCAATAGAAAGGCTTTTAAAATTTCAACTTCTTGTCATAAAATAACAAATTAACATTATGTTAATGTGAGGTCTGCGGTCACCGGATGGGTATGTTTTTGTAAACAGGGTTTTATTTAATTGACCAAAGGGGCCGTTAAAGGGGAGAAAAATAGAGTGTCCTCGACTAGCGGACCTCTTAGAGACCAAGATGAGCTCTTAACTTCTAAACATTTATCGCGATCGATTTATCATCATTAAGCATTTACAAAAGGAATATTTATTGAATCAAGTCATTCCTTTACCATTCCCTAAAGGTGACTTCTGCCAATAGTGCACCATAACCACCCCGATAAGCAAGTAATGAGAGACAGAGATAACGCGGGCATAATAAGACAATGTTTTTCATTAGGCATCCTTTTGCTCAGGAAAAAGCAGAAACTGATAATATTAATAGCTAATATTCGGTGTAATTATACGGTGATTAATATAATCAAATGATGTTGATACATTTATCATGATAAAGTCACATTGGACCTGACAGGCGCTTCAGCATTGGTTGGGAGTAGATAGTGCGCTACAAACAATTGAGGTGCGATGATTCGCAGTAGTCTCTTCGAAAGGCGATAAAACAGAGGAGGCATTGTAAAGAAGAGAGCAGATGGTCGTTTGACGATAGAACAGCGATTCTCCGGATAGAGGTAGCCTATCTTCCGTTGATTGATCGCTGTTAATTGCTCTTAAATCGAATCGACTTCTATTTACACGTCCTGTGAACTTGTCTTTGAATTTGATTAGGTTCTGACCACGAGTATTAACGTTACGCTTAATTATGATTTATATTCATTTTTATATCTACACAATAATGACAAGGCTTTGTTCGTCATATTTCGCGTCCAGGATCTGAGAATTTATAATTCATCAAATGTTTGTCTAGATATCCAAATCACCGCATTCGTTGTCATTAATCAAAAATTATTTTTTAATGAATGACATATAAGTGACAATGCGGTGAGTGCAAATAGATATCTTAGAAAAAAATCATTCAAATACCAATAAGTATTTTCTACTGTAAAAGTTCATAAAAATCCGACTTGCATCGGAATTGATTTGAAATATTGTATTTTTTTTTTCATATTTGGGAAATATTGAACTGAGAAGTCAAAGAACTTTAAAAAGAAATATTGAGAAATTGTTACCTCTTATCAACACGATAATCTTGTTTCAGAGTCACGTATTTTTTTACTTTTTTTTTTTGGCCATGAAATACCATGAGAAACTATTTGTGGGCACGGAAGGCAAAAACTTAATTTAACTGCAAATATTTTAAAAATTTCAGTTCAAAACATACAAGAGGTTTCTAACATTCTATTTCAGAAATGGAATAGGTGGTAAATAGCGGTAGATCCGAGTCGAGATGCAGCGGAGCTGTTTTTCAACACACCGTTATTAAGATGGGGATAAAGATAACTGCTAGTAAAACTGGCTTATCAAAGCCATGAAACAAACCAAGATACCAACGTCTTTATTGAGGGGAGACCAACAGACAACATTTCATGAAAACATCATCACCGTCTTCCAAACATCGTTAATATCTACACCATGTTCCCCGGTAAATAGGAAAATAAATTTTTAATTCGCCGTGGTGAAGATTTTGTTTTGAGTGACAGCTGCACGTGTGTCTGTTTGTGCCTTTATCATAAAGAGAGCAATTTTGATTCCTGGAATTCATAGCTTGGCGCCGATTGGCAAAAACTACCCTGTATACAAGATCGTGTGTAAGATACATTCCCTTTACATTTTGTCTTTTTCATGCACGTGACTTGTAGAAAATCACCAACACGTGCAGTTGTGTCCCACTAGTTTTAACTGTGTCTTTTTTTCTGGACCGCACACGTATATAATTTTTGTTGAAAATAATATTATCTAAAGTTTTTGAAATGTTGAAAATTTGGAAAGATTTGTTACCTGTAATTATTTAGCTTACTTTTCTCTAAATTTTTGTTTTATTAAAAAAGAAAACGATATGTGTTTTATTTAGAAAAAATACATTTTAATTTCCAAATTTAAAAAGAGGTATTTTTTGGTTAATGAAACTGAATATATTCTTTACATTACATTAGGTTAACGAAACTAAAAAATATAGAAGCGTCAAGGTAGTATTTTATTTTTTGTTTCAAACTTTGAAAAATATATAAACAAACTTTCCCCCTACATTGGACAGTATTTTTTTTAGGTTTGTCTTTTAACATTATAGAGTTAATAGAAAAAACTACGTCCATAAAATAATCTGACAATATGATACAAAATTTTGGTGAAAGATATATGTACTATACATGTAACTATAGAAGGTAGACACTGAAAATTAAACTTGTAAACTACAGGAATCAATGCTTGCTATCTAGCCATGGCCGAGTTCGATTCATCGGCTCAGAAATTACAATGAAGGCACTTCAACGTTAAGCAAAGAGTCAGTCTAAACCATTAATCTACTTGTGTATCAACGTGATATACAACATTTCCGTTTAAAATTTATAATTGATTTTTATATAAAAATAAACAAATATATATAAAACATTCTTCTGAAATTTATTAAAATAATAAATTCTAACGTAAAAATATCATTTCATATACATATATTTCAATCATGTTTAAAAGTTGAGTTTCTGAATCACTGAGAATTTTTTTCCTATAAAAAGTATCTTTGTGGCAATAATAATACTTATGGTCATGTTTATATATTTTTTAACTGCGCACGATATTTATTTGTCTGGAAAGCATTGGCTGGTGTGAGTGTTCCCACAATAAACATGGTATACACGCAGCCGCTATATAAACTACACAGAATCAATAATGGTATCACGCACTAAAAAATCCACTGAACAAAAATCTCCATAGCTTACCTCTCAAAAAACAAGGGACGCAATCCAATCCTCGACACCTCTTCAAGAGCCAGACCTGAAATAAATGTACAGATATTATGCACACACAGAAATATAGGGATAAAATACACATGCTTATCGATAAAATATTTCACTTTAACCCACAATGGAATCTGATTTTTCTTGCTTTGATATTTCAGACGCTGATAGACAAGATATCATTTACCAGCATTCGTACGGTATCTTCCCGCCGTTTATCACCCCATCTTTTGCCGTTTCACCATTGGTGTAACAGGAGAGATCAGTTTAAGCCATGAATGCGCTTCCTACCGTCAAAAAGCCATGTTACAAGATGTGTGTTGAACTCCCCTATTGATATGAATAGGCAGAAAATTCATTAAATCACACCTGGGGTGGAGTAAATCTTTTAAATTTCTGTTTACATAAATCTGTAGTAACTCCCGATATTGCTTGATTTTCATTTCGTTTAAGGTTATAATGCGGCGCTGCTTCATTGAGTACGCTCTGTGACTCTTCTAGATATAATCACTGCTTGATTTACGACTGCTGGGTATATATCTGGACATCATTTCCAGGACTTTGTATATTACAGCTAATGATGGGATTATGAGTGTTGAATGTAACATCTGAGTATCGTGAAACTCGGGTATTATATTTTTCGTGGACAGAATTAATCGGTGAACATAATCTTATCCCTCCATCTGTTATCACCTCGTGTGTCTAATTCCTCATTCGATTCAAATAGCTGAGCTCTATTTACTTAACTATTTGGCTGCAATTTTAAAATTCCAGTGGAAATGACAGGCAGATTTATAAATTTAATTGAAAGTTTTCACTGCAATACGATATAACACACCAAAGGGGCAGCTTGCAGCGTTACAAACTTAAACAAATATCCACAAAAACGATACAAAAGACAACAAAAAATACAGATGCTTTCAGCAAAAAATATTGCCCATGAACATACATTTCTCTTACAGAATTTGATTTAAAAGCACAAAACAACGAATTGAATTATGAGATTCTAAGAAAAAAGAATACAACACTGGCATATTCGAAAAAAAACAAAACTGAATACCTTTCGGTTTTTTTCTCATGATTTTAATTTTTTGTGTTCGTAAAAATAACATTTAATAAATTAATAATATGTACGTAGAGATATAATAATGATATCTATAATCGAGTTTCTATTTACATATATCAACAATAAATCCAATACTAGCAATTAATTAAATGCTTTCAAAATACATTTGAATTCTGTATACCAAGCATTAACAAATCAGATTTTTAATCAACAATTATAAATTTGAAGAACTGGATGGCGTTACAACTGTTTGTCAATAGCAGTAATGTATATCACTTGCTTCTCTCCATATTTTATCGCGTCGTTAGATTTTATGGCGAATCATTTGACTGTAAAAAGTCCTAGAAATGTCCGTCTTTCCGAAGAAGAATTGCTCCATTACCTAGCGCGAATCCCCCTTTTCTGTTAGTACTCCATTATCTCTAATGCGTTTTGCAATATAAAGAGACTGTTTTCTTGCCTTTAATAATATGAGCGGTATTTGCGGTCATTACCGTCACCATTTCAGGTTGTATGTAATGCTCAGCATCATTTGTGCGTTTCCTCTTATGGCAGAAATGCTATGAAGAATCATGTAATCTATTTCACATAAATGCTTATTTGGAGTTGCAGCAAATTACGCACTCTGTTCATGTGGTTTGTCCTCAAGACGTTTGAAATTATGACTCTTTCATTAAAACACTTTAATGGTTAACTGTCGTTAATACATTTTGCTCTTGGGTTATTACATTATTTCCATGATCTCATCGCTGTATTACCAAACTGGTGAAATGATAACGGGGGAAAGGACGCTAGGTACCCAGATTGTACCTGGATACCTTTCTCCTACACACAATCGCTGCAAATGAGGGAAATCAAATGGGCAACTCTGACAGAAGATCATGTTCCAAATTTGATAATTTTACGCCGGAGTTTGGATGAATTTGATAGATATTTTTAATTCCTCCTCTCTTGTCATAAATCATTCTGTAGCCATATTTCACCAGGATTCTAAGTTCCAGAACCGGGAACAGGTGACACTTTGATTCCCGTGGTGAGGCAGTGCATCAGTTGTCGTTTTTATTTTGTACACATCTCCACATGGCCTACATCAAGTCTTGGCTTTATTTACATTAACTCCTCTGTATGCGATGATGGCCTGTTATGTATGCTCAAATGCCGAGAGGTGATCCGAGTCTAGCTTTTCCCTGGAGAGAAAAACATCACTGCTTTCCCACTTCTTAAGTTTTGAAGTCAGATTTGAATGTTTTATGTTCTGTTTTGAGACAGCTTCCAAAGTCTGCTGAGTTCTTTTGAGGTTATCTGGCAATCTGCCTGACCGCGTGGTCAGTAACCTACAGTGACACCACTGTAATCGTATACTAGTATATGTTTATTAAATAAAAGGGAGTAATATTGCTGCAAATACAGCCACAATACTGTTATTTTTTTTTATAAAATTAAAACTTTGCAGATATTAAGTCGAACAATGAAAAGTTAATAGTTATCAACAAAATTAAGTGGTTTTATAATGAAGGAAATTATTTTTTAATCAATCAAAACGTGATACATTTTTCTATTAAATTTACATATTCTAACTGTAAAGCAAAAATGATCTCCCTATATTATTGGATGACCTTTTGTTTTTTAATGGGTTATGTTGTTCTGTATTTTAAAAATGTATTTACATAATATCCACTGAAACCATCGAAATATGGAGAGTCAGATAACCATGCTTGACCTTCAAATCTACATGTGTTAAGGTCATACTGTGAAGGGTGAACTTACCTGTGATGGAAATAATTAATATCCAGCAAAATGACTAGTTGTCAAATGGAAAGTTTTGCATTTACATCCAGCAGGTACATGCAAAAAATGTTAACCAATTTAAAGGTGGATGGAAGATTGGAACTCGGGTTTTAGGCCATTGGCTTTACAATGACATGATTGGACTTCCACTAGGGAAATAAAGATGTAACTTTTTCTTAACGACAAAAGAGATAGCTATAATTGTCAAAAAGGTTTATGTATAACAATCTTTTTAATCAGAAATGAATAATTAATACAAAGTTAGCATCTTTATTGCTAATAAGAACAGTTGTTACATCATTGAATCACAATACATGTACCAGATGGAAATGATCTAGGCAATGTGGAAACAAATCCTCGGTTTGAGAAGAGCCCGTTTTCTAGATAGTTTATGTTTATTGAATATATGCACAAACCAGGTGTCGCATTTATAATCTGTGAGTAACACTTAGCCTCATTTTTACACCTGTAATGTCACTCCTGAATTATTTCAGTGTCATCGTATAATCCCTGTTGGCGCCAATCCTAATGGGTAGCACCAGTTACATGTGGGGTAGCACCAGTTACATGTGGGGTAGCACCAGTTACATGTGGGGTGCCGCGTATGTCATACACTGCTTCTTTTCCTTTACTGAAATCCACTTTTTTTAATGGTTAAGCTATTATTATTTTAAACATTATGGCGTAATTTGAAAGTTAGAATAATTCTGAGACTTACAGCTTTCTTTTGTTACAGATATGTATATTTTTATAAATACATATACAACAATACAGCAAGTGGTTCTTATGTTCAGTAAAACGAATTTGTTTTAATTACAATAATATCCTTTCAATTTTATATTGAAAAACTTTACATATAAATTTTTATAAAATTCATAAAAACAATTCTTAGATATAAAAATTTTCTTATAAAATCAAAACAAATATTTTAACAAGGAATATTAATTTTTATTCAAATCCAATAAATGTCAATCATTATATTATTAAGATTTCTTTAACATATATGCAATTCTTTTCAAGATCATTTTAAAGACGAGCAATAAATATATCTGAGAATACAAATAATATTATTAGTTCTACAATCTATTTTTTTTTTACTTTTGAATAGTGCTTTTAGATAGGCCTATATATATCGTTATTTTTTAAATTTCTATATATTGACGCAGTTCGTTTTGTACCGTTTCGCAAAAAAGAAATAAATAAAGCAAACAAAACTCTAAACCAATGATTTCTGTTGTTGGTTAAAGGTTACCTATATCATAAATTTTGATCACAATATTAGTTTGCATGCAATTTGTTAACGATATAGCTGGTGTAACAAAATATTAAATTCTACCGATGGAAAGTTTCATCACTTCATATGATAATTAAGAGACAAAATTTCTCTTTATCGTGTATACCAATCAGATATATACTCGATTTCTTTTAACATTTCCGTGCTACAAAATTTGTATTGAAAATATCAACAATCTTTCGATATCGGAACCATTTTTAAACTTGACAAAAACTTGGATTATTTGGATAAGCGATTCTTTCCTCTCTATGCACAATTTTCCGTTTTTGAGATATTAAAGGTAAAACTACATCTTTTGTGAAAGACATTATGTAAATGAAGTCTTCCTTTCATAACAATAATTAAAATTATATGGTGTTATTATATACTTTAATATGTCTGTCTCTAAAAAAAAAGTATTCACACAATACACAGTATCCATCCACAGCTAAATGAACTTCGTTCAAACCAATAAATTTAAAGATATTTAGTGTCAAAAATATAAATATGAGTCATTTTTAACGAGATGGGTGAAAATGCATTATAAACAGTGAATAATTTAAGGAGAAATCCCATCACCGACCCTTCTAACGATTGGAGAAAGTAAAGCTTGGTACACCATCACCCAGAGAACGTTAATAGAACCACATTAGATATGTATCGTTGTACTTCATAAAACCAGATTTAGCATAATTTATACTTTTGGAGGAAGCCCTCTAGCTAATTTCCAGAGAGTGTATGAATATTTATGGTCAATATGGAAGAATACCCAGCGATTCACACCTAGAAATTGGTCGTCTCTCTGTCTGTTCCAAGTTTTTTTCTTCGCCATCACAAAACAATGGGTTAAATGGTATGAAATAATCAAAAAGCATCTGCTCTCTCTCTCTCTCTCTCTCTCTCTCTCTCTCTCCTGTATAAATTTATCTAGATTGTGATTCATATATAAAATACAAATGTCACCATTTTGATATTCCAGTATCGAACTTATATAAAAATAAAATTACTAATGAATGAGTTTTCTTATTCGTTCCTCCTTAAATTATTTGCTGTTTTTAGTTTTAGGAATTAAAGATTCTAAAATACAAAAAAAAATATTTCTGATTCAAGATAATCGAAACAGCACATGCTTAATTCTATTTTTAGTGACATAAATGCACATTTAAGCACATTAGGGGTTTTCTATTAGAGTAAGAAGTCGTTTTTTGGCAGTGATTATTGTAGTTTAGAATTATTCTTAATTTTTCTGGTTCATATATTATACAAAACACCCGTGTTGCAGCAATTGGATTGAAGGTTCCCTCCTGTGATCATTCACCGTTCACCTAGACAGTTTAAAAGATATTGGCGCATAACACGCAAATCAACAGCCAAATTCCCGTCATGCCTCTCTTCTCCATTTGATGTTGCATATTAAATGCAAAAAACATGTACCCATTACATCTTATACTACGGACTAAGCCCTCTTATCGCCCAAAATCGAAATCATATAAATTTTTCGGATCGCCAGAATTCATTGCCTTTAATCAGATAAAAGAAAAAATTACATCTTCTTACATTTTAAACTTTCATTCAAACCAACTGTGCTGCATCTTCAAGGCTTCGCGCGACGCTGCGCATGCGCACAACCGCCACGCGCAGCATTTATCGCCTGCTTGCATCTTATTTGCAATTGATTTGTAATATATGTGTAATTTAGCTATAGGCAGGGACGTTGTAACCTTTTCATTGAAATTTCCCTTAACATGTACTCTTCATCCACCCATTTGATTTGTTTTTCAGTGTGTTCTTGATTTGTCATCCTTGGGGCCATAAGTTGTAACAAAGCAATGGCCACGTTAATATGATTAGAGTAACTGTACACCAACTAAATGTCTCAACAAAGGTTTATTTTCTAGACGGCGTTTGCATTTAAAGTAACAGATGCAATTTACACGTAAATGTTTTTGTAAGAAAAACTATCCTTACTGTCGCTGGCTGACAACATCCATACACACACTAATTATGTAATAGTGTCGGAGCTCCACAGAGGGATCGAATTCTTTCAGCTATTATAGATTTTCCGTGAACTATAGATTTATATTTGCTTTAATTGAGCGTAAGAAAACCCCTTCCTCGGCACCTTTCTGTGAGTTTTCAATTATGTTTGACAGGTAGAAAATGAAGAAGGCAATTTAGAAGGTTTTGTTTCTGATGGAGCATCAATTTCTCCTGACCTCTACTGCATTCGTTAATAATATAATTCCTCTTATCTGTTGTTTCATCGCAACTTAATATCCAAAAGAGAATGGAGAAGTATTGAGTCGCCGATACAGAGTGGATTGTACCTTACGCAGTAAACATCTTGTAAGTCTGCTTCTAACACTAGTCACCCCGTGCTGCTCACTGACCACTGTATAGTGCTTCAATTTATTTCAAGAATAAGTCTAATAGTGAAATCCAAAGTCAGTTGCATATGCAGTATCAAACATTATAATTTGTCATCAAAGTTCGTGCCCAAATGCAAAATTGAAGTAAAAGGTAAAACTCTCATATAGAGGATTGTAATCTGCTCGAAGAATTTTTGTTTGTACACAGATTTATAAATTGGAACAAATTGGGGAAATTAAACTTAACATATGATATATATTAAGCAATATAGATAATATTTGTATTTAAGTTCTTTTAATGAAATTTAATTCACAGATTTATTTTTAGTCACGGAATTAATTTTTAAAGGTAATGTAACACACTCTCCAAGCTCGTGTTTATTCACTCACGCCACGTCATTTTAATGCGTATAAATTTAGATTTTTAGTTTAATTATGCATTGCTACAGTACGTGTACATATAAACTATGTCACAGATTAAGAATAGGCTGTGATATCAATTTAAAACTAAAAAAAATATTAAGAATGAAAAACCATAATATTCAGACCATATATCTTTAAAAATAAACATACGTAATTAGTTTCAGTAACATTACATCATGCACATCTTGTTATAAGATGCAAACAATTTGTTAATTTGCATTGGTCTTAACCAAAAAATATGTTTATCAATTAAAATATCCCGGATGTGTGATAATGAAATTATTTCAAGATTATAATGAAATTCATCACTTAAACTTTTCAAAAGCTCCTGTATATCTAACCTCCACACCGATCTCTTTACGTTGGGATACATCTGGGTACATACTTTATTCGAAATCGATTTGATTACGTTACTAAAAAAACTGAATTTCGTAATAACAAGAAATTGACCACATGCCACATTTATATTTTTTTTTTGAGAAAGGATTTACATATAGGCTGACAAAATCAATTGATTCAAGATGTCGCTAATTTATTTGTTACCTGAATTCGGTGAACAACAAACTAACCGAGAAAAAGAGTCTTGTCAAAAGCGTTATACCTGCATACTGACTTACAGTAATCTAAGTAGGTTTAAACCATAATCAATGTACCTCCTTCCAGCACTTCTTCACCTTATTGTTGTTTAACGCCGATCGAGACTATTTCTCTTAGATTGGAACGTCATTCATTGGTATCAACAGATTTGATTTTGACTTACTGGTAACTATATTATTTAAGAATCAGTGTACACGGTGTAAAAATACTATATAGTATTAATTATTATCTTATGAAACATTATTCATAGTTTTCTTTCTGCTGAATACTATAGTATTTGTTTTATTTCAAATAAAAAATTTGAAATTTTAATACAACAAAATCAACTCTATATCTGGTGGATCAGCAAACAGCTGTTAATAAAAGATAACGAACTGGTCTTTTCCCTCTGACACTGATTTTTGTCAAACTTTTGTTTCAAAGTTCTGCTCTATTTCGCTCGTTATAATTTAAGCTAATTTATATTCAAAAAAGGTTTTAAGGGAGAAAAACATGTTGATAAGACAAAGGAAATAAAACTGCATGTCCCATATTTCCGTTAATTTTATATTTACCTTGTGTTACAATACAAAAACTGACGATCAGATAAAGATGTTCGTGATATGGGGGCGGGGGTAAACAGATCTCGCCAGTCTTTCCACACAAATGTCTCTAGGACCATAAAGACCCTTTTGGGGCGGGGTAGCAATTAAAACGTATATCATGATGTACAATCACGGGCGGCCATCTTGATATAGCCCTCACAGATGTTCACGGAGACAGCAATCAGCATAAATGTTTTCATCTCTGCATCTTCGAATTTTGCAGCATTTATTACGCATCCATAAAATATTATCATTAAAGTATTTAAATAACTTATATATGGAAAATATACATCACTGGGTATTGCCGCTTGATCTCTGTTATCTGTTTAACGATATGCAAGAAGTTTATGAATAATTTTGTAAAAAAAAAAATTTTGCACATCTGAGAAATAATAAGTGTATTTTGAAGAAAAAATTAGAACGATAAATATCATTCTGAGACTATTTTGGCATTGTCATCAACAACTTGAAAAAAAAGTTCTTGAAACGGTTGTTCTGTTGCAAATCTGTATGGGCATTTTGTCTGGTAAAAGACAATTTCATCTTACTATATCTTTATTCGTGATGATGAATTTAAGCGAGTGATGATTTAGTACATGCCACTGATTTAAGATTAGAACCATACGCGAACAAGATATATATTTGCTTCGCGAAAATAAGTGGAACGAAATTAAAAACCAGTGTACATTTTATGAATTAACATGATGTTGGGAATATCGTAACGATCGCGTGTTTGTATGCAATATCAGTTTATGATTTGCTATGTTGATTGCTCTATGTATAAATTTTGAATCCTTGATATACACAAAACAAAACTGGATCAGGAGAATGCCAGGCGAGTTTTGGTCTGTACAATTGACGACATTGCTGTTACAGGAACAAATGGAAGTTATGTGTAAAATGTACTGCGAAGTCAGATCTACATGTAAAAGTATACAAATGTACATGAAAAAGGTACTGTATATACAACGGATTGTTATTCTATGTGAAATGTACTGCAAGATGTGTATTGTTTATGTGTGAATAAAAACAAGGTATGCAATGTAGCGATATCAGGTGATTACAAGTACATGATACTACAGACAATATCCAGAGAATGCGTGATGTCTGCTATGAGAAAGTCATAGACATAGTCGACAAAGAGCAGGTATTTATGGAACATATATTACTGCCGGGGGAGGCTGCTAGAATACGATAACTATACTACATATTGACGCCAACAGAGATTTTAGACCCGAAAAAAATAGCTGTATCCAGCTCTGCTAGAAATAAGTGAATACAATTGTCCGAAATGTTTCACATTCGCCGAAATGGTAACGAGTTTAGGGTAATTAATTTGAAAACATATTTTAAAGAGTAAATTCCTTTATAACTGTTGAATCAATTGTTGAAATTATGGATGTAAATTTTTCGGAAGCTTAAATAATAAATAAAATTGTAATCATTATGATGCTGTATATTTACAGTCCATATACGTAATGAATAACATGAATTCTTAAACAAAAAACAAAAAACAAAAAAAAGAATTATGTTTGCTACATGTAGACAGTGTGAGAAAAATAAGATAAATCTGAACAAGACCTATATTAGATTACCGTGACATTCTGATGCGATTCTAAATTTACATTACTACTATACATTATCAAAATTTTGTGACACATATCAATTTAAAACCTCAGTTTAATTCAGGGTAAATTGTGCTTTCAGACATTTTCTAATCCAGCACTTGAGATTCCACGTTTGTGGTACAAGATCCACGGGGGAGAGGCCACCGGGTGACGAGATTTGTCCGAGAATTAGCGGCCTCTCTGAGCCTCGTTCTGGAAAAAACCTTTTTGTGTGTGGTAACGGGGAAGCGTTTTCGACTTGGTTTTCTCATGAGTTGGTGTGTGAATTTAATTGCCGTGTCTATAATTTTTGACGGTTAAGATAATTAGTTAATCTACGGAGTTCCATAAACTGCCGATTCCACTTTCAAGAATTGTAGAGCTCATTGCTCAGTAATGCGACGATCGGCAGCAATTTGGAACTAGCTCGTTACAAGGTTGGGGGCCCTCCGCAGGCAAGGCTTATTAATTCTACCTCTAACAGCTGATTAAATGAGAGTGAAAGACTTCTCTATGAGAATAAATAATATTTCACATAAGAAATAACTCAGAGAGCAAGAGGTCGACACCACCAAACTCCGGGGTCGTGTTAATAGCAAATTGCTGAGCGCCTGTATACGAGGAGGGGACGGCTGTTTTGTGTTTACAAATGGAATTGCAGTTCATCCTGAGAAAATTGACTCTCTGGAGTGTTTTCTAAGAGTTTACTTATTGGTTACAAAATGTTGCTAATTTTTTGGAATGGGTGTTAATTGGTTAAGGCGCTTTGCTTTTTTGGCAGGTTTTTGCGATTAGATTTGAATACTAAAGAGATGATAATGTAGATTTTACAAGTGTTTGGAAACAGTGTAAAGTTTAATAGAATACAATATAATAATCACAATTTGTTGGGGGATTTTTTTATCGTTAAATATGAAGTTTATTTGTTTGTGACTTGAAAACGGCAAATTAAAATGAAAGTAAACCAGTCTCTGTATGAAAAATTATAAGTGGGTTTTCCTAATGTTTAAAACAATTCATAGGTTTATAATAAAAAAGGAAAAGAAAAAAAAGTTTTTAGTCCAGTATAATTGCACATGTAAAATTATTTTTAACCTAAACATACATGTATAAGGGATGTTTGAAAAACCTAGATGGAATACAAACCTGATAGTAGGCAACTGCACTGGACGGCCCGCGGGTCTGTACTGCTTCTGTCAGTCACCGCGAGAATTATGTCCTCCAATGCCCTCCATGTTCCTCCATAGATTTATCAATGTCTGTCGTATCTTTTTATGTATGTTCTTACGTTAAATATCTAATGTTGCAGACTTTATTTTAAAGAAAAGTCAGAAAGGACGTCGATTGTTTTGTTTTGGTTAAGAAATGATCTTAAATGGATACTTTTTAACGTAAAAGAAATAATTAAAGAAGTAATGTTTGGATTTGAATTTGACAATTGTTTAATTTGTTGTATTTTTAATTATGCATTGTAATTTTCGTATTAAATAATCGTTTTATACCAGATGACACGGATATGTGTATATTGTATAAGTGGGGAAAATTCTTTTAAATCATTTTTATCTCTCAATATATAACCTTAATCACAAGGGTAACTATTTAGAGGGCAAGGACAATACAACATAATGCTATACAAAACTTCTAGTCAAAGGTACAGAGTTATAAACAAAGAAAAAAAAAGATACTGCCACATTTTTTCTATTTTTTCAGAAGCCTACAACAATGCAAGTTACATCATTTTGTAAATTAAAGCAAATAATAAATGCATAAAATGAAAGTCATCTGCATAAAAAGATTTTAAAAACTGCTGTAAACAGTGGCAACTCAATAACAAAGATCAGGCACAAAAGTTTAAAATGTGCTTCCTGATTTGTTAGGGTTATTACCAGAGAGTGTCTGTCGGTGGTACTTGAAGATATGTTTACGTGAACTGTCAACTCGGTCCATGGAACATCAGAAGAAGACACTTCAGCAGTTATAGACTTATACATAATCAACTCAATGTGCTACAGCAATCACATCGTTCCTTCACCTTTCTATATCAAGCTCGGCTCCGGACCTTCATGTGAAATGAAAACCCACACATTCCAACAGTCAAAATATTTACTACTCGTATAAAATGTAGCTTTGTTCATAATGAAGACATGCTATGTAAACAGAAAAAACTACAACGGTTCAACTCTGGCATTTTCCCACGGAGGAAGGGTCGCGGCCCGCCACTGGTATTTCTCTCGGACCCCCCTCCCGCGAGCCGCAGACTCTCACCGATGGGACACACCAGCAAGCTCTAGTTCTCATGCCAAAGGCTGAAATTTCTGAACCTCTCTCGTAATGATTTTTAATGGTAGTAGTAGAAATAAAATTCCTGACTTCTCTTTTACACAAGTGCATGTTTGTTAGATTCCTCAGAAATCATGGCCGTCTGACTTGAAGGATATTGGTTTTCACGGATTGCGTGCAAGTTTGCCTGGTCTGGGGGTGAAATGGTGTCGGTGAAACCCTTGATTGCCTGGAAACTGGCTCTCTGTATATATCGCTTCTGTGAGGGGATCCATGCAGTTCTATTGTATAACAGTGCTCGAAAAAAAAAAACTAATAATAACTTGTATTGTAGCGCGAGTCCTCTGAAAGGGTATAGTGGGTGTTTACGTACTAGAATATAGACCTACCTTGAATTGTTGGGTTAAATTTCCAGTGAGAAAATGTGTTGCGTTTTGCTGAGTGCAAAAATTGATTTGATTTAATGTAATCAAAATGATAATTTTTGATTGAATATACAATTCTTTATACATATGTATGAAGAAAAATAAAAACATTTTATATACACTACGCTTTTTATTTTCAATCCTTCTAAGACAAACTTCCAACAATAAAAATGATTGTATCAGCTATAAAACTGCAGATGACTGTTTTTCTTAAGAGAAGCCAAGGTGTTGCAGTATATTATATCATCACCTGGGGAACAGATCGAACCTTGTTAATGACATACGAGGTTATCTCCCTTGCTTTCCCCTTTGATGTTTGGTTTTGTTCTATCCTTTTCAAACTGTTTCGACGAAACTTAAAAAAAACACAGCGAAGAAAACTCATTATCTTATATTATAAATGTCAATCATTTGTCTGTATCATGACTTACAATTATTTACACTACATAATTTTATTTATCTGATTTTTGCACAAGAATAGACAATTATAGTTTACTTTGAAGGAATCGTAAAAAGATTAAAAACATTTTGTACATGTACTTTGAAATCAATACATGAACCATGTGTATATTCCTTTCTTTTGATAAATATAGCTGTATTTGCCAGACCTTCTAGATGTAGATCGGTATATATTGTTTGTTATATAGTTAGTGCACTTTTATGAGTTTAGATAAGATTTACATGTAAAAAGGGATACTGAAGTTATAGACATTGTGGGATAGACTCTTGATTGCAAACTCTCAGTTCGTAAAAAGTCAACAAAGGGGTGATAATCAAAATTCAAAAGGAAAAAAAAAGGTTTATAAGTTTACATGCACATGTATATATTCGCTCGATAGTTGAGATTTCAAAAAAAAAAATCTGTTCGCTAGTTAATATCAAATTTGCTTAGATTTCTGTTGATTGTAGAGCTTTCTTTGCCCAACAGATAAACATTGCATTAAAGGGCTGCAGTGTTTGTCGTGATCTATGAAACACGAATATTTGTGTATCACAACACAAGGGGCTGTGGGGTCCATATAAACATGTCACCCTCAAGTGCCTACATCACTTTGTTTGTAGAGAGACCCAGGGGTGCCTTTTATAAAGCGATCCTCAAAATTAATAATTTCTGATATCTTTCTCACGGGTGGTCCCTGCGTTTGATGTAACAGAAATGATATAATATTTCCCATCATTCCATTCTCCTGCCCCCCTCACGCATCGAGTCGTTGAAGAAAACATACGTCTAAGTTTCTCAGACAACGTTTCACGATGCTCTCTGCCAAATAACGAAAATGAATCCAACCTTTTTTTCTGAATGCATCAATTCACAATTTGTCACCTTTTAATCTGTCTTCAGTTACATAATATGCGAGATTTACATGTAAACGGGCACTTTATGTGTAGGGGTATACTTGCTACACAAAGCAGTGTAATATAATCCGCATATTAAAAACATAGCGAGTTCTTTCTTTCTTTAAAAATACATTTGAAAGCATTAAAATGTTTACTTGAATGACATTTTCTATAGTTTTTAACCGCATATACGGCGACAGAGATCTTCATACGGGCCTTTGCCTGGAAACCGGATATGGACCGATGCGTAGCCTCGAGCGACAAATAGCCTGTATAGAATCAATTTCACTCTCGCGGCATCCGAGATTTGAGCGGTAGGCGCGTAAAAATCACAATGCAAAAACCCATCTATTTTCATTTCAAGTTCTCCTCGATGGGTTTGAGTTGTAAGTGGAGAACATCATTAAATAGACATTAAATTTGGGAAGCAAGGTATCGTTTACATTTTATGACAACCTATTTGAATAAAAATCATCGCTTTCTGCGGCCCCTGGATGGACGAAGTGCCTTCGTTAACGTTATCGCTCGAGAGATTGGCTGTTATGTAGAATTAACACACCATCGTGATAATCCCATTGCGATGTCATAAATTAACGAAAAAGAAAAAAAAATTAAAAATCATCGAACCCTAAAATTTAAGCCCCCCTCTCAGTTTTTAGCTAAAACAACTAACACTGGTTATTCTAATATTCTTGTACAAAGTACATTTTGTTTTAATGATCATCAGTCGGTAGAGTTTATCTAAAAGTTAAAGCCTTTGATGTTGTCCAGTGAAACAATGATTTCTTAGAAACACTTGTGTTGTTTTGTTTTGCCCCTATCAATGCATGTATATGTGTGTATATCTAGTTTATACTGCCCTATATAACTCAAACTTCTTATCCTTCCGACTCTTGTGATCTCTCAGTTTAAAAAAAAAAACAATCAATAAAGGGACGATTGTGAAAATTCAGAAAAAAACACAATTTCATCCATCCGGTATCTTTTTAGCTGAAATGTACATAACACCCATTCATGTACAGGATATTCTTAAATCACTTTACTTTCTCTCTTTCTCCTTCTTTCTCTCTCTTCTTTTTCGCAGAAACCACTGAATAGCAATGCAGAAACAGCTATTATATCGAGATACTTTTATGAAATTCAAAATGAAACACGTTTTTAATCTTTGATGTTCAAAATATGAATATGAAACAGGCGGTACAAATTTGAGAATCAACCGAGACTCGAACCCAGGGCCTCTGACATTTCAAAATTTGAGCTGTTTCACTTAAACTGAATTGTAAAATATGTGCAGATATATGTATTTAAGTACTTCTACCATGAACAATTTGTTAACTGCTTGCCATGCCTTATGAAATGCAGATGTAACGCTGGTCTGTTGCATGGTACTTATTGTTTACTTTTTATGATTACTAAAAATCTATTTTTAATACAATACTGAGTGGAACTGGACGTTGTAAAGTTTATTTAGAGCGAAGAGAACGTAAATTAAGGCGGCTGGATGGTCCACAAGTTACCCAACAGGCCTCTCTTGTTCAGAACTGATCTTTGAAGCTATATATAAACTTTTTTTTGGCAAATAAAAAATCCAAATATTTTAGCTTTAAAATCTGAAAATGTTCTTACATCTTTATAAATATAGCTCTTCTTTTTAAGGAGATCAATATAGACCAAAAATAGCCACGATCATTTATCCCTCTTAAATTCAGCTTCTTTAAATTGTCTTCAGAAACGGTCACAGTTACTTATATACATAAATACAAGATGTTATTTTATTGACCAATCATGGGCCTGAAAGGTATTTAACACACATAAATATACAATGTAGACATTATTTCATTTGCAGTATGAGTTGTTTTATTTTTATATACGGTTATATAGAGAACTTTGTATTAAGTGTCAATGATCATAGACAATACCAGGGTCAATAGTCCAAAGGAATGTCAATGCTCATAAGACAATGCGGATATGTTATTCGATAACATTTTCACGCAAGTACATGTATTCATACATTAAAATTGCTTTTTTATTTATGTATTTCTTATATGTTTTCGTGGTTCTTCAAGAGTTGGAAGCATTTTTTACGTGCTATCAATTGAATGTTATAGCATAAAGTTAATTTTTTTAAATCTGTAAATGAATATAAATTTTATTGTTTTCACGGATTGTTGAAAACAATCCAAATATCGCGTTCTGTTTCTAACGGAATAGAAATGACCATAATTGTGCACCATCAGCAAAGATCATTAGTATTATAGATACTTCAAAGAGAAGCAGCGCTGAGATCAAAGACTCGTCGGGCTCGGGATTCATTAGAAAAAAAGACGCGGAGTAAAGTTCACCATCTAATTGTTCAACTCCATTAAAAGGTTCTGGCATGAAATTAGAATATGGGTTCCCTCTTGGGACATAGATAAAATCAAGGAAATAAAATTTCAATTCTTTCAATTCACTTTTTGTTTTATCCATAAACGACTCCAGAACTAATCTGAATTATTGATACACGAATCTATAGATAAGTGATCATTTAGCTACTGGATGTCTTGACGAGGATTTTAAACCACTTTTTCCCCCGATTTCAAATTAGTAAGAAAGCTTAGGATCGCTGTAATAAAAGTGCAAGAAAATATCGAACATAAAACACGAAAAATGATGGAGAAACATTTTTGATATATTTTAAAATACCATACAAACGCTACAAAATCTCTCTCTCTCTCTCTCTCTCTCTCTCTCTCTCTCTCTCTCTCTCTCTCTCTCTCTCTCTGGTCATTAAATCGCCATTAAGACTGCGCCTAATAATTAACCGGCGTTTTTATTGATTAACATTTTTCCATTGCAGAATTTCCTCCCATTTTCGACTCATATTATATACAATTTCTAAAAATCGATTAATAATTATTTTTGTATGCGCCATCTTTAACTTTTCCAATTGACTGTCTTGGATTTATTATGTACCTTGTGTTGGGTACAGAATACAAAGGGCGAGGTTCGGTGTAACACTGTACATTCTCACCTTCCCATTGATCCCCAGCATCATCTGACACCCTCATTCATAGCTTCAATGACTTCAGCGTTTGTGATTGGGGAAACATATTGCTGGGTGCTATTTGTTTGTGTTTATAGCCTTGAAATGAATAAAACTCTAAACTGTATAACCGTTTTCCTTATCAACAGCTTGCGACTTCAAACACATACAATTAAATTTTTATATCAAAAACTTGAAAACTTGTCATATCACACAGAAAAAGTCATCTTGCTTTTTGGTCCCTTACAAAAACATCAATAAATATCATTCTAGAATCTATATGGTTTTTCAATATGATGTTAACTGTTAATTACTAATATAAGAGACTCTCTTGATTCGTTTTGTATCCAGTAATGCACACTCGGGACCCCTCGAGGTTTTCTCAAGAAGTTCATGAGAGATCCCATTTCTCTCACATAGCGTCATCACATCACTATAAGATGTCTGTATGTCTCTGAGAGCTCTCATGCACTAGACATATTTAATTCATTTGCAGTAAATTGCTTCTGTCAAAACATTCAAAAGCGCGAGATGTCAATTGCTTAATCATATTCCGTGCGGGGCAGTCGTTACTCTAAAGCGAGGCTCTTTAAAAGCACAAATTACTTACGATAGAAAGAGCGACAGGAGAGAGATCTGGATTTGCAACTTACTCTTTTTCTGCTCGACATTGACAGTCTACATCTTAATAAAAGCGATTTTCGCAGCAATTTCTGAAACTGAATTAGCAGAGACATAGCAACTATGGCTTTTAGCAGAGTATGTAGCAATGGGTTTTGGCATCGTTTGCAGCAATGGGTTTTGCGAAGATTGCAGCTAAGAAGCTAAGACACAATGGCATATGAAATTAAAAACCTGTTCAATTTTTATAACATTAAAGAAATAATTATGCATAAATACGTTGAAACGGTTCATCGATATGTTATCAAATGCTATGCTATTCAGGCAAAGGATGAAAACGAAACATATTCGTGTCAATTCCAAACCTACGATAAGATTTTAAGTATCATCTAGGAGATATCCCATCACAAGGCTAGCAGTTTATCTGACTCCAAATCGTTTGTTTGAAATGTAAATTCTATCAGAAAGCCTTTGATGATATACATAAATCTAAGCTTTATTTGTAATGGACGCGTGCTATGGGTGTCGAGATGTTTGTCATACCAAAAACAACGGAGTTTTGCACCTGTTACTTTCTCCCTATAATCATATCTTATAGACTTCAGCAACGAGAGAAAGATACCTCTGCAGATAAATTGATTTAGATGTGCGGAAGTGAAAATCAAGATCCAGTAAAAGTTTAGGAAGATTCTTCGCATGTCTTATTTCGATAACTACCATTTAACAGGTAAATATGACCGTCCCTGGGACGCGTTTCACCCTGAGCGCGGTACGGAAGGGGGTACTGTAAAAGCCGAGAAAGTTCAAGATGTATATTATTCCAGTGATAAGCTGCTATGACATTCAAATAGACGATGGTATCGAGTGGTAATTTTTATAAACTTGCGTCGCTGCGTGGCGATGAGATCGTTTTTAGTTATTTTGGCCATCATAAAATTCCAAATTAGCATCAGGAACAATTACCGTGGTCCGTCCATTTGCTGGCAGCAGACTTCCAGACGCTGAACAGCCGCCAATGGATTGCAATAAAGCTTTATGTCTTTTTATAGTTCTATAATTTTACGCCAAATCTCATAGAGCTCTTGTTTTCTTTAATGCAACAGAATCCAAAGAAGATACGATAATTGTTCCCGTTTTCTTATCACGTATAATTCATATATTGATAAAAATAATGTCTGCGCTTGTACAAACAAATTGTTTATCTACCATGCATACATGTATACATTGTGAACACATAATCCTTTGACATTCAAGAGAACAAGTTTGATGAAGTCATTGCTTCCTTTTTTTCTTTTCTTTTTTGCTGAAAATAAAAATTTTTGAGATACCGTTTTAAAATATAATTTAATCTTTATAATTTGTCTGTATAAAATAAATCAAAATTAATATTTGTCAGGGGCTTGCTTTCTAAGAGGCTTTAAATTAGTTTTGGTAGTGGGGCTATGTTTGGTTTTTCGGGGTTTCTATGAAGTTGAGTAGGTTGTCCATGTTTATCAAAGCTATGTGTTTCCCGGAATTCTTTTGTGTGTTTTGTCGTATTATATATTGTTCGTTGTTTGGAAGTTTGATACTTCTTTGTGTGAAGTGAGTTGGACTTTGTTTTGCGGGATTAAAAGGTGTAGAATTGTTTTAACTTTTAGCTATGTAAAGACTGCAAACTTTTGAGGATTAAACCAAAGACAACTTAGCAGCTGAGGTTAAAACATCAAAGATAGATTTTAATGTTGATTGTGACGTCACATTGATCATGGCAGGTGCTTGTACATAAAAGTCTGAGCTCACTCAGTTTTCTGTGGGGAATTTTTTTTTTTGATAAATCAAAAGAAGATTAAAAATTACATGTATATTGCAACCTTAGTTGGATGTCCATTTAAAAACTCATATCACATCCTCAGAAAAATTAGTTAAAGGAATTCGTAAAATTTTTGCTTTAATAATGTTATGAGTACCAAGGTTTTTATCTTCTAAATGTTTCTGTTGTTAAAAAAAATGTATTCAATAGTCATTGAATTTCTAAACTATAAGTTTTGTTTATTATTTCTTTTCTCTTTTTTTTTTTAGTATTCCTTCCTTTTTGTTTCGATCGTTTAAAAACCATAAACATGTAGGAATGGGGGGTTTTTCTGAGTCGTGTATGCTTTAGTGAATAATACAAAAACTCAATTAATCAATAATTAGATGAAAAAAATTAACAATAATCAATTAAACCAAGCTATTTAACATAACTATAGTCACAATATATTTGCTCTTTTGCAGAAAAGGGAAGAAATTATTTTGTTATTGATATACTAGTATTTATTTTACATATATTTTATAATCATTTAATCAAAAAAAATGTTCATAAAAGGATACTCATTTTCTGTAATTAGTCAAATAAAATTACTTTTTCTTTTTTCTTTTAAATAAGCTAATATTTTTTTCCAAATGATGAAAACCGAATCAACATAAAAATACATTTATTAAATACTCGATCTCAGATTATAAGTACTGATGAAAGAATTAAAATGTGACATTGTCAACATGAACACCACGGGAAAATTAGTGAAATATAATAACCACTTTATTATTCTCACATTCTGAATTATTACTCGGTAATATACACGTAATGTTAACACCACAGAATTTAAGTTACACATAAAGATAAGAAATAAAGTTCCCATATGTTTCTAATAGCATCCCTTGATGAATAACAGAATATTTTGTGGAATTCCAAATTGCTTCATAGAATAATGATTATGAATCTGATCACTGTGCACTTAAGTTTGATAACTTTTTTTTCGTAGTGTCGCTTTCTAATTTATCTAGTTTATATCTCAATATTTTCCTTTAAAATAATTTGTCTTCGACAAAGCACATTTGCACTGATCATTTATATAAAGCGATATATTTGGTCAGAGCAATAACCATTCTTCTTGTTGCTAACAATTAAATATTATCAGTTACTCGTAAAATTCATTTGAACTCAATTTTCGAACATTAACACTGTATCCTTCCTTTTCCCTCTTCGTAAAAATAATATAAGACAGTTTTATTTGGATTTCAACATTTTATTGAATTCTTGAGTTTTTGTATTTATATGTATACAACGTCGTATTACACAGCATATCCATCCTATGTCAAAAAATTCATACAAGTTAGATGAACCTCAACACATATTTTTGTAATGTGGAATGTGTTTTGAATTGCGCGCCTCTGTGACGCAAGCAATCATGGCGCGCGCAACTCACATTCGACCGAACAATATTTTCTACATATATTTTGGATTTCATGTAGATCCGTTTGACTGCATCGCAGCAACATACAGCAGGAAGAGATTAAGATAATTACATTACAATATGCCTAGATACTTGTTTCAATAGCACTCGGCAAGTACTGCAACAGTTAACCTCTTAATTACATTATGTACATCTCCTATTGTTCTATTCTAGCACTCGGGATTTAAATAACTCACACAATTTTGATTTTGTTTTCAAACACCCATTCCTGTACAATGAAGACTAGAAACGCAACATTTCTTTGTGTCATGGATAAAAGATTAAGCATGTTATAAAACTCCTCCAGGATGGAAGAACAAATAAATTAAGTATTTACACAAAATAAAATTTCATCTTATCTAAGATCAGAACATAACACTAAATATTGAATTCAAATAAAAATAATCATATTGAGCAAACAACAAGAAAAAACCATGCTGCGTTTCAAAAAAAAAAATATCAAGAGATTCATAGTCAAAATTCTTAAGATGGACACCAATGTATTAATAAAAAAAAGTCACTAAATCATAAAAAGCACACCTTTGGCTAATTAGCATCCCCATGTTAATTAGTCTTGATAATTCTTCTATAAAAGTCCGAATATATCTAGTCCTAAGGGGACACCCATTGTTAGTAAAGCACCGACTTAGGTTACAACGACGACAGAAAAACGGCCATTTTCTCACCAACTTTGACAATAGGCTGCTTCGGTTTTTTATCTCTCAAAAGTTCATAAGCACACATACATAACTGTCGGAGCGACAGAGTACGCTCCGCGAGTCTGGCCCCTGCGTTCAAACTCGACCTGCAGGTGGGTAGATTTACCCAAAGCAGTTCCTCCAAGTCACCGCTTTCTGTCATGTTGCTTCTTGGCTTTCGGTTTTATTTCACACCGATAGTTATCGATGAATAGGCTTGTGAAACTTGAAACTTCAAATGTCCCACTCCAGCGTCGCGGTTGTCCGTGACTTATAAATATATCCCTATTAGGGATAGAGTTTTTCGTGACAAACGAGTTTCTTTCTGCAAATGGGACGATCACACGCATCCGTATTACCTTTGCTGTCTGTTTCTTTATTCATGAACGATTATTGCGCATGCGTAGTTCTGGTTCACTTTTCCGTGTTTCGAACCAATTCATGAAATATAGCATCGGGAAGCTTCGGCTGCTCGTCTCTAAGGCGCACTGAACCTCTCAGTCTATATTTAGCACACAAAATGCCAAATAGGCAACAAAATTGTCAACATTTTATCCCTTTTCACACGCCACATCATAGAGTTATAAGTCCTCATTTTTCACAGATTCGCTTCGTATAATCTGTTGACTACTCGTAAAATATGGTCAAAATAAAAAGGTTCTTAGGCCATGGCTCCGATCATATTTGAACCGGAAGAGAGATTGAGACCGGAAGGGAATCCTCCTGCCGTTGTTGTTGAGAGGTTAAGACCGGAAGGGAGTCCAGAGTTGTAGTTACTGGATATACTGGAGAACGATGAGGGCATGGATGACGGGAAGTTGTTGTAGGCGCTGGAGAATCCGGAATGACCCAGTCCGGTGGAGCCCTGCATGTGTGATGATCCGTGGGTAAAGTAGCTTCCGCCAATGGACGATCCCCCTCCCATGTATGTTGGCATTGGTGCATGCATAGCGTTCAGGTTTGGTGGGAATCCTCCAAAAGGCTTGTCCAAGCTTGGCTTTAATAGGTCGGACATAACCATTCCTTTCTTGTTTTTCTTGCTTTTAGTGGACATTTTCCTGTTCCGGGTCTGAATTCCATCTTTCTTCATTGTAAGCGGGCGGTTAACCTATAAAGATAAAGAGGTAGAAAAAACATTATTACGTGTGGGTCTTTAACACGAGTTAAAAATTGCAACAACAATTAACGCTTTGTGGCATGGTTTGTGTTCTTTGCCAGAGCCAATTGTGAGATCGACTGTGTGTATGAATTATTGGTCTGACATTTTGACAGTTTCTTTTACAATCTTTGGTACGAGACATGGCTTACACTCCTGAGTA